>NC_089755.1:17302999-17392999 GCF_040412425.1 Macrobrachium rosenbergii
ATATATATATATATATATATATATATATATATATATATATATATATATATATATATATATATATATATATATATATATTTGTGAATACAATAATCAGCTTATAGATCACAGCCCTTTTTTTTTTCAGGTCAGTTCCCCTAAAATATACTGCGCCATTTTAAAAATGTTTCTCAGTTGCGCTGAAACATCAGCATTACAAAACCCTGTATTGATACCCCGTCCGTTGACCTCAAAAGCAAAGCCAAAATGACGGAGTGTGATATAATTTGTGAGTTGTAACTGAAGGTAAGAAAAATCAAAGGGTAAAGATTTTTAACTGCCAATCATTTTGAAATTATCTAGCTTCCTGTTGATGGGTGTAACAGTGTTGTCGTCAGGGACTGTAATTATTTTCATCCCTTTGAAATGTTCCTTTTCTCTCCCTTCTCTTTTCCAAAATAGTTTTTTTTTTTTTGCCTTGGTGTGTGCCCATTCCCACCAACACTTAGGGAATCCTCATCTCCTAAAGCTCTCCCTCAGGTATTCCAGCTCTTCACCTAGGAAATCAGGACTGCTACTCCTACAAGGCCTGATAACCAAACCTGTCATGACTCCCATTTTAATTTCTTTCCTAAGGCTGGAGAACATAATTATGTTCTACAGACCCCTGTTTTTTTTTTAGCTATTTTATGTGCTTTTTGAAGCACATAAAATAGATAGATAGATAGGCAGATATAACTTAATGTGATGACACATTTGAGTTTCGGTAGGAATAATGGAAAACCAGCTGCTGTTACTTCTTGGGGCTTGGTGGGGTGAGGGGGCCAAGTTGAGGCTGGGGGGGGAACTTGAGTCTTGGGGGCAGTTGCCCCCCACCCCCAGCCCCCCCTAAAGACGCCCCTGCTGAGCAAGCACTGGAGGCTTCAATCTTGAAAAGAAATGGTGGTCTGGATGCAACTTTCCATGTTGAGCAACATTTAATGACCCATATCGATGCTCGCGGCCTCACCACGTGTACGACAGAAACTGCGCAGCGAAAAAATGGATTTGTGTCAGGCGAGCTCGAAGCTTTGCTCTCTCCAGTGAGGCAAAGACAATTTGACCTTCGATGATCAATGCTGAGGATTCGAATACGTGGAGGAAGGCGTGAACGCTCGTCAGCACCAGTCAGAAGCTCAACACTTGTCGAAACAAATGAGCAGCTGCTCAACGCTACCCGGGATTCATACGTCGTCGTTTTATTTGAACAGAAATAAAGAATTTGATAATTTGGGAAGGAATATCCAAAGTGCTCTGAATGCTCATCGCCTTCAGGAGCTTCATAAGAATGACACATGATTCGGTAACGTAGAAAGAAGGGGATTCCCAAAGAGCAACCGTTCTTCGGCCATGACATGGAAGAAGAAGAAGAAGAAGAAGAAGAAGAAGAAGAAAAAGAAGGCCTTGCTTGAGCAGTTGTTGTGATTGCAAACATTTACGATTGAAGTCATTTCTCGCTCACAACCGATGCAAAACCGAATCAAAATCTTCAGCCTTATCTCTAGTGCTAGTGAATTTCTGCAGAGTTTTTCAGGTTCTTTTGACACTCCTTCCTCGATCCTTTTGTGACGCTTTGATTTAACATTGTTTTGTTCAGCGGGGAAGAAAAAGAATCCTTGAAATTCACGCAAGTGGCAGAAATACTATTCTCGGTGAGGACGCTGCTCCAACGCTTCACGTTCACATTTGTACTATGAGCCCTATTTCACTGTGAACACACACACACACATATATGTGTGTGTGTGAGTGTGTAATTGTAATAGCCACAATGTCTTCTTAACGTCTCGAACTCTTCGCGCTTTTTTGGATACGCTTGTCACTATAAAGCCTGAAGATCCAAGTGCTGGAAATATGAAGACATTCTAAATGTCCGGTAGCGGGAAACGAACCATGGTTCCATGTTCAGAATGGGGTCACGTTGCTGACCTGACCATGGAAGGATAAAAGTCTATTGCCTCGCGCAGATACATACAGATACCTGTCACTTTCAGATATGTTTATTAGAAATGGAATAGACCCATCCTCACCATCGTAGCCAAGTGGACAATCGTTTCAATTGCTTTTTAGGCTGAAATATATATGTAGATCTACTGGTCACTTTTTACCAGATACATATGTAATTGTGGCTATCAAAATTACATTTATGTCCGGGGCACGGGCTCTTGCTCTTGGTTTAGCCTATAACTTTGTTATCTTTGCCATCATAAAAAAGATTATTTTTCTTAATTTCGAATTTTACCCAAAAGATCAAAATGGTCTCCTGCTGTCATTCTTGTACCTACGAAGATACTGGTTTTCAGTGACGTTTTTAACCAATTTTAGTCAATTACTGGTCATTGCTCCACACACACATATAAATATATATGTATATATACATATATATGTGTGTGTGTGTGTATATATATATATATATATATATATATATATATATATATATATATATATATATATATATATATATATATATATATATATATATATATATATATATATATATATATATATATATATATCATCTACTGTATACTTGGCCCAAGAAACCATAGGAATGAAGAAAAGTGGTTGTCCTAGCGAAATGTTTCCTGGGCATAGGCGGCTCCAGATTGCCAAAAGAGAGACTCTGAGCACCTTTGGCACTAGTGCCAACCTGGCACAGTGCCACCCTTTATCCTACGAGGACCTTGGCACCTCTATCCAAAAGAGGGTGTCAGGTTTCCTCCCCTATTCAGTTTCCTTATAACTCTGTAACTCATTAATTTTTCTGATTCTATTTATCATATTATTTTATTCCTTACAAAGGCTTGTATTTTACCTTGCTTCTCACTCTACTAATGCAGAGTGCAATTGACAATTTGGTGAGTCCTATGACTTCCCTTTATTTATTTAGGCCTTTTGCCATAAAAGAATGAACCTAGCCATTTCCATAGGCTGAGGAATATAATTCTAGCACACTTAATCATCATCTGTTTACAACAATTAATAATTACCTTGTGCCTGTCATTTATTCTTTTGCTATTCTTTTGTGATGAATTACACACAATGTCATGTATGTCGACGAGTGCCACAAGGCACCTATAAGGTCAGTGCCATGTTGCCGGTATGCCTTATCAGTGACTCCCAAAGTGAGGCAATCTCTTTTATTATTGTTCTTTCCTAGTAATTTATAACCTCTGGCTTCCATAGCCAGAACTACGTACTGATACATCACACGTACTTATAATATGTGGCCCTGTCACAACTGATATAAGTGCCCTGAATGGAACTGAGCCATCGCTCTCAAAATTCGAGGCAACACCTAACAAAACCAACGAAAGCTTTCGTTGCATTGCCTCCTCAAGGTATATTAACCGCATGAACTTGTGACTCAAAGTTTCACTAATAAGTGCGTGAAGTATTCCGAGTATAATAATATTAACCTCACGATGGTAGGTTAAATTTTATTTCCAATTATGTAATAATCTAGCTATTTATTATTTCACTAAATGCTGTTTATCACCATTTCTTAGAAAAGTAAAATTATTACTGTTGCCTGGAGCGTAAATTTATTCTGTAATGTAAAGTAAAACATAAACGATTTCTTTTGGTTATAATTGACTGATAATTAGCAGAAATATTATATTTTAGACTAATGTATCCCAAAGGTGGTGAAGATTGAAATTATTGCCTGCTGCAGTAACGTAACTTTAGCCATTTCAACCCGAGTAAGGGCGTAAATGTCATCAAGGCAGGGGAGGTATTAAGAATATTACCTCCTACGCCACGTTCTTTTTGCACTAAATTTAAAGTAAAAGGACTAAGTAATTAAACCAGGCAAATTTAGTATGATTCACTGAGAAATTCGCCCGTAAACCTCTCCCCCACTGCCTTTTTTTTTTGGGGAAAACCCTTTTAAATCTTTCCTTGTCCACCGTGCTGTCGAAATCCCTTGATTCCAGGTGTGGATTCCTACAGAGAGCTAATCGTCACCTGAGGCAGGCCAGCTGGCGGGCAGACCACATGCGTTCCGCCATTTTGAATTTGAACCATGCAGCCCTGCAGTTCCCACATGGGGCAGAGTGATCACAGCGCCACCTAGGAGGAAAAGCTGTAACTTCTGCCGCTGTAGAAGAGCCCTGTATGCTACGCCCGGCCTTAGAATTGTCGGCGCGGAGATGGAGGACTAAGCTCCGTCCCTTTCCCCATTTGGCTGCCTATGTAGGACATGTGGCGGGCAGAACAAAGTAACTTTTGATGTGAATTAATTCGCTCCTTCGCTGGCCCTCATCAGAAGAGAATTTCAGCTCAAAGAAAAGTAATGTACCAGAATTTAAGGTTTTTCATCAGCCACACTTCCCTCTTATTCTCCAACTGTGTTTCCTTTCATTTCATAGTGTGATATAATCACAGTGAGACCCGTATTGCGTATATTTTGTGCTGTTTAACTTGCAAAGCATTTATGAGAAGAGTAACGTAATCGCCTGATGTTCGAGTCATGAGAATCAAGTTCAGTTTAGACATCTTTTATGTGATTCCTCAGGTCCTTCATTACAGTGCTAGAGTCGGCTAACTAACCATAAGTGTTTTAATTACAAATTAGGAGTTTTCACTGTGGACTTGCGTATCATCTGTGTGCTTAGCGGCCCTCCTTACATTGTTTCAACAACTTTGAAGCAGGCAACCCATTTGTATTCCCTCCTGGAATTTCCCCTCACTTACTTCTCATTTTCTCCAGATTTATGCTACCATTCTTCCATTGTGTTCCTTTGTAAATATAATGAATTAAGTTAACCGCAGAGTTTATCTAATCACTTCCGCCCCTGAAGTAGCCTTTCAGGCATTTTTGTTGTTTGTAATTTGTGCTGTCCCCAAGGCCTGAGTCCAGATTTTTGTGGTAACTAAGGTAAGTTGCGCATCATCCTAGTATACCCCATTTGTCTAACAAGACCCCAGCTTTAAAATTACAACAATATATATATATATATATATATATTTATTTATATCATATTACCATACATATATATATATATATATATATATATATATATATATATATATATATACCATATGTATATATATATATATATATATATATATATATATATATATATATATATATATATATATATATATATATATTATATATATATATATATATATATATATATATATATATATATATATATATATATATATATATATATATATATATATATATATATATATATATATATATATATATATATATATATGTATATATATATATATATATATATATATATATATATATATATATATATATATATTCTTATGCTGTGGTTTTCATAATGCAGTAATCTCTCCTTAGTCATTGTGTGTATATGTGTATTGTTGTATGCTGTATAAATTTGTGTTCAGATGTGCAGATTATATAGACAGTTAGCTTAAAATTAATGTGTTTAAACCCTGTATGGTTTATAAGAGGGAAGATATATGGAGTGGAGAGAGAGACAATATACAAGACTGCTGAAGTAACATATTCTTATATGGCTCGATCATTCCCGTACAGAACGCTGTTGGGTGGTGAATCATGTCATGAAAGTTGCATAACATTGTTCTGGAATTTTCCATGAGACGATATCTTTTCATTTTATTATAGTAACTAGAGATTCTTTTGTTCTGAAACAATGTAATAATAAATATTATTATTAATGGTAATTCCACTTTCTCTCTAATTATCATTTTTAAAGATTTTTAAAATAAAAATCTCCTCTAAGACCTGTTCACACACTCGTATGGACGTGCCCCATCTATAGACGCCCATACAAAGGGAGTCATTCTGAGACTGATATCGGTGCAGAGGGGAACCACAGTTCTCTCTCTTCCTCTCTCTCAGGACTTCGAATGTCCTGCTGTAACGTAACTAATATTTTTGTAGTCAATGGTCACTCGTAACTTTTAACTGTTTAATTCCTTAGTAAATGTGTCCGAATTATCTGAACAGTGTATTTTATTGAGTGAAGGTAACAGCGCCTATTAATAAGTGTAACAGGCTTAAAAAGTAGAGAAGTTGGTACCAAGGTATTGTAACATAATCATTGGTTTTTAGTGCACTAAAAATAATATTTACAGTGGTTATATACATTTATTCTATTTTTTCCTTTTTAATACTTTTTCATGTTGTATGTTTTATACTTTACCTTTTGAAGAGTGTTTATATACATGTGGTGTGTTTACTATTGTGTTAATGCTTTGTTTTACATTTTGATATATTTTTTTTGTTGCAGAGTGTATTTCTGTGTCTTTTATATTCACATTTTTGTTTTTATTAATTTAGTTGCCTTATTTTGTTTAACACTTGAGAATTAATTTACTTGTATTTCTTCTCAATCATCATCCATTACTTAACAACCTAACTTTTACTTGAATAATTTTTGATTAATTAATAAATTAATTTCTGATTTAATTTTGACTGATGATTAATTCAGACTTAATCCAATTTTGCTTTGTTTTCACGTAATAATAAATTTCCCTGAGACTGTTAAAGTCATGTATAATCTTTGAATTTAGAAATAAATTTTTGTATTTAAAATTGTTATATAAGAGTTTAATTTATTGACCCAACAGTAATTTTGATTTGAATTAGATATAGAGTGGTAAGTGAAATGTTTTCCTTCAAGTAATTGAAGTGAGCTCGAACCAGGGAAATACTTAGACTTTTATAATGTTGTTGGAGTGATGCCCTTTGATTAACTTAATCTCATATAGATATCTACCTCACACCTGTATTAGTGAACTTATTCTGCTTTCTTTCATGGTTGGTAAGTTTTATAAGGGATCACTGTTGCCTTTAAAGAAATCAGTCGTTTTGTATTTGTGATGAGGGTTCAGGTGTCTGGCTGTTGTAAGGTAACTATAATTGTCGGATAAATGGTAAGTTTGGTAATGAAATATCAAGCACTTAGACACCAGGTTTAATTTGAAGACCAGATACTGGGCACTTCATCACAATATACACACACATATATATATATATATATATATATATATATATATATATATATATATATATATATATATATATATATATATATATATATATATACATATAAATATATATATATATGCACATATGTTCCACATCGGTAGTGAGCGAGAAGTCATTTTATTGTGAATGCTCACAATCGTGAACGCTGACACGTCCTTTATATTATGAGTGGACGTTTGTGACCTGGGAAACTCTTTCTAAGGCACTGGATCATTTGTCATTCCCAAACTCGGGGTTGAACATATTTCCAAAGAATATCAAAAGGCGTCTTGTTATTAGAATATAACAATGACTCAGGTATGCCTGACGCCGTTAAGCAGCTGTCTGGTTTTAGGAATGTTAATGGAAATTGCTCGCAGCAACAGCAGCTGTTTCGCCCGATCTTGCTTTATTTGTACCAGAGCTGCTAATTCTGCTTCGCTTTCTTGAGGTCATTTTGTGTTGCCAGTCAAAGAGCTGCTGGTGACAGACGTGTGTTTGTAGCAGTCCTCCAATTATAAGGTGCTCTGGTATTGTTATTAATTTCAAAGTGTTTTTCCACTAGGGAGACGAAATCTTCGTGTCTGTCGAGCATAAAGCTATTTTTGCAGCTGTGCAGTAGCGTTCAGTTGGTAATGATAACGTTGCCTTAGACATTTTGTTTCAAAATGTTATTTCTGTTACTTCTTTCTAATGAACACCGTAATATTCTGTGGAATCTTCTGGAATTTCAAGTCAGTGGTCCCTTTGGGGGGCTTCTTGTCCCACAAGAATAGGGTTTGTCTTCTGAATAATAATAATAATAATAATAATAATAATAATAATAATAATAATAATAATAATAATAATAATAATAATAATAATTCTCGTATATTTCAACATCTTGGGAAGAATTTGCCGATTTCTCTGCCTCATATCTTTGGCTTTTTGTGCAAATGCTGTTACAAAAACCCAGTTTAAAGATTTTGCGCCTGGGCCATTACAAAAGCGAACAAAAAGATTAGACAGAATCGGAAAACGTGCAATATGTATGTATGTGTGTATATATATATATATATATATATATATATATATATATATATATATATATTATATATATATATATATATATATATATATATATATATATATATATATATATATATATATATATATATATATATATATATATATATATATATATATATATATATATATATATATATATATATATATATGTATATATGTAAATACACATATATAAGCCTAATTGTATTTCAGTGATATGCACTGGACCCACCGGTACAGTAGGCAGCTTCTTAAGGTATATACACTTTGTTTCACATCTGGGCGTTTGTTTTCGGACGGGGAGCAGAATTTCGAACCCAAAGCACACCCATATCAGAAACCGTTGTAAACGGTGGAAAACTTAGATTGAGAGCAAAGATCTGATCAGCGTCATCAGCTACACTGCCAACCCTCCAGATTTAACTCTCTCTTAGAATCTCATTCATAAAACAGCTTCTTCCATTGCTGAACAATGAGGCTTCTGCAAGTCCGTTGCATTTTGTCTCAACCTCCGACTGTGGTGTTCGATTTTCAAATAGTTCCTTCTTACTTTTCGTCATTTTTTTTTATTACTTTTAAGATTGCACTCATGCTTTCATCTATTCCTTTTTGTCATTCTGTCAAAATTACAAAACGTCGGCTATGAAATTAATAGTAAATAGCCTAGTGATGTATGGTTTTCGTCTGCCTTCCTTTCAATATGTTTTTATATATATATAGTATATATATATATATATATATATATATATATATATATATATATATATATATATATATATATATATATATATATATATATATATATATATATATATATATATATATATATATATATATATATATATATATGACTTTTATCACATCACCGTGATTCATATACAATCAGTAAGCTACAAACGTCCTTTAATATCCTATTATCAACTAAAAAATTCCCCTTCGGTAACATATATGAAAATATATTATTTCCGAGGTAGAGCGAATTGGATATGAAAGGACATTTGTAACTTACTGATTATATATATATATATATATATATATATATATATATATATATATATATATATATATATATATATATATATATATATATATTATTGTTAATATTTAGAAACAGCAGATGTCAGAGTGCCCTTGTTGAAACTGACGGTGGCTCTTCCGGCACAGCAGACTCATTTCCTTGTGTCAGTTACCAGGCACACGAGATCACAGCAGGTTGTTTATTTCAGCTCTTCCTACTGACAAAGAGGCCCTTAAGATTTTAGAATAAAAAGAAATGCTTCTGAAAGGCCACAATAACCTGCCAACGAATTCCAGCAGATGTCAACAGCCGTCACTACTAACCATACACAATCACTGATAACTGCTTGCAAATCGTTCTTCTGAGTCGACGCGTAGCCGAGTGAAGGCCGGAAAAACGTCATGAACAGAGGATCGTCAATGAGCTTTTTTTTTTTTTTTTTGGCACTCTCCAGAATCTGTTCATGAACAGAATCATGTTGTGCCATACTCTTGCACATTTTAAAACCGAGTTCGAACCTGGAAGCTTATATTTGAACGCAGTTTTTTTCTCCATTAGGCAGGGAAGGGTGAAGACATTAGAATTCCATCTT
This sequence comes from Macrobrachium rosenbergii, assembly GCF_040412425.1. Lineage (NCBI taxonomy): Eukaryota > Metazoa > Arthropoda > Malacostraca > Decapoda > Palaemonidae > Macrobrachium > Macrobrachium rosenbergii. Next base: position 17,312,657 of record NC_089755.1, read on the forward strand.
CTTTGTGCTCTTGCATATTTCACGATGGAAAAAACCTCACCGGCAAATTCACAGACCGTTCCTCATTTTCTTTGTCAATCAGTTAAGGAAGGTCGCATGTTAACCTCGCTCAGCGCTGTTGGTCTGCCACCCCTGGGATCGAGCACAGGTGTTAGCAGGAAGCGCATGCGAAGATATTGCTACCTGGCTCAGTGTACGAGAACCCATGCAAGCTGTGAGGACAGTTCGAACCATCGCACAGACAGTGTTCAGGAAAGCAGCCTGGCGTGAACTGGTTTTTTTCAGCGCTTCGAGACGTCATCATGAAGACCAAGTTATTGTTCCTCTTGTTCTGCTTCTTCTTCTCCTTCTTCCTTTTGAGCTTTGCACAAAGCACGGCGATCGAGAAGGTAAGTAGCCCCACGACCAACTTTACCCGTCTGAATTCGAGTTAGTTTAGCTGACAAGATTTAATACATGGGTCGACTTCTCCTCTCATATTCACTCACGAGAGGTAGTTCGAATGAATGCTATCATTTGGGTCTGGGTCGGGAAGTTGGGTCAATTTCTCTGGTATGCGAGGCAGCTTAGCCTGCCCAGGTGAAACCCTTGGGAACGGTGGTACTTAGGTTCCAGATTCTTTTGTGACTTATGTGGTCCGGTTATAGCGTCATTGACTTTCAACTGAAAGACCTGGGAACGATCCTGATGTAAGTCAGAAATTTATTTCTGTTCCACAAGTGATATTTTCCATATATACTTCCATATATATACATATATATATATATATATATATATATATATATATATATATATATATATATATATATATATATATATATATATATATATATATATATATATATATATATATATATATATAATGATAATAATAACCTTCTTTCTTGCAGACACATCTCATATCAATAAAATTCAGCATTTGAAGAAGTTGGAGTAACTTATATATTTCAATGTTTACACAGATAGTCAAGGAATAAAACATCAGCTTTTCAGAAACTTTTGTTTACAAGTTACAACGAAAACACCAAGTCTTTACAAGAGAATAATTCATCGTTTCTTGAAGTACATTACAATAACAGTAAAACACTGATATATATATATATATATATATATATATATATATATATATATATATATATATATATATATATATATATATTTATATATATGTTTAAAAAAATATATTGTATACGTATATAAATATAAACGATATATTATATATATGTAAAGAAATGAAAAGTAAATAAACAAAAATAAAAATTTGTTTTCGTTGATTGGAAAAGTTGTAAAAAAAGTTGTTGAAAAAGCTGATGTTTTATTGTGGCTTTGGTGCAGAATCTTGACTATCTGTGTAAACATTGAAATATATAAGTTACTCCAACTTCTTCAAATGCTGAATTTTATTGATATGAGATGTGTCTGGAGGAAAGAAGGTTATTATCGCCACCCACCTTTCTGTACTGACCTTCATTGTGCCTTGCAGGATCCGCCTGGCCTTCCCAACGGTGAGTGCACATCGGGATTCTGGAACCTCTCGTCTTCACAGACATTTCAAGTTTTGGGGCCACTGATCACAACATTGATGATGACAGCCTTGTTCGACTACTGATTTGTTTTTTTTCTCTTCTTTTAGAGTAGAAAATATAACACCGAGATCAAAATACAACAATGATACAGTATCATGGAGGTGGTAAATGTTCATTAATATAATATGACGTCAATAGAGAATTTCGTCGCTCTTACTCTTCTGGGAAAGAATTCGCTTTTTGTGTCTTGATAAGTATCTTGATCTTGTATCTTGATAGCTTGTATCTTGATCTTGTATCTTGAACTTGTATCTTGATAGCTTGTATCTTGATTTTGTATCTTGATATCCTGATATCTTGTATCTTGATATCTTGTATCTTAATCTTATATCTTGATATCTATATCTTGATCTTGTATTTCGATATCTTGATATCTTGACCTTGATGTCTTGATCTTGATATCTTTATATCGTGTATGTTGATCTTGATATCTTGTATCTTGAAATTGTATCTTGACTAGTTATATTGACCTTGATATCTTAATCTTGTACCTTGAGCTTGTATCGTGTTTTATTTAGATATCTTGTAGCTTGATACGTAAACATTCAAAGCCCTGAGAGAGAGAGAGAGAGAGATGAGAGAGAGAGTGTTTTGAGGACTCAAAGAGAGAGGCATTATTGATTGACTTCTAACATTCCCAACAGACTGTCAACCATCTGACGACTGCACCGCCAACGGCGGCTACTGCATCAGGAACGCAAAAAAAGGGGACTGCAAGGGCCTGCTGTTTCCGAAGGAATGCCGCTCGAGCCACTGTTCCTGCTGCGTAGAAGGTAGGAGGACTATCAGAAGACTGTCTGCTGAGTATGCTGATTGTGGAGAAGTCTTCCCACTTCACTGAGCATCGGTCTCGCTCTTGTTGCACTTTCACATTCATCTTTTGAGTCTAGTGTTTGGAGTGAGACTTCTTCAGCACCTCAGTCCAAAACATTCCATTAGTTGTCCGTTGTTTTCGTATCACTCATACTTCCTGTGATTCTCGATCGATTGAGAAGAAACAGCAGTGTGGGCGTTGCTGAAGGGTGTTTGCAGCAGCCCTCCCTCCCTCCCTCCCCCTTCCTACTGCCTTTCTTCAGTCTTGCTGTCCAGCCTCTCTGCCTATTACTTTTTCACAGTTCCACTTCTAAATCCTGGTCCTTGGCATTACCTTAATTTTCTGAATCCCTCCGTTTGCTGTCCAACCACCCCAACTCCCTCTTCTTGCTGTCTTACAAGCTGGATAGCCGGAAGTGCCCCAGTGCTTAGTTTGACAGCCAAAATTTCATAAATAAAATTAAGACGTATTTTTCCCATTTTCCTAAAAGAGGCTGCTCTTGCCGTCTATGCCATATATGTGTTATTATTTGATAGTTTATTCTTAAGAAACGTTTATTCCCGCCCAAAGGAACACACGATTCTTATAGGCTTCCGCGACGTAGAGTTAAGTTCTACAAAATGTACAAAATGCGTAGTAGCAAGGGCCGGGAAATGAGTCATTGTCTTTTCTTGTTTTCTGCAGCCGTATTGTTGGATGACGAATGTCACTCAGAAAAAGATACCTGCCCCACCAACTCAGTATGCCAGGACAAAGACGCAGGATACGAATGCCGTTGCAATGCAGGTTTTGGGCAATGTGGAGGTGAGTGTCACTGAACATTTTATACTCTCAACTACATGTGAAATGACATCACACGTAAAGAGATGACGTTCATATCCATTAATACTGTTAAGGCAAATATATTCATTCATATGGAGCAAGTCAGTGAGGATGTTAAATTGCTGAGGGGTGTGAATAGTGAAATGCAGATCCTAGAAAGCATTATAAACTATTATGCAAGGATTAGCACTTTGCTGACCTCTCTAATGGAAAGCACATTTGATGAGAATCGCTCAGATGACACGCCAGGAAAAGGGGTTCCTGCCAAGGACCGTTTACCATCAAAAGCAATATGAATTAACTTTATCATACACTGATGGTTAGTTAGAATGTTCCTGCCATTAGCAGCTGACAGAGTTAATAGGGTGTGGGGCACCAGCATTGGATCCCCTGATTCAGATTCCAGCATTGTCCAGCAAAGATGAGGTAGGATAGATTTCTTTTCGTAGTTGGTTTCCAAGTTGTCATAGACACTTGCAGTTACTTTGAACTGTTGACTTCAAAAGGTTTACACTGTCTATGAGCTCTGGTAGGTCATGGGCAAGTAATTGTGTTGCCATACACCGAAAATGGTTTTCCACGAGTTATCACACCGAGGTAGAATTTTGGTCCGAGAGCCTACCGCTTTTCTCGAAAGTGAACGAGTCAAGATTCTTCTAATACTTGATTATTAGATTTACACCAGTACGATCACATATATCATGTCATAAGTAACGCGCAACTTCAGCCACGCAGTTTCTTATTAGAAGTGGTTTCGGGAATGTAGTTTCTGGCTTACTGAGATGTTCTCTGCTACAGCCTAAAAGTCGAGGTGCCATTAAAGGCAAAGGCCTTAGCCTTCACTGAGAGCAGAGGTCTCGAGAGAGAGCAGAGAGAGAGAGATCTTTTGAGTCTGTGTTTGGTGACAAAGTGAACAGACGTTAGACAGTCCCAGAGCAAAAGTACCTTATTGATAAAACTAGTCTGTGACAAGTCAGACTATGCTGTTGTCAGTAAAGTCACGGGTGCAAAAAGGGTGCGCTAGTTCCCAGTGATTGTGAAGCACATTTTCTCTTAACAGAGACCAAACTTGTTCATACAGATGGAATCTACAATTATTTTAGATTGGTAATAATCACTATACTCCCTTAATTCCTTGGTTTATTCACGCTTTCTGCATACGTTTGCAACCACTAACCTTCAATTCGACTTGAAGTACAAGTGAAGATGCCCAGCTTTCCAGTGAGGAGATTCAGACTCAAGCATGATGGGCTAGGGTTAGCTGAAGCTAAACTGCCCGGCCATTGAGGCGGATATAACTATATCCGCTTATAAATTTCTTCAGACACATTTTACTAGAGCTGAAACAGACCCGTCTTCGCTGTCAAAGCAAACTATTTTATTGTATCAGTTTGGAGCAGCTTCTCAATTTCGATCTGGTAGCATTGATTAACGAAAGGTAAATGGAAAAAAAACCTTAGCATTATTGACGAAGGTTCTTTGCTGCTTCTCTAAAGGCCCACACCAGAATGTTACTGTCACACCATCTCATTTCATTCATTCCTCAGTTATGGTATTGAAAAGTTGTGGAACAAACTCTGAACAGTGTTCACTACCCGACCACCCTGCTGTACAAGTTACATTCCGTTAAGCATTCGTTTTACATGACGACTAGAATACAGAAGTGTCCTATACTAGATCTTGTTTGCAGTTCAAACATCTGCAAAGGTTCTGTTTATGTGTTTTTTTTTTTTTGACACATGATGAAAGTGATCATACATGAACATCATGAACATAATCACAATCATAAAACAATTTCATAGGGGATTAGCACTTTGTGACCTCTCCCTCGCACCAACTTTGATGAGTCTCCCATTAACGCAGTGATTTCTAACCTTTTACCATCAAAGCAATTCTTAACTTTATCATTCATTGAATTAGTTAGAATGTTCTGCTTAGCCCCCTGACCTTAAATACTGTAATTTACTTTTTCGTAGTTGGTTTCACATGTCAATAATTGCAATATTACTTTGAATATTGACTATATAAATATATTTATACTGTATATATCTGGTATATATGGGCGAGTATATATATATTATAATATATATATATATATTCCACGATATATCATATATATATATATATATATATATATGCAGAATCTACTGGTCACTTTTTCCAGACACATATGAACGAGTAGCCACAATGCTTCTTAACTTCGCTAATTCTTCGTTATTTGGATAGATTTACACCGATAGATCCAAAGGGAAGAAATTGAAGAGCATATATCATGGCCTAAGTAAGCGCAACCCGGAGTTACCTTAATCACAAGGAGGTCACGTTGCCGACCTGACTCGAGAATGATAAAGTTTATCACCTCTCGTACATATATATACCTGCGTTTTCAGATATATTTAAGAGCTGAAGGTGCCATCCTCACCATCGTAGCCAAGGGGCAATCGTTTTTATTGCTTTTTAGGCTGAAATATATAGACAGAATCTACTGGTCACTTTTACCAGACACATATGTAAGACAGTAATAGCCACAAAACCCTACTTAACTGATAAAACTTCTGTGACAAGTTTGGACTATGCTTGTAACTACGAAGTCGATAAAAGGGAAAAAATTGTGCGCTGGTTCCGGCCGTGATTGGAAGCGAACCGATTTACCCTAATCACAAGGAGGTCAAACTTGTTGCCGACCTGACTACAAGATTTTAAAAGTTTATCACCTTTCGTACCTATAATTCCTGGTTTATTCAGATATATTTGAAACCACTAAGCTGGAATTCGACTCATCCAAGTCACCATCGTTTCCAGTGAGTGGGCAATTGTTTTTGTGCTTTTTAGGTTGAACGATTGCCCAACTTGCCTACGATGGTGAGGATGATATAACTATATCCAGCTCTAATAAATTATCTTCAAAACGATTTGATAAACTTTTAACAGACTCGTCTTCAGGTCGGCAAAGCAAACTATTTTATTAAGGTAACAGTTTGGAGCAGCTTCTCGATTTCGTTCTGCTAGCATTGATTAACGAAAGGTAAATGGAAAATAAACAAGCATATCATTAAAACGCGAAATAAAGTCGAAACCGTTAAGGACCTTGTCCTGTTTCTTATTTTTCACATATATAATGTGATAAATGAATATATATAAAAGTGATAATAATCATATATATATATATATATATATATATATATATATATATATATATATATATATATATATATATATATATATATATATATATATATATATAGTATATATATATATATATATATATATATATATATATATATATATATATATATATATATATATATATATATATATATATATATATATATATATATATATATATATATATATATAAATTATATATATATGTAGTGTAATCAGTACGATTTTCATATTTCCAAAACATTACTTTCGTTATCTCTTATAACTGTTTAATGATTAATTCCTTAATATAGAATTTGAAATAGTTTATATATTTAGACAACTAAATTTCATATTTATATCTGAAATATTTTCTCAGTATTTTGAAATTCTGAATTCCATCATAATTAATAGTTTTCAGATATAATTATCCCCTTCATCAAGCATTTGCGCCCCCTGGCAGCCCTTCGAGCCCCCAAGGGGGCGCGCCCCACAGGTTGGAAACCACTGCATTAACGTGACTTTTCTCGTTTCGCCAGATATAAATGAGTGTGAGAGCAATCCATGTGGTCCGAACTCCCAGTGCCAAAACACGTACGGAAGTTATGCGTGCAGCTGTAAGACTGGGTTCATAAAAGTCAACGGTGTCTGTACTGGTAAGTTTCATTTTAATGTAGAATTTCTGATGAGGATCCTAAACACTCTGTTAGAACCTTCTGGAAGCTGCATTGTACATTCAGATCATGATTTGGTCGCAAATGTTGTCAGATGATTTCATATTCTAGCATAAAGTGCCGTCCGGTATCTGGGTTTCACAGTGTGCCGTGACTGTAGACAATATTCCCACGTTGCCCATAGAATTTATGAGCGACTTCATTTATAATTTGCAACAAGTAAGTAATGTGTGATGATAAAAGTAAGAGAAAATAAGAGGAAACAGGTCATACATTGTGAATAAATTCTTATAAAAATTTACAGGTCAAAAAACCACTTCAGGCGATTTTATTGATAGTTTTATAGATTAATAAGTGAATAAAGTGCGTGAATACTGAGTTCCCTTAGCAGTTTATAAGTGAACTCTAGAACATAGCTAGTGTGCTAACATAATGTTCTTGATATAATGCAGGCATACACTGATATGCCAAAGTACATACTTGATCAGGATTACCTTCAGTCCTCATTCAAGCAAACGAGTGAGCTCTGCATAACTCATTATGTTCTCTGTAACTTAATAACAGCATTCGCAGGACGGACATACCATCATCATCTGCAGCTGTTGATCGTCATTAATATCTCTCTGCAGACGTTAATCTTGGTGCTCTATTTTTCTTCAAAATCCATCTCATGCATATGCCCTGACTTTCGTGGACATCTGAGATAGTATTGCTCTTACTCAGGTCTTTCTTAGATGATGTCGCCGAGCGTGGAATCTCGTCTTCTTCCTTCGCCTCTTTGGTAGCCCAGTATCCCAAGAGGGGCCGTGAAGGTTAGGTTATTCCTCTTTCTTTCCTTTCCTCAATGACTTATCATGATTCTTGAAGTCATCCACATCTTGTCCTCTGTGCTGCTTCTGTAACTGCTTTATCAGCCTCCTCATTTCCCTTAATCTCTATACGGGCAGGGACCCAACATATTTCTATTTTTCCCATTAGTACACAACTTATGGAGCAAAAACTTAATTTGCTTTACAATGCTATTTTTTGGTTTATAACTTTGAATGGCTTCTATGGCGCTTCTAGAGTCGCTAAAAATCACAAAATTATTGATTGAGGTTTCTTTAATTATTTTTATGGCTGATACTATTGCGCATAACTCAGCTGTAGAGAGAACTGATACGTTTTGTCTTGGGATACTGCAGCACATCCCACCCCATATTGTGATTTAGATCTGCCTGTGTATATTGTGTAATGTGGACCTTTTCGACTTATATGTTCCATTGTGAAACTTTTTGATAATTATTTTGAGTGTGTACAAATTCTTATTCTATTCATAGTCCAAGGAGGAGGTCATTTTACTGTTAATGGCAATTGTATATTTATATTCAGTGACTCCAAAGTTTACAAATACACCTGTTAATACAAATAACTTTTTTGGTTGTTGAATCACTTGTCTGAATTCTTAGAATACTTTTCGTTCTCATTAATTCTCTATGGAGAGAGAGCGGCAGTTTACCACATTCAATTTGTAAAGATGAGTTGGTGATCTAAAGGCTCCTGTACATGTTGCTGGACAGTTATTTAATTAGATTTAATGCTCTTCTACATTTTGATTTCATGTATGTTATGTGGGCTTCCCAATTCCAGTGAATATCAAATACTAAACCCAAAAATTTAGCTGTTTGGCCAATTGGTATAGTGTGATTTCTGATTTTCAAATCTATTTCTTCACCCTTCTTCCACTTTTTATTTTTGTTAAACATGACCGCTTGAGTTTTATCTATGGAAAATTCAAATCCCACAGATGAGACCCATCCATCCATTTTTATTATGGTTTTATTAATGATTTTTTCTGCATGTTTTATGCGAGATGAGATGCTGAATAATATGTGGTAAAATCATCCATATGCAGGTTGCTTGTAATTCCAATAGCAGATTATTACTGACATCATTTATTGTCAAAGTAAATAGCGTGCCGCTAAGGACGCTTCCAATCAGTTCTCACCTGAAAAGCGTGATCCGTCAGAAAGTTTTGGATACACCTAGGCAAACGTCCACAGATGCTGTTTTTATATAAGTTTTTAACATTGCACAGCTACAGTAATTTGTTTTCATTCAAATTCTCTTCTTATGTGATCTTCTAAGCTAGAGAATCCACTGTAGATCTGTTACATTGTGACCCGGATTGAGTGGGAGTCAAAATTTCATTTTCTCGAATGTGCTGTGTTAGTCGAGCATTTACCATTTTTCTAGTAATTTGCATAAGCAGCTTGTTAAAGATATTGGTCTGTAATTATTTACATTACTGGGATCCTTTCCAGGTTTAGGGGTAGGAATTATTGTAGCTTTACACCATTCATCAGGAAATAAATTTCGAAGCCATAAATGATTATAAAACTGTAATAAGTATGACTCTACCAAAGGTGCTAAGTGGCTGATCATCTCAAAACAAATATTGTCATCTCCATTAGCAAATTTATTGCTGTTCAAGAAAGCATATTCCAACTCTTCTGTATTAAATTTTCTATTATAATATACAGTATATCTTCTATTGTTTCAAAATGTATTGTTATTGATTCTATATTGTTATTCTTTGTGCAGAAGTGTTCATCTAAATTTTTATCACTAGTTACTTTTGCTAAATTTTCTTCCATTATATTACTTATTTATTTTGGATCAAATATTCTTTTTCCATCTTTTAATATGGAATGTCAAGGTGGTTTAATATGGATACCATTTATTTTCTTGAATTTTTACATATTTTTTGTATGGGAGTATTATTAGAGAGATCTGACACATATTTCCTCCATAAAATGATTCTTCCTCGATTACTTCCTCTTTAAATTTTTCAGATATTTTGTTGTAAAGAGGGTTTAATGTATCAAATGTTTAATAATAATATAGTCCGTTTTTGTAAATTTCCTTATAATATCAGTGATGTTTTATTCATTTTATTGGATTTTTTATAATCAAATTATCTCATTGTCTCCCAACTTGGTGTTTTATTTTTATTAGTTCTGTTAGCTTATCAGACCACCATGGAACTTTGCATTTTGTTGGATGAGATTTTGATTTTGGTACTGCTTTATCACTAGTATTTTGAATGAATTCAAGAAGAAATTAATTAGTTTCATTCTGGTCTTTTAAATATTCAAATGGTGGGATATTCCTAGTGTTCATTTCATATCGCTCCCAATCTCTGTATAAATGTTATAGTGAGGGACATGTTTTGTAGGATTATTCTGTAATGAGGAAAATTAATATTGGGAAATGATCACTGGGGTACAAGTCATCAACTGTATTCCAGTCTAAACTGTCTACCATACTTGAGGCACATAGAGTTAATTCCACTGAGGAAAATGTTCTGCGTGTTTCTGAATGATATGTGCTGATTTCATCATCATTTATACAGCACGTGTCATTTGAATCCATGAATTCTTCTACTTTACTTCCTGCTCTCTTTGAGGTTGTATTATTTTACCTAATATTTGCAAGTCAGTCACGTTTGCAGGTACTTTGTCATGAACTACTTTGTTATGTACATATATGACTGTAACTAAGTTTCTTCTTCTTCTTCTCGTGATGTTGATTTTTTATTTACCTATTGTTGATACAGTTTTGTTGACATGTTGTAAGCATAATATCATTGGTTCGTGTTCTTTTAGCAATCGTTGTATTTCTCCTCGGTGTAATCTGGTCTGTAGATTGTTTACGTTCCGTTGCATAACATGGCTATTGAAAATACTATGTTATAGCGGTCGAGTTTTGCTTTCTTTTTTGTATTATCAATTTGGATTTTTTCTAATAATTTACTCACGAAATTTATTTTTTTTATTAATATATTAAGTGTTCAATACACATGCAACCTTTTTCATGGGTGCTTAAATCAGTGGTTTCTTTTCTTTTATATTTCATATAATTTCTGATAATGTTTGTTAAACAATCTTTTCTTTTTGTTTTTGTTATTATTCACAATTCAACGAAGCATTCATTACATTCATATGCCTTATTATGTGTATTTCTTGTTTCATTTGTTCTTGTTGCACCAATTATTAGTGATGAAGTAATCTCTTCTCCCTTGACGTAATCATTGTCATCTGTGGTATGGTTCTCTTCTACTTCTTCTGTGTTTTGGATGTCTGCTCCCATAGGTTTTACTATTATTTGAGATATTTCTTTCCTTGTTTCTGTGTTTGTTCTTTCTTCATATCTTTTGTCTTTGGTTTTAATGATGTTTCTCTAATAATACTATTTTTTTATTTTTGGCTGGTGTTTTCTTCAAATACCCTTTCTTTTTTATTTCCTTTCCATCACAACTTTTCTCTCTTAGTTCTGCATTAGTACCTGTTTGTGCTCCTATTTGCATTAATATTTCAAATGAATTTGATAAAATATTATCCATATCATTTGTACGTTTCTTTATTCTTTACCATTTTTTTTTTTTTTTTTTGCAAAGCATTAATTTCTTCTTGAGGTTTACTTTTCTGTGCTCCCTTACTACTCTCTGTATACATTTTTGTTTCATTACTGGTTTTTGTTATTGAAGAATATGTATGTTTCTGAGCCGGATCTTGAATTCCTTTCACTTTCAATTTCAATTTAGCTTCTTTTATAGACATCTCTAGTTCTTTCTTGTAATATTTTCAACTCTCTACTGTATAAATAATACATACATTCTTTGGACCTTGCATGATGGTCTTGCTCACAGTTTATACACTTTGGTTCTCTACACTTCCATTATGTGGCATTTTCGTCACATACAGATTCATTTCGACAATATTTCTTTGCATGCCCATATTTACTACAGTTTTGACACTAGTAGATTTGGGACATATGGTCTTATTTCTCTGCTTTGGCCTAAAATTTTAATTTTCTGAGGTAGATTTTGACCTTAAAATTTTATTTTTGCAATTCTTAACATTTGTTTATTCATTTGTTTACTTAGTACAACATATAGTTCGCAATCCTTTGGAGATATCTTTTTAAGAGAGTCTATAATATATTCTTTTCGATTGGCTCGTTATATTTCTCAGGACGTACAATGGTGCCCTGAATGCTGTTCATAATATCATGTTTTTTCATTTTATATTTACTGTATATTAATCATATTTTTGATTGATAAATAATCCTCAGACTGACTTTTTGTTGTGTCTTCTATAAGCCACGTCTTTTCTTTTATCTGTCTGAACGACAAATCTGCCGCTGAATGCCTATTTAATAAATATTTTTCTCATTTTAATGTTGAAATTTTTTGGTCAGTTTCCAAAGTTAGAAACCTTGACCAACTTCCACCCACAAAGAGGGAGTCGGATCGAAGTGAATCAACGTTACAATACTTAGTCATTTTGTGTTTACCAAATGGCATTAAGGTTAATACCACTTTGACTTTTGTAAATTGGGCTTTCCTTAGAACAGTCCATAGCCGTGCCAGAAGTCGTTGGGAGGTTAGAAATAGTCGTCTTGGAACGATTCATATTATTTCGTTCAGGCTGAGGTTCCTCTCATCAGGGAGGCCCAACTGGGGGAGGAGCAATACTGTTACCAACAGTGGTGACTGCCCTGAGATCCCCACCTGGATATAAACCATACCCTCAGTGCCTTAAGGGTCGCCAGTCCGTCGATATCGGACCAAGCACTGAGGGCATGATTTAACAAAAAAATGTCCCCTCTCTCGACCATGTCGGGTACGCTAGTTCTGCTGGTGGGGTGGAGTGCTGTCCAGCTCTACCCACCTTCAAGTTGAAAGGGCAGTGAATTCCGTACTCCAACGATGAAAAGGTCGTCAACGAAAGGGGACGAAGGGAAGAGAGAGTAAGCGCATCAAAGGATCATACACTCCCTGCAGTGGATCCATTAGCTCCCCCCAAAACCTCGTCAAGAGCTTGGGATCAGGGGGACAGTTAATAATAACAACCTTGAGAACTGTACATGTATAATCCTTCAAAGCTGTGTTTCCCTCGCTCTCTAAAAGGACTCTTGAGAGAAATGACAAAGTTCATAACACACTTAAGAAGATCTGTAGACAAACTTTGTGCCATCTTCCAGGGGTCCTCATTTCACACCTTGTTGCCCTAACATGACGGATAGAGTTGTCACATTCCACACTGCTCTTCCTTCCTTTGAGTGAGTTTTCCCTCGACTGTCTTCTGTCTTTCTCCTCCTGTCAGATATAGACCTTTCAGTTATTAACACTAGCATCCTCATCTCCATTTAATCTGTCCATTTATTCATCTTTCTGTCTATCCACTCCTATTTGCATGCATTTTTTCTTTTAATTCTTTCTGTTGACCTGCATTTTCTCTTTGACCAGATATCAACGAATGCACGCAAGGTACTGCAGTATGTCCTCAAAACTCCAAGTGCAGCAATACTGCTGGAAGTTATCAATGTATATGCAATGCTGGGTACAGTCAAATGAACAGCACATGTACCGGTAAGTTTTAGGACTTATTTAGAAAAGTGATCATATTCTCAAAATGTCTCATGCCTATATAAAGAGTGTTCTTAGAGTTCTTATGTTACCATGTCTGGTCTCAGATGCTATTGTCCTCAGTTATGCTGCAAAAAAGGTCACCTTCAAAGCTCTGTGAAAGCATTCAAATAGATTACATATTATAAGTCATTATATTGTAGCTTACTAATTTACTCAAACAACAGTACCCTTTGTTGGCCGAATTTATTCAAACAACAATGAAGAGTTAGAGGAATTTATTTCAGACATTTCTCATAGCTTCTAAGCTGTGAGCCCGTTGCTAGAAATTCTTAGCCACGTAAATAAGTCTAATCCTTCAGGCCAGCAGAGAGCTGTTAATCAGCTCAGTGGTCAAAACAAGGTATACAAAAACAACAAACAGACAATAGCTCTTGTGAGCGGAAATGTACAACCAAAACTCAAAGTACAACGTGTTTTGTTGGAGGATGGAAAAACACATAAATCAGTATAAAAAACATGAATAAAGTTATGATACACATAGCTGGAATACTGACATTATAATGTATACGTTAAGAACATGTTTAACAGAACAATAATATGAATACGAATATATGTACATAGAATGTGGGACATCTGCTGTGTTTCTTGTACATGTGCATTTGGAGCATGTAGGTCTTGTTGAGAGGAGATTAGTGAGCTATGTGAGATGACAGTTGTGTGTGGGTCAGTGTGGGACCCTACAGGACTCCCCCTCTTGGAGAGGCCTACGGTTGTAGGTTGGTGTCTGGTAGGTATGCTGGTTTTAATCGGTCGATGGAAACCCACGAGGTTCTGCCATCTACTGTCATTTGGTAGGCATTGTGTCTTCTCTGGATGATGGGGTATGGTCCTGAGTAGGTTGGGGACAAGGGGCCCTCTGTGTTCATCTATCTGTATGAATACATATTTTGTTTTCTGTGGTTTGTTAGGGACGTACACTTTTCTTGCCATGTGGTACATTGCTTTGACAGGCATTATTCATTCTAATGCTTTGCAGGTGTCAGATGGGGATGTTGGGTTCATTGGATCTTGAAAGATGTCAGCCAGCAATGTTAATGATTGACAATATAGGGCTCCTGCTGGAGATGTGTTGAATGCTGCATGTGGTGTTGTTCTCAGGCCAGTAAGACCCAAGGTATCTCCTTTCTCCAACTCCCACCTTGACATGTAGTGGTGAGTGATGCTTTCAGTGACCAGTGTAGTCTCTTGAAAATGCTGTTAGCTTTTGGGTTGTAGGCCATCATGTGTATTATCTTTGTCCCGAAACTGTCTGTGAGGGCATTAAATAAGGCAGACATGAAGTTTGTCCCCTTGTTTCTTGTGATGATCTCTGGGACTCAGTGTCCGCTGACCGATTCAATGAGAGTTTTTGCACAACTCTCTGCCGTCTGTTGTCCTATCGGTATTGCTTCAGGCCACATGGTATTTCTGTCGATGATGGTGATTAGGTATCTGTACCTCTTGGAGGGGCATCGAGGTACCACCATGTCGACGTGGATGTGGGCGAGGCAGTGCTGTGTTGTGTGGAACTCTCCCATTCCACTCTCCACATGCCTTGTTGTTTTTGATGTTTGACATGGGAGGCATTTGTTCATCCAGTTTATGTCCTTTTTCATTCCCCAGCAGATGTATCACTCTGCTAAAATTCGGTCGGTTTTCTGGCCTGGTGGGTGGGGCAGGTTGTGGGTGAGGTTGAAAGCAGTTCTTTCTGAGGCCTTCTGACAGGTAAAGGCAGGGGCCTCCAGTACTTGTTTTGCAGGCGATGGTCATCTCTCCATTGTTGATTGACAGGTCACTCCATGTGAGGGAAGGGTTGTCCCGCCACAGTCACTGTAGGTCCATGTTGTCTCTCTGCACCTCTGATATTTTCGGGATGGGCTGTCCTGATCTGGATGGTGTTGATGCAGTTTCTTGAAAGTGTGTCTGCCACAGTGTTTGCTGAACCCTTCAGGTACTTGATGGTGTAGGAGTGTTCAGCTATTGCTGATAGGTGACACTGTTGTCATGCTGACCATGCATATGCTGTCTTTATGAAGGCGTGCACCAAGGGTTGATCATGTGGTGGAAGTGATGGATGGCTTTGTGGACTGTGAGGAGCTCCCTGTTGAATGTGGAGTATTTTTGTTCCACTGACGTTGACTTCTTCCTGAAGAATGCTAATGGTCGATGACCATCATCTGTGTCCTGCTCCAGTACTGTACCCATTGCCATGCTACTTGTGTTAGTCATCAAAGTGAGGGTACCTATGGGGTAGAGGAAAGACTATTGTAGCTAAAGAGGTTACTGCTTGTTTTGCTGAAAGAAATGCACTATCTTGAACTTTTGACCAATTTAGTTTCTTTGGTTTTCCTTGTAAGCATGTGTATATAGGGCTCATAGTTTTAGCAGTATTTGGGATGAATCTATGATAATAGTTGATAAGTCCTGAAAATTCTTGTACTGATTTTATTGTTGCTGGTGTTGGGAAGCCGGTGATTGCTTTTACTTTCTAATGGAGTGGTTTAATACTGTCTGGGCTTATTTGATGTCCCAGAAATTCCACCATTTTCTTTGCCCATTTGCACTTGTCTTCCCTTACTATGAGTCCATTTTCTTTAAGTATCTACAGCACTTTCTTGACGTCTTTAAGGTGTTGTTTGATGTTGGGGCTAAATATGGGGAGGTCATCGACGTAGACCATGCAGAAGGGAAGGTTGCCCAACAGTTTATCCATAAGTCTTTGGAAAGTTGTCCCTGAGTTCTGAAGGCTGAAACAACTGTAGTTGAACTTGTAGGTGCAAAAGGGGGTGATGATTGCTGTCTTTTCTGTATCTTCCTTTGCTACAGGAACTTGGAGGTACCCCTTCAGTAGACTATTTTGGTGAAGATTTTTGCTCCGTTCATTTGGTTGGTTATATCTGCTATGTTCGGCAAAGGGTATCTATCTGGCTTTGTTCTGATGTTTAGCTGTAGGTAGTCTCCACATGGGCACCATGTTCTGTCTGGTTTTGGTATCAAGTGGAGGGGGGGGATGCCCATGGGCTGGAGGCATTTTGGCATATTCCTGCATTCTCCATTTCTTTGAACACATGTTTGGCATAGGCGAGTTTCTCTGGGGCTAACCATCTTAAGTGTGAGTGGACTTGGGGGTCTTACGTCTGTATATGGTGCTGGATGTTGTGTTTTGCTGGTCTGGTTAAGTCATGCTGTGGGTCATCTTTGAAGACCTCTTTGTAGTCTTGTAGAAGTTGGTGTATCTCTGGCAGTGGGGTAGCTGCTTCAATGGGGCTTGTTTGTCATCTCTGCTGTTTTGGTGATGATGTAGTGGTGGATTGTTTGTGTAGCTGTTGAGGAGATGATGCTGGAGCTGTTCTTGGGATCAGTTGTTTTGATGCTACGTCAACTAGTAGGTTGTGTGCTTTTGGGAAATCTGCTCCTAAAAGAGCCAGTTACATCTGCCATGAAGGAGGTCCTACTGTAGGCTTTTCTGTTGAATGATACATTCATGTTTTGCTTCCTGCACATCTTGAGTGGTGCTCTGCTGACAGTGGAAAACAAGGAGGTTAGTGGGTGGGGTGGGGTTGAGTCATTCATGCAGGCTGGCTGGCACGAATGATTTGCATGCCCCGGTGTCCACGAGGAATTCTGTGTTTGATCTTTTGTCCCAGACGTAGAAACACGTGGAGCCTGTACTGTCATATCTGGAAAAAAGACAGCGGTAAGCAGGCCCTTCTCTCACGAGGCAACCGGTCTGCCCACCGCTGATGTTTAGTTGGTTGGGTCATGAGTGCGACCCTCTTGCATGTTTTTTGAAAATGGGAAACCTCTGTTACATTTGCGTGCTTTCTTTCCGAACTTCCAATGGAAAAGGCACATTCCCTGAGGTTGTTTGTCTTTCTTCTGTCTGGCCTTCCCTTTGTTGAATTGTTTGGAGAAGTTCTGCTTTTGGATGGTTGTGGCTGGTTCCCCTGGTTGGGTGTCTGATTCCGTGTTGGTTGCCTGCTGTGACCTTCATGCTGCTGCTGCTGCTATGGGTGGTTGGGTGGGCTCCACTGCCTTGTGGGCTGTGTGTATTGCATTGACTGATTTTAGGAATTCTTCGATGGCCATGGTGTAGGCGTTTGGCATAGACGCCACTGTTTGGGCGGACAGTTTTGTGAGGGGGACCTCTCTCACCAGGTCCAGGGTTGTTTCAGGTTGGCCGTCTGTGGCAGGTAGTGTTATGAGCAACAGGTTGTAGACATGTGATGGCCTTTTGTCTCCTATGGCTGCCCATATGTTGTTCAGGAATTTCTTTGCTCTTAGGGCAGGTGGCATGCTTGAGGATGACTTCAGCTGATCCTTCAGTGACTCGTAAGTGACAGGGGTTTGTAGTTCTGTTGAGCCATTCTGTGACTTGTTCAAAAATGTCTGACAGGGACTCATAAACGGCATCTGCTATGCATGCTAAGGAATTATCTTCTTGGAATGGAAGATTGTCTCCACCCTGAAGAACCAAGCTTCTGGGTTGAGGGGCATGAATGGTGGCATATGGAGGTGGCGGCGAGGGTGTCACTGGAGAGACTGTCATTGTTGCAACAGGCTGAGTTAGACATCTCTGTGGTTACCAATGTAGCAAAGGCATGAGTAACAGGCTGCGTTTACAAGCTTACTAATTTATTCAAACAACAAATAGACAGGTCAATAGCTCTTGTGAGCAGAAATGTAGCACCTGACACAAGGCGAACAAACAAAGGTCAAAGTACAACCAACTGTGTTTGTTGGAGGATTGAAAAACATACATAAATTGGTATACAAAACATGACTAAAGTTGTGATACACATAGTTGGAATGCTTACATTATAATGGTTATGTTAAGAATAATTTGTTTAACAGAACTATAATATGAATAGAATATGTGTACATAGAATGTGGGACATCTACTGTGTTTCATGTACATGTGCACTTGGTGTACATAGGTCTCGTCGTGAGGAGATTAGCGAGCCAGGTGATATGACAGTGTGTGTGTGGGTCCGTGTGGGACCCTACAATATTATATAAAATAAGTGATATGTATAAATGCACACAAACATACATACACACATATATATTTATTAAATCTGTATATATGTATGTATATAGAACTATGTTTATATATATATATATATATATATATATATATATATATATATATATATATATATATATATATATATATATATATATATATATATATATATATATATAATGTTTGTATATATATATATATATATGTGTGAATCAACCTATATTATTGAAATATAAAATATGTATAAATATATATACATACACACATATATATATATAAATCTGTATATATGTATATATATATATATATATATATATATATATATATAATATATATATATATATATATATATATATATATATATATATATATATATATATATATATAAATATATATATAATACAGGTAGTTGGTAGTATCTAAAAACTTGAACGAATATCCAAATCGGGAAAGGAGAAGACATATCCCAGAAGTCTTAAGATGTTTATAAAAAACTTATGGTGCAACGTTTCAAGACTAGCGTCTCATTCTCAAGCTAAAAAGTAACCAACATAAAATTAATGAAAGTGTTAATTGATTAAAAAATAGTTATAAAAGTTACAGAAATCTGCATTAGGTCAAAAGAAAGGAAAGAAGCCATCAGGAAGGAGAAGGGAACGGAAGACAATATGGGAGCACAACCACACCAGCAGAAGCTACTCACAAGAGATATAGTACAAAGGTGCCCAAGAAGAAGACTTGGCGTTGAAGTGGGGAACTGCCCCTTTGATGAATAGTGACTCTAAAATTGTCAACATTTGGTGTTGTTCGGCACCCTGCCCAGGGTTTTAAAATCTTGGTACCGGATATTATGTTTGAATCTTTTTGCATGGTCTCGGATATTAGAGAACTCAGGATTATTATTTAACTTGACACCAGTTCAATAATTGACGCCCCTTTGACAATCGATTCGCACCTTTAACAACCTCAGCGTCGATCCCACAGAAGTCCCCAGACTACATCTAAGGCAGTCGAATTTATATACGACACCTGAGGTCATCAAGGGACCTAGGCTGCCTTTAAATTTGAAAAGACTTCTGATATTGACTGGATTAATGGGAATGATATTCAGTTTATTGGAAGGGGTGTAATTAGAAATAAGACCTAGTAATTTTTTGTAAAAGACAGCCTAAGTCCCTTGATGACCTCAGGTGCCGTATATAAATTCGACTGCCCTAGATGTAGTCTGGGGACTTACGTGGGATCAACGCTGAGGTTGTTAAATGTGCGAATCGATTGTCATAGGGCGTCAATTATCGAACTGATGTCAAGTTAAATAATAATCCTGAGTTCTCTAATATCAGAGACCATGCAAAAAGTTGCAAATATAATATCCAGTACCAAGTTTTTAAAAGCCCGGGCAGGGCGCCGAACAACCACCAAATGTTGACAATTTTAGAGTCACTATTCATCAAAGGGGCAGTTCCCCACTTCAACGCCCAGTCTTCTTCTTGGGCACCTTTGTGCTGTACCTCTCATGCTGTACCTCTCTGCTGGTGTGGTTGTGCTCCCAAATTGTCATTCCGTTCCCTTCTCCTTCCTGATGGCTTCTTTCCTTTCTTTTGACCTAATGCAGATTTCTGTAACTTTTATAACTATTTTTAATCAGTTAACACTTGCATTAATTTTATGTTGGTTACTTTTTAGCTTGAGAATGAGATGCTAGTCTTGAAATGTTGCACCATAAGTTTTTTATAAACATCTTAAGACCTCTGGGATACGTCTTCTCCTCTCCCCGATTATATATATATATATATATATATATATATATATATATATATATATATATATATATATATATATATATATATATATATATATATATATATATATATATCTCAACTGCAAACTTGTGTTCGATTCTCAAACTTGGATGAGATGAAACGAATGGGTACCATTCTTAAACCCGGTGTGTCCCATTTAAACTAATCAGCGAATTATGTTTCTAGTTGTCAGCCAATTGTTGTGGCAAGTTTTTCATACTGTAATATGAGTAACAACGATGTTAATCAAGATATTTTTTAAAAACCTCCATCCAAAGCCTCCCTACCCCTCCTCTCTGTCTGTCTGTTTGTCTCTCATTTTAATCAAACATTCTCATTTCATCAGATATCAATGAATGTCCCGGTGTTACTTGCTGGGCCAACTCCGCTTGTGTGAATACCATCGGAAGTTATGAATGCAAATGCCAAGCCGGTTACCAGTTATCGGGCACTTCTTGTCAAGGTAAGTCAGCGAGTCTTCCATTCGCAAGCAACTTTGTGGTGTTGCTCCTCGACCTCCATTCTCGTTCAGGGGTCCTGACTAACAGACAAAGTAACTTCCAGACGTGTTATTTGTACTCGCGTCTGCTGCGTCTCTTGTCTGTCATCTGCTTTCATAGTCAAAGCAAGTTGTGCTGGTTTCCTTGAGACCATATTGTATATAGCCATGATATCTATCGTGAATGTGCCGCGGATTATCCTTTTGTATATATACTAAAATGAATTGACTGCTCCTCCAAGTATCATGAGCAACGTCACATATCACAATAAAGAATTCAAGCTGTTCAGTGCAGTCATGTAGTTCATTGATCAAATGATTAAATTTTTGAATTAAAAAGAAAAGTTTCCACGCGTCATCATGCCAGCGAAAATCAGTTTCCAATGTTTTCCCAATAGTTAGTCAGAAAGTTTTATGATAAGCCCCAGTTTGAAATGCTCCACCTGACTGGCTAGTCTTTTATAGGTTAAAAGGTCATTCATGAGCGGCAGAGACAAGGGAGAGGCCATTGCTTATATACAGTATATTCATGTGATCACTGCACAGGACCCCTCTGCAGCCAGGCCAGGACCAGGGACAACCAGGCAGCGGTTACTGAGTGTAGCTGGAATCAACTGGGCTACTACGACACAGTTTATATTGTGATGATAAGCTAGTTCCCAAGAGCCTCGATGGTCAGGTCAGTAGAGCAGCAGCTTCGGACTTCGTAGAGGTCTGTGGTGCGGGTTCAAATCCACAGCCGACTGGTCAGCGAGGCTGACAGACTAATACACACACAAACAAAGCCACTCCAACATCTTCTAAAAAACATAACAGACACCTCACACGTCTCGAACTGTCGACCTAACCGCTCAACTCTCCTCACTGCTAGGAGAAAGGGAGCTGGTGATTTGGCACGATACATGTACTTGCGCTACCGGGGTCTAAGCGATGTCAGGCAGGGCAGCCGATCGAGACTATGGTCTACCCCAAAGGCATCGTGCTTACCCCATACAAAAAGTGGGAAAAAGCACGTTAAAAGAAAGAAAGAAAAAAAAATGATAAGCTAGTTCCCCTTATGTCGGGTGCAGTTGTTGTGGCCAATTTTGTTCCTTTCTGCACCAAACCAGTTGCTTTCGGGGACTGATTCTCTGAGCAAGAAATACTCGTCATGGGAGAGCGTGAAGGAGCTTTGCTCTCATGTCCTACTACGGAGTCTCGTGCCAGGGTTTGGAAGCGGAAATCACGCAGACTCTTGATTCATGAAGAGGGCTCAATATTGTGAGTTTCACCGCCCCCTGAAATAATTTGAGTGGTAATTTTCCATTTTCGGTCTCATTATCATAAAAAAGCTGAAAATATTCAGAGACAGCACTTTTTGATGTGCGATTGGGGAGATGGCATTAGGAACATAGGTGTGTTAAACTGTGAGTGGATTTCCTCAGTAAATGCTTCATATGTTCCTTTTATCATTATTTCTGCTTCTATATATAAAAAAAACAACCAACGTTACGCAAGATACAGTGTCTCTCTCGGAAGAACATTCATTCATCCATTCCACCCTGTACCTTCTCCTGTTATGCAAAGCTTTGCCACGTCTTTCAAACAAGACCACTCTCTTTTCGTCAGATATCAATGAGTGCAGTCCTTCGAATCCCTGCGGCGTCGGCGGCGTCTGCTCCAACACCCCTGGAAGTTACACTTGCACCTGCAGTACAGGGTACATTGCAAATGGCGGTACTTGTCAGGGTAAGTTCTTGGTCTTATCGAGACTATGAAGATTCTCTTATGGGCGAAAGATAGTTTCTCAAAAACATGAAGGTAGAGACGTGAAAACTGTCTCTGCTCTCTGTAGCATAACCAGGCACACTTTCACTTTTATAATCCATTGCTTGGCTCTCACGGACAAGGCAAAATCCCTTTGCCAACGTTCTCCTTATTTTCTTAGCTTAATTACACTGTCAAAACTTTGTGAAAGCATTCAGATAGATTACATAATAAGTGATTATATTTCATTATAATCGATATGTATAAATATACACGCAAACACACGTATGTATACTGTACATATGTGTGTGTGGTGTATGTATATGTGTGTATATATATATATATAATATATATATATATATATATATATATATATATATGTATGTATGTATGTATGTGTGTATGTATGTATGTATATATATTTATATATGTCTCAACTGGAAAAATTGTGTTTGATTTTCAACCGGACGAGGTGAAACCGATGGATACTATTCCTAACCCCAGTGTTCCCCATTTCAACTAAACAGCGAATTATGTTTCTAGTTGTTAGCCGACTGTTGCGGCAAGCATCTACGTTGGAGAGAGAGAGAGAGAGAGAGAGAGAGAGAGAGAGAGAGAGAGAGAGAGAGAGAGAGAGAGAGAGAGAGAGAGAGAGAGAGAGAGGAGTGTTCATTGCTCGTTCCAAAATGTATACCATTAAAAGGGGGAAGGCTCGGCGAGGTCATTCTTTCTCATGAGATACAAGATATTCTCTGTCTCTCAACCCTGATTCCGTGTCACATCTTTCTGCAGACATCGATGAATGTAGGGCTGGTACTGCTCAGTGCACAATGAACAACCAGTGCGTCAACTCTCCCGGAAGTTACTCATGTCCGTGCATAGAAGGATACACTCGAGTTACAAATGTAGGACCATGTGAGGGTAAGTTTGATGCAAGTGACTAGTTTTTGTGACCCAAGGGAGGAGTTATTTTGCATTCACGGCATTCGGATGACTTTCGTATTAGATTCTAGATCATGTATACAGAGGTCCTTTAGTTTTCGACCTTCCACTTAGACTCCGTGAACAGACAAATACTTCTGACCATTGTTGAGCCCCTCTCTCTGCCTTGTACTAAAGTCAATTCGAGTAGGTTAGCAAAGGAGCCAGAACTTGGTCAAATAACCACACTTCTTGGAGTGCTGTGTCTCTGGAATTTATTTCTGGTGATATTAATTCATTTCTCGTCATAATGTGGTTCGGATTCCACAATAAACTGTAGGTCCCGTTGCTAGGCAACCAGTTGGTTCTTTACCACGTAAAAATAAATCTAATCCTTCGGGCCAGCCCTAGGAGAGCTGTTAACCAGCTCAGTGGTCTGGTTAAGCTAAGATATACCTTTTCTGAACACTCCTAGAAAGAAAGAAAAAAGATTACATCTGTAGGAAGAGTCAGTGCAAGTCTTCTGGTTAAATTTTGCGCAGGACAGCAAGAATGAACTCGGTGTTCTTCAAACATTAATATAATGTTATTGTTCATAAAACTGGTAGGGTGTGGCAAAAAGTCGAGTTATTGCATTCTTTCCTCATGTTGTCTGTAACGTATTTTTGTTGCCCTTTATATCTACATGCTTCCGTGTTTTTCACACTTCAAACCTTCACATAAACCCTTTCTAGTTCTATAAACATTCTCTTTTTATTGCAGTCTTCAAACCGTCCGTACAGTCTGGTATAGGTAAATCATATTCTTATAAACTTCATTTGAGAATATAACTCCCTCTTCATTACATGCGAGTAGAGGAAGGCGCCCTACCTATCATCAAAGAAATCGTTCTGCTGTTCAGAATGAGGAAACTTTTGATGCAAATATATAAAGTAGACTAGTTGAAGCACCTCAAACGAACGCTTCTGTGATCAGTCTCCAACATCCGTCTCTTCTCTCTCTCTTGATTTAAGCAATCACCCTTTTCATTTAACAGAAATCGATGAGTGTCAGAGTTCGGTGTGCCCTCCAAACAGCCAGTGCCAAAATGCTCCCGGAAGTTACTTGTGCGTCTGCAACAAGGGATACACAGCAGGTGGCGGCGGCTGCAGTGGTAAGTTTCAGGCAGCCACACACAGTCAGTCATTCGGGACTTGATTTTTATCACAAATTGAATACTTTATGTTACATGAAATTCTCGTTATATGCTCCTGGTGTTATTCAGCTTTTCACTCGTTTGTCTATATCTGCGTTCCTTTACTAGGAATCATTCCTCATGAAGAACCTAATCCTATGGATTGTTTTTGTCCGACAGATATCGACGAATGCTTGGGTAATCCTTGCCCGCCGGCCTCCTCCTGCGTGAATACCGACGGCGGTTACAACTGCATTTGCCAACAGGGATTCGTTGACCAAAACGGGACTTGCGTAGGTGAGTCGGATTCGAGTGACCAAGTTTGTGAATGTGTGTGTGTGTGTGTGTGTGTGTGTGTGTGTGTGTGTGTGTGTGTGTGTGTGTGTGTGTGCTGTGTGGCCATGTGTGTGTTTTGTGCAGTTCGAGAAACAAGAATTTCATCAATTTCAAGCGCGGATTCTTAATGCCAACACAATATAAATGCAACTCGTTGAAAATCGAAGGTTCATCTGTGATAGACGTTTTATACAGATTCAACTAAAGCAGTGTTCGAGTTGTCTGGTGGGATTTGGACGAATTTATTATTAAGCTTGATTTTAAAACGCTGATACATTGATTATTTGGTTGAGTACGAAATGAGATGTGCCACGACGGATATGAACATCACTGGTGGACTCTGTGATCATTCGCTCTACTGGAAGAAGCAAAGCCAAAAAGAATCATGCAACAACATTCTTACAATCCACCATTTCTTATGAACATTTCCGCTGATTACAGACAATATGTCATATATAAAATTGAAGAGTCATTGAATAAATGAATACTAGTTTTAAACGTCAACTTACCTTGAGGTGGTCATGAGCTTTTTCTGAGAATATTTTCAACTTGAGGGAGCTTTATATTCTTGTCAAAGTCTACTTGAGTCTGCTACTTGTCTTCTGTTCGTTTGGTGTTTCGTCTTGTTGGCCCATTCTTCCAAAACGGATTGCAAGTAGTCACTGCGTTCGATACTGACTGATTTTATCGCAGTGCAAAAAGTGAAGAAGATACAAGTTCTCAGGAACCAGGGTTCATTGACACTTCTCAGACCTTCCAGTCTCTAGATCGATCATTTTCCTTTCATACGGATCTGCCAAGGACCTAGGATAGGATAGGAGTGCTTGGCCTTTTCCGGAAAATTTCTCAACCAATGGATATACATACATACATACACAATATATATGTGTGTATCTATACATGCACACACTTGTACTTATATGTGTTTGCATCTATGTAGAATGAATATTAAAAACTTGGAAATTTGTGTCAGTTGTACAAACGTTCAATCGTATTAATTACTTGAAAAAGAGCTGCCTTGGTAGAATTTTTATATATATATATATATATATATATATATATATATATATATATATATATATATATATATATATATATATATATATATAATTTTTTCAGATGTCAATGAATGCGCGTCTTCCCCATGCCAACCCGACCAAAGGTGCACCAACTATCCTGGAGGCTATGAATGCGCCTGTTACAAATGCGCCGGTGAGGAACTCTTCATTGCAACTAAACGCGCGCGCGCACACACACACACACGTACACACACACATATATATATAAATTATGTATGTGTATATATATCTATATATACATATATATTTATTTATATATACAGTATATATATATATATATATACATATATATATATATACTCACATATACACACGCACACACACATATATATATGCACACATACACATATGGACACATATATGTATGTATGTATGTATATATATATATATATATATATATGTATATATATATATATATATATATATATATATATATATATATATATATATATATATATACATATAATTTCTTCTCAGCTTGATGACAGGGACAGAGGATTTCCGATACATTGCTATTAGTATAAAACATGATGTAGCCATGATGTTCCTACTCCTGTATAAATTAGAATTCGAAGGGGAATATTGACTTGACTTGCGTTTTAACGTTTAGATTCCATTACATTAAGA
Source organism: Macrobrachium rosenbergii (assembly GCF_040412425.1). Classification (NCBI taxonomy): domain Eukaryota; kingdom Metazoa; phylum Arthropoda; class Malacostraca; order Decapoda; family Palaemonidae; genus Macrobrachium; species Macrobrachium rosenbergii. The sequence continues at coordinate 17,339,361 of NC_089755.1, forward strand.
AGACTGAATATATAGATTCTTTTTAAAATAATTTACTCTTAACTATCTCCAGTTTCATACTGATAATACAAACGTAAATGTAGGTTCAACATGCACCGTAAGTCTTTTAAAGCATTTGCATTTTCAGGTCAATGTGATCAATGCGGAGTTTATATAAAGGAATTGGGGTCATGTTTCACCCTGATGGCAGGAATAATGATCTTCAACGAAGCAGCGCAGCGCTGCGGGAAAGAGCACACGGCACTGACTTCTGTCTCTCGGCCTGAAGACCTGCCCATTCTCGCTTCACACCTCATGTCCGGCATCTCTGGTAAATGGTCTCAAGTTGGTTGGTGGGAGTATGCAGTGGAAACCCGCATTTAGATAGATAGATTGAAAGATGGATAGATAGCCAGATAGACAGATAGATAGATAGAGAGGGGGAGAGAAGTAGGAGTAATGAGAACAGAGTATGCACAAAGGGGGAAAATAACGCTGCCTGGATCAAGTACTAGTGACGCTGAGTGATTTCCGTATTCAGGAACAATGAAATATGAAGCAAAGTTCTCTGGAATCGGAATGAAGTGAAAATCTAATGATAATTAATCAACGAATGGATAGGCTGAACAACATTTGCAAATTCAATAGATTACAACTGCATATAAAAATAAGACTATACACAAGTCTGCTACGATCTGTATTGCTTTACGGACATGAATAATGGTACAGTTCAACAAAAAAACCTATCTAAATTTTTTGGGTCCAAAAATACTGCTTTAAGAAGGACATTAGAACTCACGGGGCAGGATAAGGAAAGAAATGCTATCAAAATGGAAACTTCATAACTAGATGAGATAATGATGAAAGGGAGATGGGGATGGCTCAGACACGCCCTTTGCGCCACTCCCGGCAGAATAGTAGGTGATAGTGTCAGCTGGGCTCCTGTGGGCACCAGAAAAGCTGGAAGGCCCAGACCAGCAGGGAAGAGAAATGGGAGAACGGAGTCTTTTGTCAAAGATCATGGGGCTTTCACTGTTGAAAACTCCTGAGGCTCTTGGAGTAATGAATGAGAGGTAGTAGGTAGTAGGTTGGCTAAGGCACCAGTCGCCCGGAGAGCTATTATTACCACCAGAGACATTAAAGTCCCTTCTAAGGCTGGCCATTAAAGTTTGTTGTTGGGTTCCTTTCTAGTCGTGGATTTTTTTCTATTTAGCGTACACCAACTCAGAACAGTCTGGCATATTCATGACATATCTTCTACTGCTGACACACAGTAGACAGCACTGAGCACCTTGCACTTCTTAACCTTTTCGTGCTGTCCTTTCTTGTTGTGCAGAAGAGACTCACTAGCCTGGTAGGCATCTCTTCTAGGAGAGGGCCACTCCAAAATAAACCTCTGTTCTTCAATCTTGGATGATGCCATAGCCTTTGTACTGGGGTCTTTCACTACCTTGGACTGGGGTTCCCTTGCTTGGGGGTACCCTCATGTACATTTTTCTGTCAGTTCTCTCTTACTCTTGTTTTTCTAGAGGTATGTAGGACATCCTCTGTTAGAAGAACCGAGGATGCCTGGTGTTTGAGCAAGAGGTTGCCTTACCCATATCATCTTCTTGTTCTTTATCTCTACCCATGAATTCATTTTCAAAACCATCTTGCAAATCTGGAGGTGTATTTGTCCTTGTTATTTGTTGCTGCTCCTTCCAGTCAACCAGTTTGATTCCCTCCTGCGATAATTGTCTTTATGGGCTTACACTTTTCAATGCTGTTTTTTATGTATATATTGGTCCTGTTATTGTTTTTGTTAAGTTAAAAATATTCCTTTATGTTTAGTTTTTTATATTACTTCTTTCTGGTGATACTGAAGTTAATCTTGGTCCACAGTATCGATCACAGAAATGCCACATTTTATGTAGCAATGTCAGTAGATTATATAAGAATAAAAAGGGCTTGATGTTGCTGCTGTCAGTTTTGATATCCTCTTGTGTTCTGAAACTCTTGTCAGATTTGTGATATATTTCAGAACGGTTGATTCCAGGGTTTAAGAAGCCCATTTTACCCAATTGTAGCGCCATTCCCCAAAGGGACCGTGGAATGAATGGCCCTGTACATTAGAGAGGGTTTCTCTACATCTCATAGGCCCCTGTAGATGTCTTGAAACACTGGTGGTTATAGTCTGTGGAAAACCGATAAATCTTGATCATTTTGCTACCTATAGGAATCCAGATTTGGGTGACTCTACATATGTCTGCTTGCTTACCAAAATGGCAGAAGTCCAATGCTTGTTGATTTTCATTGGTGATTATAATGGCCATCACATTGAATGGTTGAGCTCCACTACTGCCTCAGATAATCATGATGTTACTCATATATATTTTTCTCCTATTTTTGGTTATGAGCAGCTAATCATTGAACCGGCACACAAATCTGGCAATCATCTCAGTCTTGTACTTACAGATGTTACAGGGACCGTATCTTGTGGAGAGGGTTCCTGGAGGCTCATATGATCATAGTTTATTTAAGTTTAATGTGGAGAGGGATCAGGTTGCTCCTTGTGTTAACTTTTCAAGGAAGGTAGACTTGAAATGCCAAGCCAGTTCACTGTGATCTTGTCATCTTGAAGAGAAGCCATGGTTTAATGCTATATGAAAACTTGCCTACCATGATAATAGGAAGCTTATCATTTATGGAGATACGATCAACTGGAATTTTTATGGCACAATTTCACTGATCCTAACAAGTTAAAGTTATGTAGTCTATGAGACAGCCGAGGGAGCTTATAATGAAGGTGTGAAGAAGACCTTGCTGCTTGCTCTCTCTCCAGCAGTGATGACCACAGGTGGGGTCTACCTTCACTCATCACTCTTTGGAGGTGATTCGATCTTGCTTCCCTTTGTAGGAGCTAATGGAACTGCTGTTTATTGCCATTAACAGTGTGAGGTTGTATGGGCCATGCATAAGGAGGTTGAGGGGGTGTTGCACATGACTGAGGACCTGGGTTTTGGTCTGACAGAGGAGGAGGAAACAGAGGCTCTTTTAGTAGCTAATCTGAACAGGTCATAGTTTATATATGTATGTATATATATATATATATATATATATATATATATATATATATATATATATATATATATATATATATATATATATATATTAACACAGGCTTAGATTGGGAGTTAGTGTGTACTGGGCCTTGAAGTAACAATTTATCCTTACAAAAAACCCTCATGAGCCCATAAACTAAAGAAATGAAAAAAGAACAAAGAATTGGTAGATTGCCAAGAGAAAATGAGTTTCTCAACAGTATTTTATTATTTACAATCACAACATGAAAGAAATTACCAAGGAAACTGGACACTTTCACTAATTTAATTAAGTTGGAATTTACACAACAATGTTTGAGTGAGTTGGATAACACATCTCAATTATGAATACTGGCCATGTGCAATTGGTCTCTTAAGCCAATTAGGCAAGAATTCCTATCAACATGGTAGGGGCTGGTTTTTTCAGGCAATTGGGAAACAGAATCACAACTCAGCTGGTAACGGCACTAATCACACTCCTTCGTTGCTTCCTGGTTTTGAGTTCACACACAACCTTATGTCGATCCGATCCAAGTTAGCAGTGATGTCCAGGAATTGGTACTTCTGTTCAGTGTGAGAAAGTGAGAGTTCCAAAAATCACCCCAGCTCTGGGGTTTGTAAGGGCAGAGGTTACCTGTTCTGACCGTTTCCTAGACTGATCTGTCTTGAACTGCCTTGATGGTGTGACCTCTGTGTTTGTGACACCTAGGTTGTTTTTGAAGGCATTGCTTTAGGCTACGGATGTGGCGTTTGCAGGAGAAGAGGTTTGGCCAGTATAAAAGTAAAAAACTCAGTGGGTGGTAAATTGAATTTTGATATTAAGACAGGGAACAGCTTTCTACCTTCACACGTGTTTCCCCTTGAGACTCATAAAGACCCCTCCCTGAAAAAGGTGAGACACTTACTGGTCAAACTCTCCCATCACTTGTAGGTCTATAGGGACCACTCTCTCCCCTAATGGCTGGTATTTTTGCCATAAGGGCTTAATAGTTAGTGATTCAGCGGCGATATTCATAAAGGCTCCACCTTTAAGCAGACATTCCACTCTTTTTGGGTGTGAAGGTCTGCACTAGTGAGCCGCTGAGACTGATTACGCAAAGTACTTTTCCTAATGGATCATTGTCCAATGCAAAATGGAAATAGTTTTAGTTTTACTCCTAACTTATCCCCTCAGGAGAGTGAGCATACTTGCTAACTTAACTTAAGGTCTCTAACACTAGCTTAAAGGGTGCCTGAGTGTATTTTAAGATGCTGTCTTTGGAATAACATGAACTGGCACCGCTACTAACTCGAGGTCAGTATATATCTAAGTGAATGTCACACAGAACCAAGCTAATGCAGTACTAATGTCAACTAGCTGCATGCAGAGAATAAAGTAAATTGCAAAAAAGACATTTAAACTAAGAGAAAATGTACATGGACATGAAATATGTTAATAATGCAAGATCAGCATAAAAATATTGAAATACACGTGAGTTAGTTGCTCTATGATATGTACTACACAATATAATACATTACAACAAAGTGTAATAAAGACAGCAACAAAATTGCAAAAATGGGTAGGACATGCTCTTCAGCTTGTTGTGCAAAAGAACAGACTTAGTGAAATACAAAATAAATTCTTTCAATACAACAAGACTGATTAAAGGTGGGAGACAACCTGAGACATCTTTTCTGGATTAGGGGCTAGCATTGCTTTATAACATGAAGCACTGTTACAGCTATATAATACGAGTACCATGAGAGCACTATGGCCCTAGTTACTACCCGACCTCCTATGCTCCCTAATCCTTTTCCTCCTTGCTTCCCTTTGCACTTTAGGCTTAGGTGTCTTGGCTGGAACCTTGGCACATGGCTCTGGAGGAAGCTGAGAAGAACCTGGTGCCAGGTCTGAGCCCATAATCCCATTACCCTCGGGACTTAGACCTGGTGCGACAATGGATGTACTGTCATCTGGTGAAACAGGCAGTGAGTTGGCCACTGTCTCGGCTGCTGCATCAACCTGGACAGCAGTGGTGCCAACTTGTTCTGCAAGCCTTTGTTGCATGGGTGCCACATCGGTGGCCAGCTTCAATAGGACTTCTTGTGTGGATTTGTCCACCAGAGGCTTGTCTACTGGGGACTGGAATGAAGTAGAAGAGGTGGGTGTAGGTGTGAGGGGCTTGCAGGTGACGATGACCAACTTAGACATGGGTTGTGAGGCTGTGCTGGGGGACGAGCTTCTGCTGAGGTCAAGGGAATCTGGCAGAGACCCTACTGAACTTTGGGCTGGCTCTCAGCTGGACAATGATAGCGGTGCCAGGCTGGTAGATGAGAGGGGGTGTCTGGATTAGGATCTCCTGAAGGGAGATCGACAGCGTGCTCTGGCACTGACTCTAATGCAGGATCAGGCACAGGATTTGAAAGGGCGATGTCAATGGCCTCGGGACTTAGTGTGTTGGGTGTCCATGGTTGTATACTTTGAAAAGACCCAGAAACTGACTCTGCTTGGGGTTCAATGGCCAAATAGATCAGAGCACTACACTGGCCAGTCATTGGCACTGACTGTGGCTCAATGGAAGGGCTGGGAGTAACATCAACAGCTGACAGAGATGCCCACAGGGTAGGTTCCTGGGCTGACCCAGTGAGGTGTTGAGGAGGGGGGGTTCCTTCCTAGGAGGAGGTCATAACCTCCAGGAATATGGTTGACTACTCCAACAGTACAAATCCTACTTTTGTGTGGTCTAGTGACCCTCAATCAGACAGCTGGGAGTGTCAGCTTCCAGTTATTAATGCCTTCAATAGTTACATGCTGGTTTTCTTGAATAATGGCCCCATAGGGCACTTTGTCTTGCCTTATAACAAACATCTGGGAACCAGTGTCTTCAAAAGTTAGAACCTGTTTAGTGTGATATATGACCTCTAGGACATGCAACATAAATAGGGCCCACAGCTGGGGGTCCTAAAGAGGATGAATGAGTGACCGCTACAGCAACCGCAGCATCAGGTTTCTTGTTAGGGCAATGCCTGTAAGTCGTGGAATGCCCCTATTCCTTAAAGTTGAGGCAATAAGCTTTACTATAGTCTCTACAAGGAGCTGTTACGGTGGGAGTAGACTGGAAATTCTGATTAGAGTGGGAGCTTTGCCATGGCTCCCCCCTTTAGCTTTGCACTGGGCTGTTAAATGCCCTACTTTTTTACAATTAGCACATACAGGTGGATCAGGAGGTCCGTTTCTTGGTTGGAGCGCTAAGGCAGTGGGGTCAGGGCCACCATGCGCCTATTTGAAGTGCTGGAGGCTGGGTGGTATGTCTCATAGGCATCTGCCAGTCAGCAGCACTCTGTAAATAGTTTCGGCTGCTTTTTGCCGATGTACAGGGCCAAAGGGCCGGGAGTGTAGTAAAGGAAGTCCTCAAGCTGCATCCAATTTAATATGTCTTCGATGTCTTGGCACTCCACAGCACTGACCCACTGCTGCAAGGCTTGGTTCTTTTTGTAAGACCAGTCGGACCATGTTTGACTGATCTTGGGGAGACCTCGCCATCTTTACCTCCAGCTCTCCGGCATAATTTCATATGTGATTGCTACAGCCTTCCTGACCTCTTCAAGGTTTCCCTTGTTGCCATTTCCTAAAGAATTGAAGTTGTCCTGATCCTTTCCAGTCATGCATTTTGCAAGAATCATGGCCTTCTCAGTGTGAGGCTGTACTCCAAGAAGAGTGTTTCCACCTGATCTAGCCATGCTTCTGGCTCTGCTTTATTCTACTTCGGCATGGGGTGGCTGATGTTGGAGACAGTGGAAGGTGAGGAGACTGGTGCAGGATGCTCGGCTTTGTGTTGGGCCAGTGCCATGGCACTGTCCTGCTTGGCTTGTTTGATTTCGGCTTCCTTTTCCTCCAATGCTAGTTCATGCTGTAGCTGCTTATCTTTCTCTTGTTCTTCATGCTGTCACTGCTTCTCTGCACTTCTCATTCTCTTCTTGTTTCAGCTGTTCCAGCTGCAATTCATACTCTCTTTCTTCTTCTCTGGCTTTCTTAGTGGCAGCTGCTTGATCCTGAACCCACTGGAGCAACTGTTCTCCCTTTAATATCATACTCTTCCCTACCTCCATGAAAGCTTTGTACTCCTTGGCAGACATATTTGTTAATGCTTAAAGCGGGGTCTGATCTTCCCCCTGAGTTCGACGGGGATTTGTAGGTGAGGGTTGGTATCAACATATACCTCACTTGTTGGCCGTGTGGGTAAAGGCGTCAGGCGCCTCACTGTAGTCCTGAGTTCTTGTCTTGCGTTAGTTTGAGCCCACGGGACGACGAACTTATTATCAACTAAAAAAATTCCCCTTTGGTAACATATATGAAAATATATTATTTCTGAGGTAGAGCGAATTGGATATTAAAGGACGTTTGTAGCTTAATGCTTGTATATGAATCATGGTGATGTGATAAAAATTCATATATACACACACATATATATATATATATATATATATATATATATATATATATATATATATATATATATATATATATATATATATATATATATATATATATATATGTAATTGTAATAACCACAATGACCTCTTAACTTTCTCGAATTCTTTGTGCTTTTTTGGATATATATATATATATATATATATATATATATATATATATATATATATATATATATATATATATATATATATATATATACATATATATATATATATATATATATATATATATATATATAATATACTGTATGTATAAATAAATCTCTTTTACTGCAATCCAGCAGTATAATATGAAGATAAAAGGCCCATAAAAACACTAATTATAATTTGCATATATATTATATATATATATATATATATAGATATATATACTAGCTGACCAACATGATGCTGCCTGGGAAAACTCTGAATGACATTCAATAAACTATCTCTCTCTCTCTCTCTCTCTCTCTCTCTCTCTCTCTCTCTCTCTCTCTCTCTCCTCTCTAACCACCCTCCTCCTCTTCCTTTCCTCTCACTCTCTTTCTCACTCTCTCCAAACACAACCATTCACTATCATAGAATTCATCAACCTTTTGCTGTATATTCTAGATCTAGTTTACCTGTCATTTCTTCTGTCAGTTCATCAAAACTGCCATTAGAACTTACGGGTAGACAACGGTTTGTGGACAGAGACAGTCCACTCACCGGAATGGATGAACTGATGGTATTAACTAAATAATTTTCTAACGAATGACAGGTAATTGCACCTGTGGACAGGTTATCATCAATTTCGTGACAGTTTGCCACTGTATTTCATCTGGGAAGTATCTCAGACTTTCTGATCATAATATGAATAACGTATAGACGCATTATTCATTTCGCTGTTAGACCCTTGAACGCTGTTTATAGGCAGTTTTTAGTCCAAATTATACAATAAAAATATAAAACAATAATTCCATGTGATACAGACAATTTGGTATAGGCCTAGGCCAATGATGTATTTTTATGATATGTGTTACTATAATAAAAGTAAACTTTACTGTTCAGTTCATGAAAAGCTGAACCAACCCCTTAGTTCCAATTCAAACACATCCAATAATATTGTATGAGGATAGACGTCTTTTTTTAATAAGAAATAGTTAGACTATACTCTGTTAGGCCCTTTTACCTCTTTCCTATTATCAAGTGATCTGCTGTAACAGGTAGCCTTCCACCCCTCATCATATAAAAAAAAAATGGCAAAACACTTTCCTATACGGCTAACTTCAACTCATGATACGTATTCTTTACATTGGTTTTAGGGATGTTTTTAACCTAACACAATAAATTACAACTCATTATCTTTACAATGACATCAGATTCCATAATGTAGAATTAAATATAAAGTTACCAGGATCATTAGAAAAAAATTACCACTAAGCATGTCCATACGACATCTATAAACTTGATCAATCCATACCTTTGGTAATAACGTAATCATGAATCAAACAAAATCTTTCCATTCTTGGAGGAATGTTAGGCAATCAGTTATTTGTTGTTGTGAATAAATACTTGTTGAAAAAAGATAGAAATTACTATATATCATTCTAATATATAACCATAAACAATAATTCTATTTTCATAAACGACAGGAATACTATTCCTTACTGCGTATTATTACATCAGCAAAAGGTACAAAATTGACGTGTTGTGAAAGCTGCGTGGACTTCGACGTTCCTCGAAGTGCAATAGTTGCCATTTCTTAATTTAATCTGTGTTTGCACCTTATACCTTTGCCCTCCATACACGCAAATTCTGCAAGTGCCTTTCGGAAAAGCTTGCCAAATGTAATGATCTACATTCCTGTAAAGTTTTAATCTAGAATTTTCAGTCATTATTTTCCAGGTAATTAGTACCAAGCAACGATAATTAATTCCAAATGTCAACCGCTGGAGTGTCCAAGGTGATATTTTGATTATTTCAGACCTCATTTAAACAGGCTTTAAAACGAAATACATCATTGTAATGAAATATGTCACCTTAACATGACGAAGCAGTCACTATAGCGAATTACGAAGGTAAAAACAAAAAATAAACTAACGAATTAATGATGAAATTCGCATTTGTCAGGCCACCATAGTCTGAGGGTTTGCAGTGGGAGGAGTTTAATGACGTCACCAACAGAAAACTTGGAGCTTTCCACCCAAGCTGTTGGTGACTCCCATAACGTTACTGAAGAAAAGGTGGACTAGAAACGAAAATTTCATTTGTTTTGTCTGTTTGTACGTCTGTCATGGGGTAGGGGTTTGATTTTGAGTTATATACCTTTTTGGGGTAACACAGAGGCCGTGTGCAATATTTTGTCTGGGTCTGTCAAGCAGTTTGGATTTCCATAATGGACAAACACATATACAAACATTCACTTTTATATATATAGACATATATGCATATATATATATATATATATATATATATATATATATATACATATATATATATTTAATTAATAAATCTTAGTTTACACTCACAACAAGAATATTGAACACATCAAAAAAAGAAAATAACACACTTTAACACTGTCCTTGGCAATCACGACAACATGGCATCAAATTTTTAATCACGTTGCATCCTGCAAATGTACTCAAATTTTCTCAAAGAATTGAACAAGAAAAAAACCAATAATTTAAAGATTTAGATACAACATAATATAAAAGCAGTGGAATTTTTTCTCCAGAAAAACTAAAAGTATAATCTCAGAGCATCAATTTACTTTTAAGACAACCACACAAAAATATATAAAAATAAAATAGAAAATCACACACAAAAATTTCAGCACCTGTGAGAAAGTGACATAAAAATTTTTTAAAAGCACTTGTGAGAATCATAAATCATAAAGAAAAGGTGGCATCCAGATTGGTATGTAGCTTAACACACAATAAAGGACAACAAACAAATAAAAGCGCAGAACCACAATAACATGTCGCGGAGAATCAACACCACGGAATGGCAAAAAGTAAGATACAGGAATATGATACGCAGGCAGTGACACTTGACACTCAAAATAATTGGAAGAAAAATCGAAACAGTATAAATTCATGGCACAACATTCAATTTGATTGACACAGGAATAATGGATAAAATAAAAACATAAACTCTGGTATGATTCTGATTCCCTAGGCAAGGACGTGGGACGGATTTTACAGATTTTGATCACTAACACATTTCGTTCACTTTGCAATGGCATTCACTTAGGACATGGGCTTATGAGCACGCTCTTGCACTCTCAGCGAGTACGTGTTCCACAAGATCTTCTCCCAAATACCCAGCCAGCCAGGGTTAGTGGGTACTGGTTTGTTGGTGTGGGACACCAGACTGTCTTGACGTACAGCACGCACGCACGACAGGTGTTGCTTGCTTTGTGCTCCCAGAGTGGATAGGTTGGATAACTCAGTATTGCGCTTAATTTCTTTCACACGATAAGGGCCCGAATAAGCAGGTTTTATCCACCATTGCACCTGTGTGTGGGAAGCGTGTGAACGCATCCACGAAGGCAAATATACTTGTACTGTCCTGGCCCAGCAGGAGTGGTCTCACCACATTTATGTACCCATGATCGAATTTAACAGGCACCACTACGCGTGCCCTTATAAGGAACTTTTCTAAGCCTATATGCCTGGAATAAGGACTAACATGAATTATATGGATGGCTCTTTCAATCCAAGAACGAGGAAGAACGACTCAACAGGTAGCTTTTCTTATGAAGAATTTATCTCACGGCTCTTCCAGAATCGGGTATTCGTCACTCAACACTCTCACATACCCAGTCACACAACCACTCACAGGGCATCTACTTTGGGACCCTCCGGATCCGGCAAAGATCCCTCTTGCATTCGAACAGCTGTCTCTCTCTCTCTCTCTCTCTCTCTCTCTCTCTCTCTCTCTCTCTCTCTCTCTCTCTCTCTCAGCACTGTGATGGTCAACTCGCCGCTGTTCCTGTCACTCACAGCTGACCCGACAAGCCCCCATTTTGTGTGCAATTCGCCCGCAGGCGTGTTTAATGAATTCAGCTGTTACTGCTACTTATAAGAATGTTGGCACTGCGTTGACATCGCCTGTGCCATTAACGTTGCGAGATTGCTTTTGTCGTTCCTCGCTCTATTTTTGGCTCTTGTTGTAACACCTATTATAACATTTCTAGACAGAGCATCAGCTACCTTATTTAATTTTGCCAGATTATGCCCAATCCTTTCACAATATCAAGTTCTTAGCTAAATCCCCTCTCGTAACCAAATCTTTCAGTGGCAATGTTCACTGTAAATTTATATTTGAGGTCCAACAAAAGGTAGCGATGTTTCCCTTGCATCCACAGAAATTCCAATGACTCCTTATTGAAGGTATTATAACTTTTCTCTGCCCCTTTTAATGCTCGTAACACAAGACAAACTGGTTCGTCATTCCCTCTATCATCAATCTGAGAATTTATTTCTCCTTCCCAATGCAAGTTTGGCTTCCTTCTCATCAAACCTATTGGTCTCGCTATTTTATCAAAATTTCTATGAATTAACAATAATAATAAGCTGACTTTTAAATTGGAGGTGGTAATCAATTTACCCTTCCTTCGATTGAGGCAATGGAGATGCATCATCTTTCGTCATATTACTTAACTCTTAACTAACCGGGGCGTTGACCCGTTACCTTAAATGGACTCGTATCATCAAGTACATATCAAGAATAACAATCAGATCTTTAAATGCGAAAATTTCAAAAAGGCTAACATTCGGGTAACTAACAATAACAATAAATCTAACGTTACATACTATCAGTGAGGTTCTCCAACAAACACCTCGGCCACTGAGGAGAGGCTCTAGAGGAGGGGTTTGGGGTCTCCCGCCCTCGGAGGTGGAGGATTTCAAAAATGCCGACACAAAATTGAACAAATAAATGAAAAATGTCAACAATTACCACAAAACATTAAAGCAAGCAATATCAGTGAACTGGTTACTTCCCAATGACTTTAATGAGAGTAAATTGAAATTAAATTCCTTAACTATCTGCATTAACAGATAAATCACAAAAAATTTCAGTTCACACAAAATTGATTTTGAGAAATGGACAAAACACTAGTTTATAGTTTATGTTATTTCTGGCAAGAACAAAATTTTACAGCACAGACAGTTTACTTCAATAACCTAAAAAAATCCAAAACAGAAGGACACTCTAATATCACAAGACAGACAATGATCTAATCACGAAGCCTTTTGATAATTTAATAATTGCAAAGAAAAAGTTTCAACTATAGTGAACAGAAAAAACTGGACTTCAATGCTAGTTTACCAGATTTCATACCCAGACTTTTGAAATTCCTCACAAAAATTTTCAGTGACTGATTTATTCACACTGGTCGGTAACACTGCCTCCCTCATCCCCCGTGGCACCAAAAAAGGAACCCACCTGACTCGCCTTCCTCTCGCTACGTCGCCTTCCCCTTCCTCTTGAGGGGAGGAGTTTTGTTTTCACTCCCTCACTGTCGTCAGCCGTTGTCTGGCGGCTATCAGCTGTTCTTAACACTACAAATCTTCACAGCTCTTAGCAAGGTCTACCAGATCTCAGCTTACAGCTCTCGCACGCTCCCACATCCATCCATCCCTATGGGCTATGGCAGTTACCATCTTCTCAACATCTCGAGGGAGAAGGGGAACGAGGTTTCTGCCCAACCTCTCCTCCCTACTTACTCCCGCTCTTGAGGGTGGTTGCTGCCCCTGCTCCATCACTCTCACTCCATTACTCCCGGGAGGGGGGAGGGGCGGGAAGACTGGTATCCTTCCCCATGCCCAACAAGGCTTTTCTTGTTTCCCAGGCACACACAACTGCCATCTCCATCACTGTTATAGCTGGCACTGGGTTGTGTGGAGGAAGGGGGTGGCCTGGAACTCCGTTTGCCTCCCCTCTGCATTCGTCTTTCCCTTCCTCGAGAGGGAGGGGATGCGTTTCGCTGGCTGACTATGTTAACAAGGCAATTGGCACCTCTAGGCAGGGTTGTCCAGGGCACCTCTCCATTGGCGGGAATGGTCTGCTTCTCGTCATGGGCCCTTCTCCTCCTGATTGCCTCCTCTAGGTTGTCTTTCCTTTGGCGGGAACGGCGGCTGTCCGCCATCTATGTTTCATTTCTGGGCATTGGCGAAGACACTGATAATAATAATGCTAATAATCACAGTGCTTGACGATGGTTGTTTTCCACTTCGCACTCACAGCAAGTGTCTGTTTGTTTTTACCAAGGGAAGTGCTAGTCTTCTCTATTTTCATATGACGCCTTGTCTGTCTTTCCCGATGACTTGGAGGCATTCAAGCCATTTCCCTCTCTTTTACGCTGCATACTAGTCTTTGGCCTTTTTTATACACAACACATCTGTGTGTGTATTCGCCCGTTTCACGGTTTCTCACGCTTTGTATTGAATATTTTCACCAGAGCGACTTGGTTCGCTATTTTCCACCCGTTACTTAGTGCTTAATTATGTGAGGTCAGGCGTAATTTTGCTTTGACATATCGCTTCGACGTCAGCCCTTTGTGCCCTTGTTTCTTTTGTCTGCTCCATCATCTCTTTTTCCAGTTCACTCACACTGCACAGTTACTGGAGTGGCACGATCAAAGACCCACAGTTCGCTATATTTACTGTTAATTAGTGCCTCCCAGCAGACCACACGCCTGACACAAAGGCGGTGAGGGCACGCCGGGCGTTTCTCACCCCTCTCATACTTTCCCTCAGGTAGGACATTGGTTGATTCCTTCTGCCAGGGATATCTAACCAATCGTAGGTCAGGCATACCCACACCAAAAGTTAATGGCTTTCGAGTGGGTATTTGGAGGGTGTGTGTTTCCTCACTCCCTGTGGTCGTTGGAACAGTACAATGCCCCCTTGTTCTACTTCGCCAAGGCAGCTCACACAATCTGAGACCTTAGGCAATTATGGCAAGCTTTCTGAATGGCTTATATATATATATATATATATATATATATATATATATATATATATATATATATATATATATATATATATATATATATATATATATATATATATATATATATACATATATATATATATATATATATATATATATATATATATATATATATATATATATATATATATATATATATATATATATATATATATATATATATATATATATATATATACAGTATATACATTATATACACATACGTTATATACGTATATAATGTGTGTATATATGATGTATATATTATATATATATATATATATATATATATATATATATATATATATATATTTATACATATATGTATATATATATATGTATATATAATGTATACATTATATATATATATATATATATATATATATATATATATATATATATATATATATATATATATATATATATGAAGATAAGAAGGCCCATAAAACTCTGTTTGAACATTGCAACCATATATTTCAACACTTCCTTCTAGCTCCTGTTCACTGGTAAAATATGGACAGATGATATGATACAAGAGTATATATACAAAAAATATGTAGGTGTGGCAATAAGTCTCCATTGGTATGCAGGCGGCCATTGACCCAGGAAGGATGGAAATTTAGGTATTCTCTTGTGACTTTTGGCTTTATTAACTCCCATCTGGCGATGAGTCTGGTGGTCCTATTTTCTGAAACACCTTCTTAAGAAGAGGCCTGAGGATTAACCTTTCGATGTCATCTGATTTCCAATGTCCTCCTGACAGATTCATATTTTTGGTCTGATTGATGATAGCAGATTCCAGCATCTTCCTTTTGTATGGACAACTGCTTTTGAAAACCAGCTCTGCCCCACTCCAGTTTATGGTATGGCCTTTGTCCCTGATATGTAGGAAAATCCCCAAACTCTCTGAAGCATATCACACTGATCTTTTGTGCTCTGTTATTCTTTGTGAGAGGAACCTACCCATTTCCCCCACATAAATCTCATTACAATTGCTGCATGGAATCTTGTTAACTCCTGCTTCTTCCCCTTTTTTATTTAAGTAAACGTAATTATGGAGCCCCCGATGGATTTGGGATAATGGAAAATAAAAGGATTATTAAACCTGAGATGTTCTGTAGCTTTTTGGATGTTTTCGTCATACAGAAGCTTTATTTTGTCATTAAAATCTATTTGTCTGTTATGAGTGGGACCTCTGTAGTATATTTTATTTGCTTCGTTAACAGCCTTCTCGATAATGTGAGGTAGATAGAGCAGTTGCATTAGGTGTTGGCAGACCATGTTGAATATTTATCTCGGTATCATTTTGAACATATTCTAAATCCCCTGAGGGATAGGTTGCACTCTACCATGATCCTCAGGCCTCTTCTTAAGAAGGTGTCTCAGAAAATGTGATCACCAGAGGCATTGCCAGGCGGGAGTTAATGAAGCCAAAAATCACAATGGAATACCTGAATTTCCATCGTTCCTGGGTCAATGGCCACCTGCATACCAACGGAGACCTACCGCCACACCTACCTATGTTTTGTATATCTACTCTTGTATCATATCATCTGTCCACATTTTACCAGTGAACAGGGGCACAGAAGGAAGTGCTCGATATATATGGTTGCAACGTTCAAACAGTGTTTTATGGGCCTTTTTATCTTTATATTATACTGTTGTATTACAGTAAAAGACACACACACATACACACACAAACACACACACACACACACACACACACATATATATATATATATATATATATATATATATATATATATATATATATATATATATATATATATATATATATATATATGATTGTGAAATATTTTCTGTTAAAACAGAATTCCATAAAATAAAAGGAGCCCATAAAAACGCCAAAATGTAGAAAGTTAATATTATATATTCCGGAGAACAACTGTCTCCTACAACAGGTAGTTAATGAATGAGAAAAGAATTACTGAAAAGCGGTATTTGTACCAAGAGTTCCAGAGGTAAGCCATTATGTCACTCCAATTGACAGCCTCTTAATCTTCTTAATCACTGTTTGGAGGAAGATTTTATTTTATCTACAATATCTGAGTCCCAAGCTCCTTTTAAGAGACTCATCGTATTTCTTTGTTTAATCAGTGCTGATTCTTCCTGTATATATATATATATATATATATATATATATATATATATATATATATATATATATATATATATATATATATAAACTATAACCTGCTGAGACAAGCTGCTACTAAAAGGGCCTCCTCCTCCTCCTCTGTCAGGCAAAAGCCCCACACCCTCAGTCATGTTTGACCGCCCCTCAGCCTCCTCATGCAGGGCCGCCCTTACAGCGCCGCACTGCAGGAAGTCTCATCTCTGAAAGATGAATAAATAACAGAAGGCTCGAGATTGTGGCTGATGACCCTGAACCCTTGGGACTGATGACCCCAAGCCCTTGGAGAAAAATGGCCTCGAGTTCAGGCTTGGAGATCATTGATCGAAAGGCTTTGAAGGGCTGTTATCCAGAGCCCCAGCATCCTGTAAGTAGCAGGAGGTCCTTTGCCACTTCTCCGGATCTGTCTACGCTGCAGCCTAGGTCTTATCCAAGCTGCTGTGTGCATTTGTCATCAGCAGCAGAACTCATTCACATGACAAGTGGAAGTATTATCTCTCGTATCAGAATACTGGAGCAGGTAACTGATATCTGGGGTTGCGTATTCAAGTATTGTTGAGTCAAAAACACTTTGGATTGATGGTAGCGATATTTACGAATACAAACTGCTTGTAGATGACAAAAAAAGAAAATACTCTAAATGGGGGAGATGAGGCTGGTGAGCCGATTATGATACTCTTCTTGAATGATTCTAGGAGCCTGTTCAGTTGTATATTTACCAATTTGCTTTCACTTTTTATTGTCATTATATAAGACATGGTGGTAGTGTTGGCAGTGGTAGTCATTGATAATAATTACTAATAATCGACCAGTAAAACAATTTAAGAGCTGAAAGACGAGGAATTAACGTGATAATTGAAAATGACTGATAATCTGGAGTGTGTTCAAATAAACCCTAATAATCCGGCTTTCTGATGAAAAACTTTAAATCTTTCTATGGCAGGATTCTCATATCGACGGTTTGGGCTCTCAGTTGCGATCAGGTTCACTGGCACTTTTTCATAGCTAGCTGATTACAGTGTGCAAAGAAAAGAGATAAATGAGGTGATTATAGAGTGGAATTAAATTCGAAATTAACTTGAAGATGAATAGCTTATCAATCTGTAATGAGCTCTGGAGTCATAGAACAGATTGGAAAATCTTTGTATAAACCAATTTAAAAGCAAACTCGGAAAATTCAGGAAGGAAATCAAGCTTATTCTGATTTTAGGTTAAGTCAGAGTGAATAAGAGACGACCAAGGAATAAAATATATATATATATATATATATATATATATATATATATATATATATATATATATATATATATATATATATATATATATATATATATATATTTATATATATATATATATATATGAATGTCTTTTCCTGTAATACTACAGTGTAATATGAATATAAGAAAGAAGGCCCATAAAACACTATTTAAACGTTGAAACCATATATTTCAGGCACTAGCTTCTGTGCCCTGTTCACTGGTAGAATATGGACAGGTGGAAAGTTACAATGGTATATATACAAAAACATAAAGGTGAGGCCCTAGGCCTCCGATGTTATGGAGGTGGCGTTTCTTAAGGAGGAGAATGACCACATTCCCTAGTGGTTTTTGGCCTCATTAGCTCCCGTTTGGCGATGGATCTGGCGGTCCCGTTTCTTGGGTCATCTTCTTCACGAGGGGTTTGAGGATTAAGGTGTCGATGTCATCTGATTTCCAATGTCCTCCTGACAGGTTCATATTTTTGGTTTGATTGATGATAGCAGATTCCAGCATCCTTCTTTTGTACGGACAGCTACTTTTGAAAACAACTCCGCCCCACTCCAGTTAATGACATGCCCTGTATTTCTGATATGTAGGAAAATTCCCGAACTCTCGAGCGTAACATACTGATCTTTTGTGCTCTGTTATTCTTTGCGAGAGCGATCTACCTGTCTCGCCTACGTAGATGTCTGACAATTACTACATGGTATCTTGTAAACTCCGGCTTCTTCCCTTTTTGTTATTTAAGTATACGTTAACGAGCGAACTCCGATGGATTTGGGATAATGGAAAATGAAAGGATTGTTAAGCCTGAGTTGTTCGGAGGCCTTTTGGATGTTTTCATCGACGGAAGCTTTATTTTGTTGTTGAAATCTATTTGTCTGTTGTGAGTGGGACCTTTATAGTATATTTTATTCGCTTTGTTAATAGCCCTCTCGATAATGTGTGGTGGATATAGCAGTTGCGTTAGGTGTTGGCGGATCGTGTTAAATTCTTTATCCAGGTACTCATTTGAGCATATCATAAGTCCTCTGAGGAATAAGTTGCACCCTACCATGATTTTTACGGAGACGTCATGGTAGCTTAAGAAATGAATGTAGGAGACAGCGAAGGTGGGTTTTCTATATACTGTAAATGCATACCTGTTCTGTTTTCTTATGATCAGTACATCTAGGAACGGCAGTTTTCCGTCCTTTTCCCATTGTTTTAAATTTTATGGTCGGAACTAGCGAATTTAGCCTATTAAAAAATTCATTAAAGTCCCCCCAGCTATTGTCCCAGAAAGTAAAGATATCATCTACGTATCTAAGCCAGATCATATTATGGGGTTTGATAGACGACAAAAGTTCTGTTTCGAAATATTCCATGTACAAGTTTGCTAGAAGGGGTGATAGGGGACTTCCCATGCTACAGCCAAATTTTTTGTTTGTAAAAATTACCATTGAAAGAAAACACGTTCATTTCTTAAGCTACCACGACGTCTCCGTAAAAATCATGGTAGGGTGCAACTTATTCCTCAGAGGACTTAGGATATGTTCAAATGAGTACCTGGATAAAGAATTTAACACGATCCGCCAACACCTAACGCAACTGCTATATCCACCACACATTATTGAGAGGGCTATTAACAAAGGAATAAAATATACTATAAAGGTCCCACTCACAACAGACAAATAGATTTCAACAACAAAATAAAGCTTCCGTACAAAAAAAGATGAAAACATCCAAAAGGCCTCCGAACAACTCAGGCCTAACAATTTTCATTTTCCATTATCCCAAATCCATCGAGTTCGCTCGTTAACGGATACTTAAATAACAAAAGGGAAGAAGCCGGAGTTTACAAGATACCGTGTAGTAATTGTCAGGACATCTACGTAGGCGAGACAGGTAGATCGCTCGTGACGCAAAGAATAACAGAGCACAAAAGATCAGCGATCGTTACGCTTTGGAGAGTTCGGGAATTTTCCTACATATCAGAAATACAGGGCATGTCATTAACTGGAGTGGGGCGGAGTTGGTTTTCAAAAGTAGCTGTCCGTACAAAAGAAGGATGCTGGAATCTGCTATCATCAATCAAACCAACAATATGAACCTGTCAGGAGGACATTGGAAATCGGATGACATCCAATGAAACACCTAATCCTCAAACCCTCGTGAAGAAGATGACCCAAGAAACGGGACCGCCAGATCCATCGCCAAACGGGAGCTAATGAGGCCAAAACCACTAGGGAATGTGGTCATTCTCCTCCTTAAGAAACGCCACCTCCATAACATCGGAGGCCTAGGGCCACACCTTTATGTTTTTGTATATATACCATTGTAACTTTCCACCTGTCCATATTCTACCAGTGAACAGGGCACAGAAGCTAGTGCCCGAAATATATGGTTTCAACGTTTAAATAGTGTTTTATGGGCCTTCTTATATTCATATATATATATATATATATATATATATATATATATATGTGTGTGTGTGTGTGTGTGTGTGTGTGTGTGTGTGTGTGTCTGTGTGCAGAAAATTGATTTTGTCTTTTTACAGCAGCTCAGTTGTGCAAATACATAAGCGCATAGAGGAACAGGAAAATATGAGGCAAATGGCACAGTGCAGATTAATGAATAAATTTTCTTTCAGGTTCAGCCTGGATTGACTTCATTAATGATATGGATCAATGTTTCGCCTTGGATACGACCAGTTCCCCACCGGTAGCCAGAAATGTGCATTGCAGTACCAAACTGAACTATGCTATATGCAATGTCGGAATGAATTGGTGAGCTGAGCGACCTTCAAAATGTTCTACAAGCCGTCAGCCAAATGTTTTCAGCTTCCAAAGGAACATTTCCCCAAGATAAACTGTTATCTATTAATTATGTTTCTTCCTGTGGTTTTGTGGGAAAGAAGAAAGATAATCATTGAATTTCTTTCAACCCCTATTTCGTCATTAAATAAAAGAGGTTTAATTAACTGTCATGAGGTATTAATTTTTCCTTGTTCGTAGTACTCGTGTCTTTCAAAATACTTGGAGAAGCAAAATCGAGCACTCACGCAAATGCCGGATTGTTCGACTACACAACTGTGTACTTAGATATTTGCTTTTCAGAAATTATCTAGACAAACATTAAAAATTTCTTTGAAGTATTATTCATGAGATTACATATATTGCACAAAATCTAAAGAAATAAGATTTCTGTATGTAGACAAAGTAAAGAAAATCTTTACACGGCTCTCTTTTATCAGCATACAAGTGAAGCATAATTATGTCTTCTTTATAAATTGCAAAGATAAATATGTAATAATTTAAAACAATTACGAACAACAAAGCTAAATCTTTGAGACTCTCATAATGAATAGCAATGCAAATGCCAATTGCACAAAAAAACTGTTTAAATATAAAGTAGGTCAATTTCTAAAGTACATTTTCAACAAAGGACGATACGAAATGACACGCAGTCTCCAGTATGCAAAAGGCATCCAAGCAAACATTTTGGCAGCAGTTCCTTCCTTCTAGTGGTTTTTGGTTCCAGTTATAAGAGAGAGTCGTTTTAGTATAGTGCAGACTATATTGCTGCCAGCACACAACCTTTTGTGAAGAGTCTGGAATATCAGTCCAACCCTAGTCTCTGGAGATTGCAAATGTCTAGGAGTCACACTGGAACTCCCCACATATCCTGGAACCCCCAACGTCCCCTTAAATAAATCATGGTCAATGAACTTCAAGGTATGGAACCTCATCCAGAAGGAACCGCCATTCCACAACTGCTAAATGAGGCCAACAAGTAGACTGACACCTTGGAGGCCTTGCAGTAAGTATACTGTCCTTACCATATGTGAAGCCAGAGGAGACAATGAATAACCAGGATCAAGACGACGGACGACAAACAAGCCAAGCAAAAGCATCCATCAACTGAGCGGCGACAAAAGGGCCACCCACGCCCACTAGTGCTCTAATGCAGACCATCATCAATTCAAGAAGGCAGCCAGAAACCGAATCCCTTTCGAAATGCAGCAGGGAGAAGAAGAGAGCCAGGAGGCTCTGCTGCAAACACCATCATCAAATCAAGAAGGCAGCCAGAAACTGCATCCCTTTCGAAATACAGTAGCAGGAGAAGAAGCGAGCCAGGAGGCTCTGCTGCAAACACCATCATCAGTTCAAGAAGGCAGCCAAAAACTGCATCCCTTTCGAAATGCAGCAGCAGGAGAAGAGGGCGAGCCAGGAGCCTCTGCTACAAACACCAACATCAATTCAAGAAGGCAGCCAGAAACTACATTCCTCTCGAAAGGCAGCAGCAGAAGAAGTGAGCCAGAAGTCTCTGTTGCAAATACCATTATCAATTAAGAGAAAGCAGACAGAAACTGCATCTCTTTCGAAATGCAGCAGCAGCAGGAGAATAAGAGAGCCAGGAGGCTTTGCAGCAAACATCATCATCAATTCAAGAAGGCATACAGAAACTGCATCCCTTATGAATGCAGCAGCAGGAGAAGTGAGCCAGGAGGCTCTGCTGCAAACACCGTCATCAATTCAAGATGGTTGCCAGAAACTTCACCCCTTTTGATATGCAGCAGCAGGAGAAGAAGGGAGCCAGGAGGCTCTTCTGCAAACAGCATCATCAATTCAAGGAGACAATCAGAAGCTGTATCCCTTTTGAAATGCAGAAACTGGAGAAGAAGTGATCTAGGAGGCTTTGTTGCATACACCATCATCAATTCAAGAAAGCAGCTAGAAACCTTATTCCTTTTGAATGGTAGCTGCTGGAGAATAAGTGAGTCAGGAGACTCTGCTGCAAAAACCATCATGAATACTAGATTTCAGCTAGAAACTGCCTCCCTTTCGAAATACAGCAGCCAGGGAAGAGGGCTTTACTGCAAACACAATCATCAATTCAAGAAGGCAGCCAGAAACCTCATCTCTTTCGAAATGCAGCAGCAGGAGAAGAAGTGAGCCAGGAGGCTCTGCTGCAAACACCGTCTTCAGTTCAAGAAAGCAGCCAGAAACTGCATCCCTTTCGAAATGCAGAAGAGAGGGATAAGAAGCGAGCTAGGAGGACCTGCTGCCATCACCATCACCAATTTAAGAAGGCAGCCTGAAACTGCACCCCTTTCGAAATGCAGCAGCAGGAGAAGTGAGCCAGGAGGCTCTGCTGCAAACACCATGATCAATTCAAGAAGGCAGGCAGAAACTGCATCATTTTCGAAACGCAACGGCCGCATAAGATGGCGAGCCAGGTTACTCTGCTGCAAACGCCATCATCAATTCAAGAAGGCATCCAGAGACTGCATCCCTTTCGAAATGCAGCGGCAAGAAAAGAGGGCTAGCCAGGATGATCTGGGCAGACACCATCATCAATTCAAGAAGGCAGCCAGAGACTGCATCCCTTTCGAAATGTAGCAGCCGGAGAAGAAGTGCACCATGAGTCTCTGCTGCAATCACCATCATTAATTCCAGAAGAAAGAAAGAAACTGCATCCCTTTCGAAATGCAGCAGAAGAAGAAGTGATCTAAGAGACTGCTACAAGTACCATCATCAATTCAAGTAGGCAGAAAGAAACTGCATCCTTTTCGACATATAGCAGCAGGAGAAGAGGGAGATCCAGGTGGCTCTCCTGCAAACACCATCATCAATCCAAGAAGGCATCCAGAAATTGCATCCCTTTCAAAATGCAGCAGCAGAAGAAGAAAAGACAGGAGACTCTGCTGCTAACTCCATCATCAATTCAAGAAGGCAGCCAGAAAATGCATCCCTTTCGAAATGCAGAAGCAGGAGAAGAATGACAGCCAGGAGCCTCAGCTGCAAACAATATTATCAATTCAAGAAGGTAGTAAACTGCATCCCTTTCGAAATGCAGCAGCAGGAGAAGAATGAGAGCCAGGAGATTCTGCTGTCAACACCATAATCAATTCAAGAAGTCAGACAGAAACTGGATCCCTTTTGAAATGCAGCAGCAGGCGAAGAAACGAGCCATGGGGCTTTGCTGCAAACACCATCATCAATTCAAGAAGGCAGCTAGAAACTGCATCCCTTTCAAAATGCAGCAGCAGGCGCAGAGGGCTATCCAGGAGGCTCTGTTGCAAACACCATCATTAATTCAAGAAGGCAGCCAGCATCTGTACCCCTTTTAAAATTTAGCACTAGGAGAAGAAGCAAGTGATGAGGCTCTGCTGCAAACACTATTATCAATTAAAAAAGGCAGTCAGAAACTACATTCCTTTCAAAATGCAGTAGCAGGAGAAGAAGCGAGTGAAGATGTTTTGCTGAAAACACCATCGTCAATTCAAGAAGGCAGCCAGAAACTGCATCCCCTTTGAAATGTAGCAGCAGGAGAAGAGGTGTAGACAGGAAAATCTCGTACAAACATCATCAATTCAAGAAGGCAGCCAGAAATTGTACCCCTTTCGAAATGAAGCAGAAGGAAAAGAGGGCAAGCCAGGATGCTCTGCTGCAAACACATCATCAATTCAAGAAGGCACCCAGAAACTGCATCCCTTTCAAAATGCAGCACTAGGAGAAGAAGCGAGCCAGGAGGCTCTGCTGCAAACACCGTCAATTCGATAAGGCAGTCAGAAACTGGATCCCTTTCAAAATTCAGCAGAAGGAGAAGAAGCAAGCCAGGAGGTTCTGCAGTAAAAACCATCATCAATTAAAGAAGGCAGCCAGAAACTGCATCCCTTTCGAAATGCAGCTGCAGAAGATGTGAGCCAGAAGGTTCTGTTTCGTACAGCATCATCAATTCAAGAAGACAGCCAGAAACTGCATTCCTTTCGAAATACAGCAGTAAGAGAAGAGGGCGAGCCAGGAGGCTCTGCTGCAAACACCATCATCAATGCAGCCAGAAAATTCATTCCTTTCAAAATGCATCAGCAGGAGAAGAATCGGGTCAGGAGGCTCTGCTGCAAATACCACCAATTCAAGAAGGCAACCAGAAACTGTATCCCTTTCGAAATGCTGCAGCAGAAGAAGCAAGTTAGGAGACTATGCTGGAGACACCATCATCAGTTCAAGAAAGCTGCCAGAAGCTGCACCTATTTCGAAATGCAGCAACAGGAGAAGAAACGAGCCAGGAGGCTCTGCTAAAAATACCATCAATTCAAGAAGACAGCCAAAAACTGTGTCCCTTTCGAAATGCAGTAGCAGGAGTAGAAACGAGCCCCAAAGCTTTGCCAAAAACACTATCATCAATTCAAGAAGGCAGCCTGAAACTGCATCCCTTTTGAAATGCAGCAGCTGGAGAAGAGCGTGAGCCAAGACAGTCTGGTGGAAATGTCATCATCAATTCAATAAGGCAGACATAAACTGCATCCCCTTCAAAATGCATGATCAGGGGAAGATGGCCAACCAGGAGGCTTTGCTGCACACACCATCATCTTTTTAAGAAGGCAGCAAGAAACTGCATCCCTTTCGAAATGCAATAGCAGAAGAAGTGACCTGGGAGGCTCTGCTGCAATCACTAATATCAATAAAAAAAGTCAGCCAGAAAATACCTCCCTTTCGAAATGCAGCAACAAGAGAAGTGGTCGAGGCAGGAGGCTTTGCTGTAAACACAATCAATTCAAGAAGGCAGCCAGAAACTGCATCCCTTTCGAACTTGAACAGATGGATAAGAAGAGAGCGAGGATACTCTGCTGCAAACATCATCATCAATTCAAGAAGGAAGCCCAAAACTGCTGCTCTTCGAAATGCAGCAGCAGGAGATGAGGGTGAGCCAGAAGGGTATGCTGCAAACACCATCATCAATCAAAGAAGGCAGACTGAAAATGCATCACTTTCGAAATGCAGCAGCATGAGAAGAGGGCGAGCTAGAGGGCTCTGCTGTAAACACCATCATTAATTTAAGAAGGCAGCCATAAATGCATCCCTTTCAGAATGCAGCAGAAGAATAGGGCAGGCAGAAAGTGCATCACTTCCGAAATGCAGCAGCAGGAGAAGCAAGCCAGGAGGCTCTGCTTTAAACACCATCATCAATTCAAGAAGTCAGCCAGAAACTTCATCCTTTTTGAAATGTGGCAGCAGGAAAAACAGCGAACTAGGAGGCTCTGCTGCAAACACCATCACCAATTCAAGAAGGCAGCCAGAAAGTGCATCCCTTTCAAAATGCAGCAGCAGGAGAAGAGGGCAAGTCAGGAGTCTTTGCTAGAAACACCATCATCAATTCAAAAAGGCAGCTAGAAACTGCATCCATTTTGAAATGTAGCAGCAGGAGAGGAAGCAACCCAGGAGACTGCTGCAAATACCATTATCAATTCAAGAAAGCAGCCAGAAACTGCATCCATTTCAAAATGCAACAGAAGGAGAATAAGGGAGTCAGGAGGCTTTGCTGCAAACACCATCATCAGTTCAAGAAGGCAGCCAGAAACTGCATCCCTTTCGAAATACAACAGCAGGAGAAGAAGAGAGCCAGGAGGTTCTGCTGCAAACACCATTATCAATTCAAGAAGGCAGCCAGAATGTGCATCCCTTTCAAAATGCAGCAGCAGGAGAAGAGAGCGAGTCAGGAGGCTTTGCTAGAAACACCATAAGGCCGAAGTCGAGTTGGAGCTTGACCTGCTCCTCGATCCTACGGGCCTTATCTGGGTTGACCCGGTAGTATCCCTGAGCTATGGGTTTCACGCCCTCTTTGATACTGATGGAGTGCTGTAACACATCCGTGCACCCAAGGGTGTCTTGGATGACTTGCGAGTTTCGATGTAGAAACAGGCGGATATCTTCCCTGTGGGTGGCAGCGAGACCTGGGGTGATGACTTCCAAGTTCTCGAGGATTTTGGAGTTAGTGGTGGGCGCATAGGCCAGGGCAACAGTACCAACTACTGCCTCGGGGGTGGATTTATCATCCTCGGGTGTCTCCTCACTACTGGTCTGGTATGGTTTCAGGAGAATTATATGGAGCCACTTGGACCTCTGTTTTCCACAGTCTACAAAGTAATTCAAGCTCCCACACTTTCCCAAGATTTTGAGGGGGCCCGAGAAGTGGGTTTTGAGGGGCCTCGTGGCGCCTGTCTGGAGTACAAGGACCTGTTCTCCCGTCTCAAAAGAGCAGGAGCGGGCGGTCTCATTGAATTTTACCTTCACCCATTCTTGGGTGGCCGCCTCTGTGGTCTGGGCTACTGCCCAAGCTGCCCGAAGGTTTTTCTGAATAATAGGTAGTTCTTCTGTCCAATCCTTGTGAGTGGGGTTCGCCCATGCATCATATAATATGTCAAGTGGCTCTCGGGTGAAGTGAGTATACAATAGCTCGAAGGGGCTATACCCGGTGGTCTCGGAGCGAGCGTGGCGGGCGGGAAAAAAGGGCGTACGGGAGGTTGTCCTCCCATGAGCCACCCCCATCGTGCTCCAATTTTTTTAGCATCATAGGTAGCGATTGGTGGAATCGCTCAATGATTCCTTGGCTCTCAGGGTGGTAGGGTGTTGTGTGAAAGTGCTTGATTCTGTGACTGGCCATGCCATCACGGAATTCTTTCGACATAAAGTGTCGACCATGACCTGTCCATATTGTGGCAGGGAATCTGAACCGACAAAAGAACTTCACTAGGGCCTTCACTGCATTTTTCGAGCTCTTGCTCCTTACCGGAATTGCCTCTGGGTATCAGGTAAAGCGGTCGATGATGGTAAGGCAATGGGCGTTCCCTGATTTACTTTTCATCCTCCCCTGCGGAGTAAAATAGTCATTGAGGACGTCCCTGAAGGGGACGCTGGTGGAGGGGATATTCCTGAGGGGGGCCTTGGGGACTACCTCGTTTGGGTTTCCTGCCACTTGGCATGTGGGACAGGAGGCAATGAACTGCTTTACACTCTTTTGGATGCTGGGCCAGTGGAACTTGCCCTTGACAGCACGAGCGGTACGAGCGACACCGAAGTGCCCGCTGACGCTGTCATGTGCCAAACTTAGCACATCCTTCTGTAGAGTTAGGGGGGACTACCACAAGTTTATGGCGCATCTGGGATGGCTCGTTGGCCCTGGGTTACTTTGTACGGGAGGTTGTCTTCCAGCAGGAAGGCGTCCTTTACTAGACCGTGAGGGCATCCTCGCTGGTGGCAGCCTCCCTGCGGAGGCGGCTGATTGAGGCGTCTGCCTTTTGTTCTTATATTAATCTTTCCCTCACGAGGGAGGGCAGGGCAGCTGCGGCTCCGGTAATGAGGAGGGTGGTAGGGGTTGGAGTATTCTCGGCTTACTTAGGGGTGGGGGTTGGTTCCTGGAGTCACGGGATAGATCCTAGAGACAGGTCAGGGAGAAGCAGATCCTCCTGCTTTCGTTGGGGAGGCCGTGGGGTGGCTGTGGGTTTGGACGGCTTTAGGCAGCGGAGAGGGATGGAGGGGTCCCTCCACTGGACAAGATCTTGTCCCAGGAGGAGGGTTTCCTCGTGGTGAGCATCTTGGCTACGCCGAAGATGTGTTCCCTCTCTCGAGAGGCGTCGCCTGTGGTAACCCTTAAGCGGACTCTTGGAAGGTCCTTTTGCTCCCCATTCACCCAGAGGATCGTCATTCATTCATCTTCCCGAATGATGGCTCCAGGGGGGACTTTGCTATGCACTATCAGGCTGACTTCCGACCCGGTGTCTCCTATATTTTCTAATTTCCGGGGAGGACTGGACCCGTCTGGAGGTGCGACCCTCACAGACTCAAGCCCAATCCACCCAGTGGGCCGTTTAGGGCAAGTTACTGTACCTACTGTCTTCAGCTGGTTGTAACGAGGGCAAAGCTTATACGTGAAGGAGTAATGTCCCCGTTTTCTGCAATTGCGCCAGATTTCATGGTGGAACTCCCGCAGGGGGGTGGTGCCAGCTGCAAGTGGCGATTAGGGGGCAGGGACAAGAGGCGGCGGTGGTGGCCTCGGAGGCGGGTGAGAGAGGGCCTTGGGCCGATTTCGGCACTGGACAGAGGAATGCCCCGATGTTTTACAATAATTGCATGTAAATGGCTCCTGAGTTTCCATTCTTGGGGGAAGCAGATCCCCCGAGGAAAGGCAGGGGATAGATCTTCTGTCCCATTGATCCCTCCTGAGGGTGGTGAGTCTCCCACGTATCAGACATATGGCAACATTCCATTAGGGTTGCAGGAGTCCTTTCTACTAAGTGCGTGGCCAGAGCGGGAGGTGCGTAGTGCTGGAAGTGTTCCAGCTTGAATTTTTCGAGTACCTTGGCTGCACTGGAGGCCCCTTTGGCCTCGAGCCATTTCGCTAGCACCCACTCTGAATGGTACGCCCAATTTGAACATGTCTGGCTGCATCTCTTCTCTGCCCTCTCCATTGTCTCCTTCAGTGCTTGGGGTTGATCTCGTACGCCTTGATGACAGCTTGGCGTACGAGCTCCCAATCTCCCTGGTCCTCCACCGGGAAGGTGTGATAGGCAGTCAGTGCTTCCCTCCGAAGAATTTTGCAAGGACAAGGGGAAAGTTCAGTGGGGGAGAGGGCGCAGCAGTTGAGGACCCTTTCAGCTCGCTTGAGCCATACTTCAGGTTCTGCCTCTGTCCACTTAGGCATAAATGAGTGGGCTTGGCTGAGGGCGCTCATCCCCGCCATGGGAGAGGGCGGGGATGCATTCTGCTGGGCTAACATTTGGAGTTCATGGGCGTGCTGTCGCTGTCGCTCCTCTCTCTCCTTCTCTCTCTCTCTCTTGTCTCTCTATCTCCTCTCTTCTCTCCTGGGCGATTCTCCCTCTCTCCTTCTCTTGCCTCTCTATTTGTCTCTCTTGCCTCTCTATCTCCTCTCTTCTCTCCTGGGTAATTCTCTCTCTCTCCTGTTCTTGCCTTTCTATCTCCTCTTTCTTTTCCTGGGCAATGCTTTCTTTCTTCCATCCTTGTCTTTCTATCTCCTCTCTTTTCTCTTGGGCTAGTCTTTCTTTCTCTTTCTTCTGCCTCTCTTTCCCCCCTCTCTTGCCTTTCTAGCTTCTCTCTTTTCTCCTGAGCTATTCTCTCTTTCTTCTTCTCCTGTCTTGCCATCTCTCTCTCTGCCTTTGCAGCGTCTAGGTTCCTCTGGACCCATTCCCTTAACTCTCGACCTGTCAGTTCTAGGTCTCTTCCTGCCTCCATGTAGAATTTGAAATCCTCATTATGTTGGGCTCTTGGAGTCGCCATCCTGACAAACTTACTTGTCAAATGAACTTAAAGTGATAAATAAATGGGTTTCAGGAACCGATTTTAAGTTAAAATATATTTCATCTCTCGCGCGGCCTCGGCCGGTTATTGCTGGGGTAGGGGTATTTGTCGGCTCATGAGACGTGGAATTTTATTTTGTCACAGAGGACGTGGAATTTGATGGGCATCATGTGGGATGTGGAATTTGATGGGGATCACGTGGGATGTGGAATTTGATGGACGTCACGTAGGACGTGGAATTTGGGTGGACGTCACGTAGGGCGTGGAATTTGATGGACGTTGCATAGGACATAGAATTTGAGTGGACGTCACGTAGGACGTGGAATTTGACAGACGTCGTGTAGGACGTGGAATTTGTTTCCGTTCCGTAGGACTTGGAAATTTGATTTTGTCTCTTAGGACTTGGAATTTGGATCCATCCCGTAGGACTGGGAAATTTGATTTGTCTCGTAAGACTTGAAAATTTGATATTGCCTCATAAGACTTGGATGATTTGGTCTCTTAGGACTGGGACTTTGGTGGTGTCTCATAAGACTTGGAGTTTTCGTCTTGTAGGACTTAGAATTTGGTGGCGTCTCGTAAGACTCGGAAGTTTTCGCCTCGTAGGACTTAGAATTTGGCGGCGTCTCATAAGACTTGGAATTTGGATCCATCCTGTAGGACTGGGAAATTGGATTTGTCTTGTAAGACTTGAAAATTTGATATCGTCTCGTAAGATTTGGAAATTGGATTTGTCCAGTAGGACTTGGAAACTTCGTCACGTAGGACGTGGAAATTGCTAATGAAAAAAAAAATTTGCTGAGAGTGACCCGAGTATGAACAATTTTTAGAGGAGCAAACTACTCAGGCGATGAATGAAGATTTGGTAGGTATGCGGGGAGGGAGGCGGGGAGGGTGAAGGTCGTCCGACTCTCACTGATGTGGGTTATTTTTAGGCACTGGTTGAATGAACCCTTCTGTTTACAAATACTATCTGGTCTCCTGACTGCGGGGAATTTCCCAGGATGGGCAGGTAATAGTAAAATGACCTCATGATTTTCCCTAGAAGCGGAGTTCAAATTTCGCTTTCCTAACACCTGATTTGAGTTGTAGCTACTCTGAGAGAGAGTATTTCAGCGATGCAAGCTGATTTTCGTCTTATCCCACATGGGCATTTGTCTGTGCCTAAATAATTCGGCTGTTCCGAAATGCAAAGTAAAATTTAACATAGAGGAATTTCTTTCGCACTATTCCTCGAAAAGCAAATGGCAAAGTGAAAATTTAACACGGGAATTTCTTTCGCACTATTCCTCGAAAAGAAAATGGTTAGCACTTATTATTTCCTAACTACCTATCATGAAAGGCATGCATTAACAAATTCTAATACAGGTGGTTCTCTTCTCTCAGTTGATACATGCATCCCTATTTCCCTAATTTCCTAGGAACAGTCACAATTAAAAAATTTCTTTGCTAAGATAAACACATTACTTATGTGGAACTCTCTTGGTCTGTGCTCTTGGTACCAGGTTCAGGATTTGTCTTGCACCTAGCTTAGCTTTGCTAATCACTGATTTGGCGAGTTGCAAATGCAACAAAACAACAATAGAGGGGGAAATGCAACTGCAAAATGAGATCTATGGAAAGGTCACCATTTTTATGTATTTCCCCGGATTTCTAGATTTGTAGAATACTTTTACAGGCTGGCAACGGAACTTCATTTATTTAGCCTTGGAAATCTGACATTATGTTAAATGAAATCATAAAAAATAAAAGAAAAAGATGATTCACATGAGCTTAGGGCTCTACTTCATGAGGGAATGTTACGTAAACCCTTTGGTTAAATTAAGTAATTACATTTACAAGAAAAGAATCAAAAGAAAATGGTTAAATGAATTATTAAGAGTCTTGCAAAGCCTGAAGATCTTCCTACTGGAGTCTTGAATGGTGGCAAGGCACAGTCCAAGATGAGTCCACAGCATATTGGTCCCTCTGCAAGAGAGAGTTAAACATTATACACCAGTAAAGGAAAATATAACACATACAATGATTCGAGGCTGCACTGATGGTGCCAAGGACTCTAGGAATGAATGAACACTTTACACTGGAGCACAAAACACTGGGAATGGCACTGGATAAAATGGTACAAAGGATAAAGAGTAATACTGGCACCCAATAAACACTTCTAATGGCAAACTGTCTTGACTGAAAGGTCTTTACTCGTACTTTACCTTAGGGGAAGTGGGTCTCTGGTGAAGAATGGTGAGGGGCAATCACACACGTGGCACTGTACACTTATCACATGTACGTTCTGTTCGAGGATGACTGTAGAACTGGATTCAAATTCGGAGTCTGGTGTGGACAGGGGGCTGGGGGCGGGGGCCTCTCAGCAACTCATAGCATCCTCCCGTGCATGTATGGCTAACTGCAAAGATCTTCCTATCCAAGCTCCTTTTAAGGCAACTGCCAAGGGTAGGGGCCCCAGTGTCGGGCCCATGTGGTGACCTAGCTGAAGATGTGTCATTTTCCAGGTGTTCCGATCATCTGCTGGTATCTCCCCAGGTATCCTGTGGCAAGACAATTCAGCTGGCTCAATCTGCCTTTAGAATGGTTGTTTTAAGCAGCTTAGTTGGGCTAAGCTCCTTAAGGGAGTGACACTCTGCCGGCTCAATCTGCCTTTAGAATGATTGTTTTAAGCAGCTTAGTTGGGCTAAGCTGCTTAAGGGAGTGACACTCAGCCTCTTATCCTTGCCCCTTTCGACCGTACCATCTAAATGTCTGTCCCAGGCAAAGGAAGGGGACAGATCGAAATGTTGATATTGTTATGTGTTGGTATCTAGGTCAACTGGGGTCAATACATACGCAGTGACGATTATACTCTCGATAAACTAAGGGCAAACTAAAATAAACCATGCCCTGACTTCTTGTTAGTTATAATATATATATATATATATATATATATATATATATATATATATATATATATATATATATATATATATATATATATATATATATATATATATATATATATATATATATATATATATTATATATATATATATATATATATATATATATATATATATATATATATATATATATATATATATATATATATATATATATATATATATATATATATATAATATATATATATATATATATATATATATATATATATATATATATATATATATATATATATATATATATTTATACATATATATATATATATATATATATATATATATATATATATATATATATATATATATATATATATATATATATATATATACGAGGGTAAGTCAAAAAGTTCCAGGAAAAATTCAATATACTCTTTATTTAAGGAAATTCAAACATCATTTTTCTACATATCAACCATCTAACTCTATACACTTTTCAAGGCGCTGTTTCCAAGGCACCTCTGCAACCCTTCTTTGTAGAAATTTGGGGCCCTTCTATTAAACCATGTTGAAACTGCATGTTTAGCAGCATCCAAAGATTCAAACCGGACTCCTCTTAAGTGTTCCTTGAGTTTTGGGAACAGGAAAAAAATCTGAAGGAGCAAGATCAGGACTATAAGGAGGATGTGGAAGAGTTTCCCACCTAAATTTCCGTAGGACTTCTCTTGCAACCCTTGATGAATGTGCTGGAGCGTTACCATGATGGAACAAAATTCTGCGGTGCAACTTTCCTCGACGTTTTTAGCCAATGCAGTCTTCAGTTTTTGCAAAACACCTTTGTAGTAGTTCCCGGTGATTGTTTTTGTCCTTCAAGGAAATCAATCAAAATCACTCCTTTGGTCCCAAAACACTGTTGCCATAACCTTCTGGGCAGATCTCGCCACTTTGAACTTCACTGGTGCAGCTGAACCTCTTGGTAACCATTGCTTTGATTGAATTTTACTTTCTGGGTCATATTGATGGATCCAAGTTTCATCTCCAGTAACAATCCGGTCAAAAAAAATCTGATTCATTTGGTTCAATCTTCGTTAAAACTGCAAGAGAAAGTTCAGCTCTTTGATGCAGTTGGTCTTCGCAACGCTTTGGGACCCAACGTGCTGAAAGTTTACTCAAACCAAGATTTTCATTTAAAATTGAAAATGCGGAACCATGGGAGATCCCAGTTTCATTAGCTATCATATCGATAGTAATCCGACGATCTTCATCCACTAGATTCTGCACCAAAGCCACAATTCTTTCATTTTTTTGCAGTCGATGGTCTTCCCTCTCTTGGGTTGTCTTTGAGGTCCTCCCGACCATCCTTAAATCGCTTTATCCAATCATAAACAACTGATTTAGATGGAGAAGAATCTCCATAAACTTGTTGCAAAGCTTCAATAATTTTTCCTGGTTTCCAATCAAGCTTGGTCAGGAACTTGATGTTAGCTCTCATCTCAAAATTTTTATTTTCCATGGGTTCAAGAAGTTACTTTTCTGAAGCAGATGTTAACACCACGGTAGCAAGAGGATGACTGAGGTAACAAGTCTATATGATCACTACATCACAGATAATTGTTTACCAAGTATTTGGGTTGTTTCATTCCTGTGTAAATACATCATTCAAAATTTTTTCCTGAACTTTTGACTTACCCTCATATATATATATATATATATATATATATATATATATATATATATATATATTATTTAAAGGACACATATATGCATTTCATAGCTTCAATGCTTTAAGATGTTATCGTGGAAAGTTTGGGAGTGAGAGCGAACTGGGTCGAGAGATTCGATGCAGATTGCTGAAACAGTGCATATTTTGATTCCTTCAGCTCTTTCTTGAGAAAGCTCAGCAATATTGGAGATCAGGTGATCTCCGAAGCGCTATGTATATTTCGTGAGTACGTGCGTTACTTTGATCTGATTATGCCAAAATCTGCCTAAAAGTGAGTTTGATCGTTCATTAATGTGATAGAACTGCAGTTATCCAGTCATAACTTTGAAGTGGTTCCAGGCTTTGAGAATCGGCAGATAAGATGTCTGTGGACTTGTGGAAATAGCTGGGTGGTTTGATAAAGAGGACATATGCAAGTCATTTGCAATGTCAGTCTCTTTATGTGGTAGACTTTTTTTTTTTTTTTTTTTTACATGACGTTTAGTTGTTGATTTGGGAGTATGTAAGATTTTGTGTATTTCCAGGCTATTAGCCATAATGAGACTTCTTTTAGTCAGAAGTGCTTCATGATTTAGAGTTTAGTTATCTGACTCGATAATTCATTTATTATGCATTTTAATCTTTGCTTTTTTATTCATTTCTTGTTGGGTTATTTGAATAATAAACCTATTTTTTGTAGGAAATACTGTGTTTCTTTAAATAGTCCATTTAATTGCTTTGTGAGAATGAGTGAGGTGAGAGAGAGAGAGAGAGAGAGAGAGAGAGAGAGAGAGAGAGAGAGAGAGAGAGAGAGAGAGGGGGAAAAAGTGCGAGTGAGATCAGGGTCGAACCTTTTTACGTCTTCTTTCTGAAATTAGATCGCTTAGATCACACTACGTACACTTCCAAAACAAGTGTTGATCTGTTCCCTGTAACAGATGTTAATGGTGGCAGCGGGTAAAAAGTTAAATGGTCTCAATTAGGGTAGCGAAAGAGGGAGATTACTAATAGACTAATTGCCAACAGGGATGCCGAGGGCTCTCGCGCTGCTATAAGCGACAAGTGAGCAACCAAATCAGTAGTGAATGATTGAGTGTCGGGTTACGTGTATACACACGGGGAATTACGCGCTAATACGGTGAATTCTTTCTTTTTTTTTTTGTTTATATTCGAGCATTCGGGAGTGGGAAATTGTGATATGATCTCTAGGCAATGTTGGGTTAACAAAATACACAAATATGTGTGAATAGTGGCGATTGGGAGTTAAGTTAAATGGTGATCGTGCGATATTTATGCTTAACCAAGCAATAGTGGGAAGTCAACACCTTCCATTTTCTTTGGAGTGGGCAATGTCACAAGTTGCACATAGCTCCGTTTTCTTTCAAATTGGTGAGTACCCCATTCTCGTAAGTTGCGCAGAACTCCGTTTTCTGTTTCACGAGTGTTAGGTACTCAGTTTTCTGTTCTTCTTTTAGAGGGGGTAACTTTTGCCTCTCTCTAGTGTTTCCTTTAGGTCCCTTCTTATTTTTTTTTTCTCATGCTGCTACGCTCAGGGCGTGTAATCACTTACGAAATGCAGAACGATGCAGCAAGCACATCCCAATCAGTTGTGGTGCATAAGGTGACGAGCGTTAGCGCGGGAATTACTAATTTTAAAGGGTTAGTGGATGGGAAGCCAACCCAAAATATAGAAACGTTCATTGAATCAGTGAACAATTACCTGGATTCCAAGAAAATTACGAATGGCGCTGAAGCTTTAACAGAGGCTAAAGCGTTTTTAGATCTGGATAAAGGAGATATTGGAAAACGGGCACGCAGTTTCGGGTTCAGAAGGTGTAGAAATTGGAATAAACTGCAGAAATTTCTACGAGCTACTTATGGCGGAGTTCAACGTGAGTGTGCAGTTCGAATTTGAGCGTTTCTCAAAATAAAGAAGGGCAACGATTCACTGGTCACATACAGTGCTAGTTTATTTGATGCAGTAGGGAGTTAAAGAAATCTATAACAGGATCTCCATGGGTAACTGGAAATAATATCTCCTTAGATAATTTTGAAAGATTGTTACACTTTGCTAACGTCGGTCCCAGATGTAATTGTAGATAGTTTTGACAAAAGAATTGATCTGGATACAGACGAATCCTTTTTGTTTGCACAGATTAATAAAAATCTATCAAAATGCCCGACACTGGACAGTAGTTTTGTACAGGGAGGTGCAAAGATGTCTGCTGCGGTTTCGAAACCCCAGAACAATGTTAGTCCCTCGCATTCGGGAAATGATGCAACAGCGAAGACGTGCACGAGTAGAATCAAAGAAAATTCCAGAGAGATCAGTAACAACAATTCGTTGTTTTAATTGTGATAAACTAGGACATAGTAAATCAAATTGCAGAGTGAGATATTGTTCAGCTTGCAAATCTTCAGACCATGGGTGGAAATTTTGCCCAGCCACAAAGAATAGAGATTATTCAGGGAAGTCACGGGGTGGTTTTTCTAGATATGACAGAAGAATTCCACATGATGCAAGTTCTAGATACACAAAGGAACAGCAGAATTTTCACAAGGCAAGTCCGAAAACGGACATAGGATAATGAGCAATCAGGTCTTAGAGTCACTAGAACCTAGGCCGATTGTAAGGGGTTTTTCTAATGGCAGTGAAATTTCTATTTTCATTGATTCTGGTAGCTCAGTTAACTTAGTAAATGCTGACCTTTTTCACTCGAAGTTTCCAGAGTGTAAATTAGTCCCTATTAGTGAGAAAGTGTGTGACGTACAAGCGAGGAAACTGAATATTTTAGGTTCGTCATTTCTTACGCTTTGTATCGGCGGAAAGACAATAGTAGAATCATTTTTGGTCATAGAAGGATTAGCCTTAGGTGAAATGGTTTTGCTAGGACACCCTTCTTGCATGCGACATAACATCAACATTCTTATGGGAATTCAGGGGATTACAATAGGTGAGCCAAGTTGTTTTGTTCCATATATACACAGGAAAAAAACTTGTGAGAAACCTAAGACGCAGTCTGAGACATGTGTAACACAGTCATTAGAGAGTGAAGATATTCCGCAAAAATCTTTCAAAGGATTCTTGTTGGAAGATATTGAATTGCAACCGCGAGCTCCTACATTGGTTAAAGTGTCGCTGAAAGAGAAAAATTTACCTTCTCAAGTGTGCGTTGTTGAGGGAACCGAGAAATTCAAAGACATTGTGAGTACGGTGTCAGTAAATGAAGTTTCAGTCGCAGGCGTAACTACAGTAGAATTAGTTAGCTATCAAGACTCAGTGAAAAAATATCACAAGGGTACTTATGTAATTGATTTTGAAGAGTTTAAGGAAGAACATAAATTAGTGAGTTTTTGTGGAGACGGGAATATGTTTCCTAACGAGGAGCAACAGTTCCGAAGTCAGGTTCTACATGAACACTTGGCTAAAGTTGATTATCCTGAATATTCAGATAAAGTAGACAAAGTGTTGAAAGAATATCTAGATATAATTGCTTTGAAGGGAGATAAGCTAAGGGTTACAGATGTTTTAGAACATTCAATCCGCCTAGAAAAGGGTACCAATCCCATATATATTCCAGCATATCGAATTCCTTTTAAGATCAGAGAAGAAGTAGAAAAGGAAGTTCAGAGATGGGAGTCGGAGGGAATTATTAGACAGAGCTCTTCCCCCTATAATTTTCCTTTATTTGCAGTTCCTAAGAAAGACAGTAGCATCAGAGTTTGTGTAGATTTTCGTAAATTGAATGAAAAACATGCCCAGATAGATATCCTGTAGCTTGTTTGCCTGATTTGTTTGTTAAGATCGGTGGCAAGAATATATATTCATCTATAGATCTTATGCAAGGGTTTTTACAGGTTCCCTTTGTGAGAGTAGCCGTAAATATACAGCATTTTCGGTACCAAAGGGACATTACGAGTTTAATAGGATGCCTTTTGGATTACAAGGGTCCCCAATAACATTTACTTGACTGGTTAACACAGTACTTCATGGCTTGTTAGGAAAGTCGTGTGTTTGTGTACATGGATGACATTCTCATATGCACTGATACGATTGAAGAACATCTAAAAGTGTTAAAAGAAGTCCTCAAGCGATTACGGTTTGCTGGATTAAAGGTCAAATTGGCCAAATGTGAGTTTCTGAAGAGAAAAATTGTCTATTTAGATCATGTTATCTCTAAAGAGGGAGTCAGAGTGAATGATGAGAAAGTTAAAGCCATTGTGAATTTTCCAGTTCCCAAAACCAGGAAACAGATTCGTTCATTCCTAGGTATGTCGGGTTTCTTTCGCCGTTTTGTGCGGAATTTTTCTACAATAGCGTCTCCATTGACAGATTTGTTACAAGAAGACGTTAAGTTTGTTTGGGGTGATAGTCAGCAATTAGCTTTTGAGAAGCTTAAGAACGCTTTGGTGAACCCACCAGTTTTGAAGTTTCCAGATTTGAGTCAACTGTTCACCTTAGTGACTGACGCGAGTCAGGAAGGTATAGGTGCGTGTTTGATGCAGAAATTTGAGGGGAAATTACACCCAATTGCTTTTTATAGCAGAAAGTTCAAAACGCGTGGTAGTAACGAAAGGCTGATGTCAGTTGTGGACAAGGAGGCTTTCGCAGTCGTCTCTAGCCTTGTTCATTTTAAGATGTTGTTGTTGGGAAATAAAGTTGAGATTTTTACAGATCATCAACCGTTGTTAGAGCTTTTTAATAAGCCAAATTTGTCGCCCAAGAGAGCACGTTGGTTCCTGACATTGAGAGATTTTGATGCAAACCTCAAATACATTGAAGGTAAGCATAATGTAGTTGCAGATGCATTGAGCAGATATTTTCCGGTCGAGGATGAGGGAGTACAAACCGAATCCTGTGTGGGAGAAGAGAATAAATATTTGGTGTCTAATGTCTCTGATACTAGTAGTTCTGTGATATCGCATGTAGGAGACAAACACGTTCCTATAGTGCAGACTTCGGAGAGTAAGAGTGTGTCGGCAGTCTCAGAAGAGATTGTTATTCGTGATAGTGAGGGTAACGCTGTGTGTTATATTACGGGTGAAAATGTCACTTGGGACATAGGCTTGCTCGAACAAAAGCAAGATGAAGATAAATTGTTGTCAGATGCTAAGGCATTTCTTAGGGGAGTTTCACCGAAGAAAGGGTATAAGCTACCTTTTTCTGGTCTAGAGTTGGAGAATAATTTATTGGTGAGGAAAGTTAAGTATAACTTGCGAAGTACTCGAAGCATGGGTGAAATTACACAAATCATCGTGCCAGAGAGTCTAGTACCACAAGTTCTAGACATTGTACATTGTAAATTTGGTTCTCCTCATTTAGGTGTGGACAAGACGTATGAAAACGTCAGGTCAAAGTTCTTTTGGAAAAATATGTTTTCCGCAGTGGAGGCCTTTGTAAAGAGTTGCGCTGTTTGCAATGCGAATAAGCCAGCGACGACAGTGTCGTGTCGTTTGGGTTCATATCCCATACCACATAGGCCGTTTCAGAGAGTGCATATGGATATTCTGGGTAACTTCTCAGAGTCCGCTTATGGTTATAGACATTTATTAGTAGTTGTTGACGAGTTAACTCGCTTTGTCGAGATTTCCCACTGAAGTACAAATCAGCTGAGGAAGTAGCTATAGCGTTCTTTAAGGGGATAATTTGTAGATATGGTGTTCCTGAATGTCTGCTCACAGACAATGGTAGAGAGTTTATTAATAAGACTTTAGACGGTCTTGCTAATTTACTGGGAATAAAGAAAGTATCTATAATCCCGTATAGACCAGAAGCGAAATGGGTTATGTGAGAGGGCGAATCGGAAAATAATTGAGGCTTTGCGCATGACGGTGGGTGGTTCCGATACACATTGGGACAGATCTTTGGATGAAGTGCGATATAGTATCAATACTATGATGAATGACACAATTAAGATATCTCCAGCAGAAGCTTTGTATGGGTACAAGTTGAAAGGACCTTTTGATTTGTTGCCAGGGCGAGTTCAAGGTGATGTTACGGTCACTTCGTTGATAAATACAGCGAGAGAAAGATTTGCACGTATCAGTAAAGAACTTGAACTTAGTTCGCGCAATGGTAGAGAAAAGTAACTCGAAATCGAGGAGTAGCTTTTTCGATGGGTGATAGAGTGTTTGTTAAAGTGAATGTTCGGAATGATCTGAATTATAAATTAAGTCCGAAGTTCCACGGACCTTTTGAGATTGTAGAGATCAAGAAAGGGAATAGATTTGTAGTAAAAGATGTAAATACTGGTGTGACGAAAT
The DNA here is from genome assembly GCF_040412425.1 of Macrobrachium rosenbergii. Taxonomy (NCBI): domain Eukaryota; kingdom Metazoa; phylum Arthropoda; class Malacostraca; order Decapoda; family Palaemonidae; genus Macrobrachium; species Macrobrachium rosenbergii. The sequence goes on from NC_089755.1 coordinate 17,380,198, forward strand.
TGACCCATATTTCGAAGTTGAAGAAAGTTGGGATGTAATGGAACATTTGTATATAGTTATGTAGTGGAACGTTTGTATACAGTTAGAGGGATAAATGGGTTGATATTTGTATATATATGATATTTATTTTTTTTTTTTCTCTTGTTCATTCTAGATGTTGAAGTTCTTAATCATTTGTTTTCGAATGATTTTAGGAATTGAGACATGGGCTAATTTCATACGAGATTTGACCCGTGTGTTATTGTGTTATGATGTGTTTTATCATCTGACGCAATATCTTTGTTGTTTAGGATTTTATTTTATTTTTTTTTGGGGGGGGAGGTACTTAGTATATCGGACCGAACAAGTCTGATCTTTTTCGGGTTGGGAGATCGTATTCGAGTATTTTTATTTTTTTCTCAGGTTTTTTTTTAAATTAAGGGAGCTGTATTGTGAGTAATTGTAGTTGTTAAGATCATGGGAGCGATTGCCATTACGTCAATTGCTATTTTGTTGAGAATTAGTCAGGTGTTGCGAAATATTTGCTAACCGGAGTAGAACTTTCATGTCTTTTACGAGATATGATACCTTTTAGTGTTTGGATAAGATTCTCGTATTTTTTTTTTCTGTTGGATAGAATTTTTTTATGAGTGAGTTCCGTAGAGTTGTTGTGCTTAATAGTGAGTTGACTGTGGATATTCCGGATACACACTTGGAATTAGTTCACATTAAGAGTGTTTGAATTTTGCATTAGTAGTTTTTTTTTGGTTCAGTAACATGAAACCTTGTTGTTATTAGACCTTTTCCGAGTGTTTTTGGAGACTCAGTAGTGACATGGGATGGAGTAGAGACTATGTTCATTTTGGGAGATCAATATCAAGGTTCGGGAGTTGATTATAAGACAAGTTGTACTTTAGTTAGAGAGAAGTATGTGTGTGACAGTAGTATTTTCCAGTTGCGAGTTGTATCTGTGGGTGGTTGTGAATTGTCTTCAGTTCATGGACAGCCTCCGACAGAATGTGACTTTAGACAGTTCCTGCAAGATTACCACATTGTGTCCACCAGCACCCTTACTGCCGTGTTTTGCAAGGAGTGTGCAGTTACAATGATGTGCCAGGGCAACAAGTCGACATCATTCGTTCTTCAAGGATCCAAGCTGTTTGATGCTGCATGCAGAATGATGTCAACGAACTTTCTTGGTTATCAGCCGTGCTGTATTCAACAGTTCCGAGAAGATAATTATCGTCATACGCATAACGAGCATTTGTAGTGGCGGTACCTACAACCAAGGTGCCAATGACTGTTCCACCGTTGGAAGACATCGACGATCCCGTGATGTTCGAGTATCAGGAATATATTATGCCGACAATTTTAATTGTCTTAATAGCTATTTTACTGATAATTCTTGTTGTGGGGGTAGTAAAGCTTATTCGTGTTTGTAAGATTACATGTAAAGGCTCTAAGAACACAACCCCAGTGACTTTGGAAGTGCGTCATGAGAGCAGTCCTTAAAGCTGCAGTGCAGTAGACATTGCTAATTGAGCATAGCTCTATTTTGTTATGGTTTATACATATGTTTTTTTATTTTTAGTTCGCCATTAAGAGAGCGAGACGCTCTTATGTGGTGGCCGAGCACTATTTCAGAAAATATGGCTCTCTTTAAAAGGACACATATATGCATTTCATAGCTTCAATGCTTTAAGATGTTATCGTGGAAGGTTTTGGAGTGAGGCGAACTGGGGGAGAGATTCGATGCGAAATTGCTGAAACAGTGCCTATTTTGATTCCTTCATCTCTTTGCGCGAAGCTCAGCAATATTGGAGATCAGGTGATCTCCGAAGCGCTATGTATATTCGTGAGTATGTGCGTTACTTTGATCTAGATTATGCCAAAATCTGCCCTAAAAGTGAGTTTGATCGTTCATTAACGTGATAGAACTGCAGTTATCCAGTCATAACTTTGAAGTGGTTCCAGGCTTTGAGAATCGGCAGATAAGATGTCTGTTTTTAGGACTTGTGGAAATAGCTGTGGTTTGATAAAGAGGACATATGCAAGTCATTTGCAATGTCAGTCTTTTATGTGGTAGACTATTTTTTTGACATGACGTTTAGTTGTTGATTTGGGAGTATGTGAGATTTTGTGTATTTCAGGCTATTAGCCATAATGAGACTTCTTTAGTCAGAAGTGTTTTGTCATTTAGAGTTTAGTTATCTGACTATTGATAATTCATTTATTATGCATATTAATCTTTGCTTTGTTTTATTCATTTCTTGTTAGGTTATTTGAATAATAAACCTATTTTTGTAGGAAATACTGTGTTTCTTTAAATAGTCCATTTAATTGCTTTTTTGAGAATGAGTGAGGTGAGTTTGAGAGAGAGAGAGAGAGAGAGAGAAAGGGAAAAAGTGAGAGATCAGGGTCGAACCTTTTTACGTCTTCTCCCTGAAATTAGATCGCTTAGATCACGCTCATTACACTTCAAAACAAGTGTTGATCTGTTCCGTGTAACACATATATATATATATATATATATATATATATATATATATATATATATATATATATATATATATATATATATATATATATATATATATATATATATAAATATATATATATATATATATATATATATATACTGTATATATATATGTATATGTATATATATAATGTATCTACACTATATGTTCCAGCACTGCATGACAATGGCAACAGATGTCACCACAGACCGAGTGAAAGAAGACAAAAGTGTACTACAGGCGAAGAAGAACAGACTTGATACAAGAGAAAGCTTTCATTTGCTGGTTCAGCTTCTTTTTCTGAACTGAGTAGAGTCTTGAGAGTAATAAGTAATGAAAAGTGAGATTTCATCACAAAACCCGTATATTCTGCATGATATTTTGTTAACTTGTTTTGTGAAACAAGATGCAGGAATCATTGAAAGGGAATCTGAACTAAGAGTAAATAATATGACATTGAATTCATCTCATAGAAAATTAATTCAATCAGGGATTAAGTGGTTATTAAATGTGTATTAAATCACGTCTTGAGGCCCATAAATGAGTCAGGGCTCCATCATTTAAAGGACTGGAGTGAAATCGTGATACAAAACCTAACTGGCAATATCTTGTAATGATGCAGAATATTGCCTATGATTGAAGGAGTGCTGCTGCCTCAGATTTATCACCCTCTTTCAATAGGCAGTGACTTTCATTAAAAATCAATAATGAATCATTGGTCATTAAGACTTCGCACTGAAATTATGATTATCAGTTAGAAATCTAGATATAAAATAATGAATAGCAACTCATACAAGTTACAGAACTTGAATACTTTTGATATATGATTCAAAGATAAAATCTTTTAATCTAATGCACATTAAATCTGGAATATACCAGCTTCGCTATTAAGGAGTGAATACAATCATAATTTGTAGTTTTAAAATTTTCATTTCATTCTCATTTTTCTATTTTATGCTTCTTTCCTTTCTCAAAATTCGTCTGCTCTTTCTCTCTCGTCTGCTGGGCCTTTTCAAAATTGAACTTTTGTCTTTCTTATTAATAAAAACAATAAAAAAATAATTTTTTAAAAATTCTATTAATCAAATTTAAATATGGAAACTATAGTACTTTGTACAGTACTAATAGTATAGACAATACGCCCTTATTCATTTGAATATCAAATAATTTCTAAGGCTTTTTGCCCTGACTGGTTTGGTAACTCGAACAAAGCAGACGAATTACTAAAAAGATTTACGAGAACTTAATTCAAAAAGAAACTCTCTCTCTCTCTCTCTACACACACACACACACACACACATACACACACACACACACACACACACATATATATATATTCTGATTACATATATATATATATATATATATATATATATATATATATATATATATATATATATATATATATATATATACGCACAGGATCTTGTCTATCAGCGTTTCGCGCCTTTTTTCGTTCCGATCACTGAAAACATCTGTCTCGTCTGACTTCGGTTCCTGTCTCCAAGTCTTTGGTCGGACTTGGCAGATGGAGATAGACTCTTAGAATGACGTCATACTTATTACATTTATATTTAAGTATATCTTTCTTTCTGAATACTCCTCACTATTACTTAACCACCTACAATAGTAAGTGCTTTCTAAGTTGAAGTCAGGGTGGAAGCCTTGCGAACACATTTAGAGGACTGTCATTGCGCTTATCCTAACAAGCCATACGTTGTTTGGCGGAGAGAGAGAGAGAGAGAGAGAGAGAGAGAGAGAGAGAGAGAGAGAGAGAGAGAGATAAGAGATAACGATTTCACCCGAGAGACCAAAACTAATTCGGCCTTTACAGCCGATGGCCAGAAGGAGGAGAATGCCTTGCCCAGTCACAGCAAGCACCTGATGAGTTCGTCTCTAGACCTTCATAGTCCCAGTTCCATTAGGAAATTTAATATAAAAATTGTTATCCATATTGCAAAAAATAACGTTCATTTGTTGATAATGCAGATGATAATAACATAACATTGTTAATTTAACTTAAAAACCTTAATGTCAGATATACAAAGACATATCAGTTTTCTTAAAATAAAAAAAGGGTCTTGAAATCTGTCACACTGTTATTATTACTACTATACATATGAAAAATAAATTTCATAAACGTTATTGCAGGAACGATATTTTATATTAAAATCAATTCTTTTTCATATGAGTTAAAAAAATAATGTTAGCAAATAACGAAACTTTTAATTGTTAAATAATTGATGATATACACTCAAGTAATTAAGTAACTTACGTATAATTAATGAAGCAGGGTTTACAATAAGGCCTGCGTCTGTATAGATGAGATACCAAATCGCGAGTGCATCATCGTTCTTCACAACACCAACCATGGACGCCACTGATCCCTTTTTCTGGAAATGATGAACATCAGTCAAGAGCTAAGGTTAATTCACTCATTGACAACTTCGCTTTCAAATTAAACTTTATTTTTGCGTTGTTTTTATTCCATATTCTCAGACAGCGACGAAGTAAACGCCTTTCGATTCCTTAATGAGCTGTCTGGCTTTTTAAAAGTTCCATAATTACTTTAAATTACTTAAATCTTGTAAAAAACTAATGATTAAATATCGCCATGCAACATCATCCAAGACAGTAACGTATCGCCATGGTCAGATGGACCACTTCTTCCTTCTTTTATGCAATGTCTCTCCTTCACAACCTCATTAATATTAATCACTAATAAATATCAGTGACATTTATTGACACGGTCATTGTCCTCAGTAAGAAAAGGACTTTAAATGACTTTAAACGACCTCCAAGCGATGTTAGAATAGTCCAGCTTCTTCGTCTATTGAAGAATAGTTTAGCACATAGTGGAGAGAGAGAGTGGAGTTTATCAATGTTATCAGTGATAAGTGAATTAAGGTCATTGACTGACGAGTTCTAGTTTCAATGGTCCTAAATGTTTTCGTCTTTTGAAATTCATGTAGGTTTTTTTTTATGATAAATATGCCTGTTGTCTTCACTCTATACATGAATATATATAATTTATATATATATATATATATATATATATATATATATATATATATATATATATATATATATATATATATATTATACACACACACACATATATATATATATATATATATATATATATATATATATATATATATATATATATATATATATATATATATGTATAACTGAATCACAAAAATATGGAACGTGTCGAATGTATAAATAAAGATAAAATCCACGAAGGAAAGGGAAACACTGGAGTGCTGAGAGGCCTTTCGACTCTTTCGTCCTTTATGTAGCAGACTGAAGAAATATAAAAGTAAGTTTACAAAGAAAGCTCATATAAATGACAGATGGGGATTATAAGGGAAAAATATGTTCCTGGAATCCAACACAATTGAAGAATTAGTCTAGACTCTGTTGAGAAAACTTAGACAATTTACTTCATAAATCTTCTATATTAATGTTCTATAAGTTGAATTAGCAATGTTGTATTCTCTATTAATAACTGATAGACGTTATTTGTGTCATTTGGACAATAATCGCTATATTAAACTTGGTAACAGCATAAGGCCTCTGTGGGTCTAGAGACAAACACTACAGGGAAATGATGGGACTCAGTACGACATTCTCGACCTTCTGGCTTCAGGAATAAGGCCAGAATTCCCTCTCAGGGTTGAGGGGAGGAAATCGTTTTCAAAACATAAATGTTCTCTCTCTCTCTCTCTCTCTCTCTCTCTCTCTCTCTCTCTCTCTCTCTCTCTCTCTCTCTCTCCGTATGCAATTTATACTCATTTTTGTTTTCTGTATTTTGTATTTTCATAATCTGACGTTCATGCGTAAGTGGTTCTGAATACAAACTTTGCATTACTCTTGACACACTCTTTTGTTTTTAATTCACCTTCTTTTGAAGCATAAGATTGTATTATACAGTACATATGTCTTTATATTCCTGTAGAACTATTTAGTAAATTTAAAGCTCTTTACTTTGAAGACCATTCTTAGTTTTCTTAAAAGAATACTCTTGAGATGGCTATTTCTCTGTCCGTCCACACTTTTTCTCTCAGCCCTCAGAGCTTAAAAACTATTGAGTGGTGGCCTCTGTTGTTGGTACCTATAGCAGTACCAGAAATATGATTATGGCTAACTTTAACTTTAAATAAAAATTAAAACTATTGAGGCTAGAGGGCTGCTATTTGGTATGTTTAATGATTGGAGGGTGGATTATCAACATACCAATTTGCAGCCCTCTAGCCTCAGTAGTTTTAATTTTTATTTAAGGTTAAAGTTAGCCATAATCATATGTCTGGCACTGCTATAGGTACCAGCAACAGAGGCCACCACTGGACTGTGGCTGAGTTTCATGGCTAAGGCCACCACCAGACCATGGCCGAGTTTCATGGGCTGCGGCTAAGAGTTTCATGGGTCATAACTGAAAGTTTCATACAGCATTATAAGCTGTGTAGAAAACTCGATTGCTCCGAAGAAACTTTGGCACATTTTTTCACTTGTTTGTATTTAGCTTCACTGAACAGTTGGCCAGAGATGATATAATATTCAAGTCGAAGCCACACATACATGCACACGTACGTGCACACAGCCTCTCTCCATCTCTGACATACATAAAATCACATTAAAAGTGAAACTGTCATTTTCTAGGGATGAGAATTATCTTGATTTTCTCTCAGGTAAAATAAATAGAGGGAAATGAAGAAACGTCCTGCAAATATATTTGAAATGGAGAGTCAGTTAGTGTTCCATGTAACAGGGTTTTAGTTTGATAACATCACTCCCCAAGCTGAGGGAAATGAAATCTCTCTCTCTCTCTCTCTCTCTCTCTCTCTCTCTCTCTCTCTGAATGAGAGGTGTTATAAGTTAAAGTAAATGAGAATTACACAAAGGCAGACGGAATCTTCGATGTGTTTATATAACTGTGCTAATAATAATACACCCACGAATAGCAGAACTCTGGCATTGTATCACAAACCACCATGCGCCCAAATGGGTGGCCACAGGGAGAACATCCTTAGTGCAGAAAGACAAGAACAAGGGAAATATAGCAAGTAACTACAGGCCTATCACCTGCCTACCAATAATGTGGAAGTTACTAACGGATATCATCAGTGAAAGATGCGATACAGCTACCTACAGGATACAAACACACACCATCCCCACCAACAGAAAGGCTGCAGAAGGAATTGTAGGGCTCAAAAGACCAGCTCCTGATGGAAAAACTGTAATGAAGAATATAAGAGAAGGAGAACTAACCTAAGCATGGCATGGATTGACTACAAGAAAGCCTTTGACATGATACCACACACGTGGTTAATAGAATGTCTGAAAATATATGGGGGATAGGAAAGCACCATCAGCTTCCTAAAAAATACAATGCGCAATTTGAATACAGTACTTATAAGCTATGGGATAAGACTAGCAGAGGTTAACATCAGGAGAGGGTCTTTCAAGGCAACTCACTGCCCCACTACTCTTCGTAGTAGCCATGAGTCCCATGACAAAAGTACTGCAGGAGATGGATGCTGGGTACCAACTCAAGAAAGGAGGCAACAGAATTAACCATCTGATGTTCATGGACGACATCAAACTGTATGGCAAGAGCATCAAGGAAATAGAAACCCTAACCCAGACTATGAGGATTGTATCTGGGGACATCAGGATGGAGTTTGGGAAGGAAAAATGCACCTTGGTCAACATACAAAAAGGCAAAGTGACAACGACTGAAGGGATAAAGCTACCAGACAGGAATAGCATCAAACACACAGATGAGACAGGATACAAATACCTGGGAATAATAGAAGGAGAGAGGATATAAGACACCAAGAGATGAAGGACACAATCAGGAAAGAATATATGCAGAGACTTACGGTGATACTCAAGTCAAAACTCAATGCTGGAAACATGAGGAAAGCCATAAATACATGGGCAGTACCAGTAATCAGATACAGTGCAGGAGTGGTGGAGTGGATGAAGGCTGAGCTCTGCAGCATAGACCAGAAAACTAGGAAACACATGATAATACACAAAGCACTACACCCAAGAGCAAATACAGGCAGACTATACATAGCACGAAAGGAAGGGAGGAGAGGGCTATTATGCATAGAGGACTGCGTCATCATCGAGAGCAGAGCACTGGTGCAATATCTGAAAATCAGTGAAGACGAGTGACTAAGGAGTGCATGGGAAGAAGGACTGATAAAAGTAGATGAAGACTCAGAAATATACAAACAGGAGAATAAAAAATAGAACAGAGGAATGGCACAACAAACCAATGCATGGACAGTACATGAGACAGACTAAAGAACTGGCCAGCAATGAAACATGGCAATGGCTACAGAGGGGAGAACTCAAGAAGGAAACAGAAGGAATGCTAACAGCGGCACAAGATCAGGCCCTAAAGAACCCGATATGTTCAAAGAACATCTCACCCATACGCAGGAAGTGCAATGTGAAATACGAGACCATAAACCACATGGCAAGCGAATGTCCGGCGCTTGCATAGAATCAGTACAAAAAGAGGCACGATTCAATTACAAAAGCCCTCCACTGGAGCCTGTGCAAGAAACACCAGCTAGCTTGCAGTAATAAGTGGTACGAACACCAACCTGAGCAAATGATAGAAAACAATCAGGCAAAGATCCTCTGGGACTAAGGTATCAGGACAGATAGGGTGATACGTGCTAGTAGACTAGATGTGACGCTGATTGACAAAATCAAGAAGAAAGTATCACTCATTGGTGTGGCAATACCATGGGACACCAGCGTATATGAGAAAGAAAGAGAAAAAATTGATAAGCATCAAGACCTGAAAATCGAAATAAGAAGGATATGGAATATGCCAGAAGAAATTGTACCCATAATTACAGGAACATTAGCCATGATCCCAAGACCCCTGAAAAGGAATCTGAAAACTAGATGCCAAGTAGCTCCAGGACTCATGTAGAAGAGTGTGCTACTAGAAACAGTACACATAGTGAGAAAAGTGATGGACTCCTAAGGAGGCAGGATGCAACCCATAACCCCACACTATAAAAAAACCACTCAGTCGAATAGGATGACTGTGATAGACCAAAAAATATATTATTATTATTATTAATCATTATTATTGTTATTACTGGGAGAATGAGGCCAAAATATAGCTATGAAATTATTTATGTACAAATTGTGCTTTTAATTTTTCTCTCTCTTATCCATTCCCTGTCCTATTAGTGGCCTGTGTTCACTTAATGTTATATATATACAGAGGCGTAACTAGGAGGGGAGGGTGGGGGCAAGGGAAGGCACGTGCCCTGGGCGCCGAACTTAGGGGGGCGCCAAAATGAGCCTGGGGAACAATTTATGCGGTTTACAAGGAGCTGTGAGAGGGAAAAAAAAAGTATTTTGTATCACTATCATATACATATATATCATAAAGAGAAATTGAAACGGCATGAAAACAGTAAAATGGCACTGTCTGTCCTTCACAATTTGGAAAGAAGCTGAGAGAGTTTTAGTCACAAATACAGGTGTCAATAAAACACTGCAGACGCAAATAGAGAAAGAGAAAGAGCGATGGCGGCAAATTCTTTGTAGGATCTTACATTGTGTCAAATTCTTAGCTAATCAGAACTTAGCTTTTCGGGGTCATAATGAGAACATACGTGATGACAACTGGAGGGTCGGACTGTGCTTCTTATTCTTCCGTTCCTCCCTGAATCCCCTTCGCCCAATTTCATTTTCAGCTTCCACGATGAACCTCATTGCAATCAGCATCCCAGGTGCCGGAGGGTCCGTCTTCATTGTGTCATTCATTGGAGGACTGACAGTAACATTTCTTTAATAGACCTTTCAATATTTGAGTGGGGGGACGTTGTAAAGATCCGCAACCCCAGAGTACCCATGTAAAGATTGGCTATCCTCAGAATGAACTTGTTAACATCAGCCAACCCCAGTACTGAACACGGCGAAGGGACATTCCATTTGGCCGACAACAAACAGATGCACCGCCAGTATCAGAATGAGCTTGTTAACATCAGCCACCCCAAATATTAGCTTGTTAAGATAAACAACCCTCAGTTACTCAGGGGTTGCTGTTCTTTACAACGTCCGAGTGGGGGAAAGACATGTTATAACATTTCTCAAAACATTAACATCTGGGATACAGCATTTTTTGTAAAAGTATTTTCAAAAACTCGACAAAATGTTATCTTTTGGGAACACTTTCTCGAAGAGCGTTAGTCACTCTCAACCTCAGAATGACTTGTGACAGAGAGTGGCCTCTGGCGTCCTTAGTTAATCTCTCTCTCTCTCTCCCTCAAACACATACACACACACAGGCAATAACACACAGAAACAAAGATGAAAAACAAGCTAAGGGGAAAAGGGAAGAACCTGACTGTGAGGGAACTGACTTTCGAGGGATTCCCACGACAGGAATATTGAACGGGAATCGGGAATAGGAGACGTATAAACTCCTAATGTCGTTGCCATAAGGAGGCTGGGAAGTATTCATATACATTAAAGAGATTCTTTATCCTTAAGCCCTGAAGGAAAGTCTGAAAGATTGATAAATATGTAAGGTGTGGAGATTTATACAAAAATACTTCCATGAATGCATACATACTCTATATACATACATCATACGTAAAAGTGAATTCTGCTGACATACAGAGAGAGAGAGAGAGAGAGAGAGAGAGAGAGAGAGAGAGAGAGAGAGAGAGAGAGAGAGAGAGAGAGAGAGAGAGAGAGATTTCCTGATAAAGGCTGATGAGACTCGACTTCCTTCAAGCATAAACTGATTCCTCATCATGTGTCCACAGCAGCCCTCGGCAGACGCCCCTGCCATGGCTGCTGGCCTGTGGACCTCATTCTAGAAGGTCCAGGAACCTGCCCAGAACAGAAAGACATCCATATAAAAAGGCGGAAGCCTTTTTACATGACAATGCTCACAGATTACTTTGTTAGCATATATATATATATATATATATATATATATATATATATATGCAGTATATACATATATATACATACAGTATATATATATATATATATATATATATATATATATATATATATATATATATATATATATACATATACATATATACACCGACAGCAAGAATAGTTTAGACAGTCATCACAATAATTATTATTGTAATTAGAGTAATAATAATTATTATTACTATCATTATTATTAGTGACTACTCTCTGGCGTGACATGAATACCCCGAGACCTCTTGAGTACCGTGTGACACACACCGACCCCTTCATACTAGGCAAGTGATATCGAAGACCCCATCAAAAATGCACCCACCCAAAAAACACCCGATAGCAAAGGCTCTTTAATCGAAGTCTAAAGGACTCGAGATATCGTCACTCAGCCCCTAAAATGGGACGCCTTATCTCTTCGGTCATTGGGCTCTCAGATGAAACACCTGAATGAAAGAGAATGAAAGAGAATGAAAGAGAACGAAAGTGAATGAAAGAGAATGAAAGAGAACGGAAGTGAATGAAAGAGAATGAAAGGGAAATGAAGTGAATGAAAGAGAGCGAAAGCAAATGAAAGAGAATGAAAAAGAAAGAATGTGAATGAAAGTGAAAGAAAGGGAATGAAAGAGAACGAAAGAGAATGAAAAGAAGCTATGAGTGTTGACAACACTCCTAACAGACCGAGGTCCTGAGAATATCATTCTGTGGGCAACAAGCATCAAGGGGATTATATGAGCAACATCATTTGGTGAATAAAAGAAAGAGACACACCAAGTGAACCTTATCCTTCTCTTTCCTTCTTGTTACATTCACATGTTTTCTTAGGAACAACTTGAACAATACTGTACAGCTCTTAGCTCATGATAGCTCCTGCTGCTGTCACTTGCAGATGTGCCTTGGGATGTGACCTGGAGTCCTGTGACTCCTGTCTGTCTGTGCGTTGCCTTCTGTCCCTCGATCTCGTCCAGGATCCTTTGAGTCCCTCCACGGGGTCCTGGGTAATCCTTTTGCCTTCTTCTCTTCAGCCGAAGTCTGAGAATTCTCGGCAATCCTTCTCTCTCTCTCTCTCTCGAGGTCCTTCAGCTGTGCGAAGTAGTTTGATCTTTTGACCAGATCTCATGAAGCCTGACTTCTCCAAGAACTGAGCCTTTGCTGATGTTCTCTAAGTGTTCTGTTTTCCGCTGTTGCAAGTAGTGAGTCTATCACTGTCTCTTCAAATACTCGGCACCTTTTGTGTGTGTGTGTGTGTGTGCCGTTACTTTTGTGTGCTAATCTGCTCTGATCGTTATTCATACTCCGATTTTTATCCCAAAAAA
>NC_089755.1:17395499-17422999 GCF_040412425.1 Macrobrachium rosenbergii
GAGATAGACTCTTAGAATGACGTCATACTTATTACATTTATATTTAAGCATATCTTTCTTTCTGAATACTCCTCACTATTACTTAACCACCTACAATAGTAAGTGCTTTCTAAGTTGAAGTCAAGGTGGAAGCCTTGCGAACACATTTAGAGGACTGTCATTGCGCTTATCCTAACAAACCATACGTTGTTTGGCGGAGAGAGAGAGAGAGAGAGAGAGAGAGAGAGAGAGAGAGATAACGATTTCCTCCCGAGAGACCAAAAAGGAATTCGGCCTTTACAGCCGATGGCCAGAAGGAGGAGAATGCCTTGCCCAGTCACAGCAAGCACCTGATGAGTTCATCTCTAGACCTTCATAGTCCCAGTTTCATTACGAAATTTAATATAAAAATTGTTATCCATATTGCAAAAATAAAGTTCATTTGTTGATAATGCAGATGATAATGAACATAACATTGTTAATTTAACTTAAAGAACCTTAATGTAGTAGATATACCAAAGACATATCCAGTTTTCTTAAAATAAAAAAAGGGTCTTGAAATCTGTCACACTGTTATTATTACTACTATACATATGAAAAATAAACTTCATAAACGTTATTGCAGGAACGATATTTTATATTAAAATCGAATTCTTTTTCATATGAGTTAAAAAAGTAATGTTAGCAAATAACGAAACTTTAATTGTTAAATAATTGATGATATACACTCAAGTAATTAAGTAACTTACGTATAATTAATGAAGCAGGGTTACAATAAGGCCTGCGTCTGTATAGATGAGATACCAAATCGCGAGTGCATCGTTCTTCACAACACCAACCATGGACGCCACTGATCCCTTCCCTTCTGGAAATGATGAACATCAGTCAAGAGCTAAGGTTAATTCACTCATTGACAACTTCGCTTTCAAATTAAACTTTATTTTTGCGTTGTTTTTATTCCATATTCTCAGACAGCGACGAAGTAAACGCCTTTCGATTCCTTAATGAGCTGTCTGGCTTTTTAAAAGTTCCATAATTACTTTAAATTACTTAAATCTTGTAAAAAACTAATGATTAAATATCGCCATGCAACATCACCCAAGACAGTAACGTATCGCCATGGTCAGATGGACCACTTCTTCCTTCCTTTATGCAATGTCTCCCCTTCTCAACCTCATTAATATTAATCACTAATAAATATCAGTGACATTTATTGACACGGTCATTGTCCTCAGTAAGAAAAGGACTTTAAATGACTTTAAACGACCTCCAAGCGATGTTAGAATAGTCCAGCTTCTTCTTCGTCTATTGAAGAAGAGTTTAGCCAGAGTGGAGAGAGAGAGAGTTTATCAATGTTATCAGTGATAAGTGAATTAGGGTCATTGACTGACGAGTTCTAGTTTCAATGGTCCTAAATGTTTTCGTCTTTTGAAAATCGTGGGTTTTCTTTTATGATAAATATGCCTGTTGTCTTCATGAATATATATAATTATATACATGAATATATATAATTATGTTTATATATATATATATATATATATATATATATATATATATATATATTACATATATATATATATACACAGTATATATATAATATATATATATATATATATAAATATATATATATATATATATATATATATATATATATATATTTTACACACACACAACACACAATATATATATATATATATATATATATATATATATATATATATATATATATATATATATATATATATGTGTGTGTGTGTGTGTGTTGTAATATAACTGAATCACAAAATATGGAACGTGTCGAATGTATAAATAAAGATAAAATCCACGAAGGAAAGGGTAAACACAGGAGTGCTGAGAGGCCTTTCGACTCTTTCGTCCTTTACATGTGAGACTGAAGAAAAATAAAAGTAAGTTTACAAAGAAAGCTCATATAAATGACAGATGGGGATTATAAGGGAAAAATATGTTCCTGGAATCCAACACAATTGAAGAATTAGTCTAGACTCTGTTGAGAAAACTTAGACAATTTACTTCATAAATCTTCTATATTAATGTTCTATAAGTTGAATTAGCAATGTTGTATTCCTATTAATAACTGATAGACGTTATTTGTGTCATTTGGACAATAATCGCTATATTAAACTTGGTAACAGCATAAGGCCTCTGTGGGTCTAGAGACAAACACTACAGGGGAAATGATGGGACTCAGTACGACATTCTCGACCTTCTGGCTTCAGGAATAAGGCCAGAATTCCCTCTCAGGGTTGAGGGAGGAAATCGTTGTCAAGGAATGTTCTCTCTCTCTCTCTCTCTCTCTCTCTCTCTCTCTCTCTCTCTCTCTCTCTCTCTCTCTCTCTCTCCGTATGCAATTTATACTCATTTTTGTTTTCTGTATTTTGTATTTTCATAATCTGACGTTCATGCGTAAGTGGTTCTGAATACAAACTTTGCATTACTCTTGACACACTCTTTTGTTTTTAATTCACCTTCTTTTGAAGCATGAGATTGTATTATACAGTACATATGTCTTTATATTCCTGTAGAACTATTTAGTAAATTTAAAGCTCTTTACTTTGAAGACCATTCTTAGTTTTCTTAAAGAATACTCTTGAGATGGCTATTTCTCTGTCCGTCCACACTTTTTTCTCTCAGCCCTCAGAGCTTAAAAACTGTTTCGTTTAGTGGTGGCCTCTGTTGTTAGTACCTATAGCAGTACCAGAAATATGATTATGGCTAACCTTTAACTTTAAATAAAAATTAAAACTATTGAGGCTAGAGGGCTGCTATTTGGTATGTTTAATGATTGGAGGGTGGATTATCAACATGCAATTTGCAGCCCTCTAGCCTGTGCAAATTTTAATTTTTATTTAAGGTTAACAGTTAGCCATCAATCTGTCTGGCACTGCTATAGGTACCAGCAACAGAGGCCACCACTGGACTGTGGCTGAGTTTCATGGCTGAGGCCACCACCAGACCATGGCCGAGTTTCATGGGCTGCGGCTAAGAGTTTCATGGGTCATAACTGAAAGTTTCA
Source organism: Macrobrachium rosenbergii (assembly GCF_040412425.1). Taxonomy (NCBI): domain Eukaryota; kingdom Metazoa; phylum Arthropoda; class Malacostraca; order Decapoda; family Palaemonidae; genus Macrobrachium; species Macrobrachium rosenbergii. Next base: position 17,398,513 of record NC_089755.1, read on the forward strand.
TACAGCATTATAAGCTGTGTAGAAAACTCGATTGCTCCGAAGAAACTTTGGCACATTTTTCACTTGTTTGTATTTAGCTTCACTGAACAGTTGGCCAGAGATGATATAATATTCAAGTCGAAGCCACACATACATGCACACGTACGTGCACACAGCCTCTCCATCTCTGACATACATAAAATCACATTAAAAGTGAAACTGTCATTTTCTAGGGATGAGAATTATCTTGATTTTCTCTCAGGTAAAATAAATAGAGGAAATGAAGAAACGTCCTGCAAATATATTTGAAATGGAGAGTCAGTTAGTGTTCCATGTAACAGGGTTTTAGTTTGATAACATCACTCCCCAAGCTGAGGGAAATGAAATCTCTCTCTCTCTCTCTCTCTCTCTCTCTCTCTCTCTCTCTCTCTCTCTCTCTCTCTCTGAATGAGAGGTGTTATAAGTTAAAGTAAATGAGAATTACACAAAGGCAGACGGAATCTTCGACGTGTTTATATAACTGTGCTAATAATAATACACCCACGAATAGCAGAACTCTGGCATTGTATCACAAACCACCATGCGCCCAAATGGGTGGCCACAGGGAGAACATCCTTAGTGCAGAAAGACAAGAACAAGGGAAATATAGCAAGTAACTACAGGCCTATCACCTGCCTACCAATAATGTGGAAGTTACTAACGGATATCATCAGTGAAAGGCGATACAGCTACCTACAGGATACAAACACACACCATCCCCCACCAACAGAAAGGCTGCAGAAGGAATTGTAGGGGCTCAAAAGACCAGCTCCTGATGGAAAAAATTGTAATGAAGAATATAAGAGAAGGAGAACCAACCTAAGCATGGCCTGGATTGACTACAAGAAAGCCTTTGACGTGATACCACAAACGTGGTTAATAGAATGTCTGAAAATATATGGGGGAGAGGAAAGCACCATCAGCTTCCTAAAAAATACAATGCGCAATTTGAATACAGTACTTATAAGCTATGGGATAAGACTAGCAGAGGTTAACATCAGGAGAGGGTCTTTCAAGGCAACTCACTGCCCCACTACTCTTCGTAGTAGCCATGAGTCCCATGACAAAAGTACTGCAGGAGATGGATGCTGGGTACCAACTCAAGAAAGGAGGCAACAGAATTAACCATCTGATGTTCATGGACGACATCAAGCTGTATGGCAAGAGCATCAAGGAAATAGAAACCCTAACCCAGACTATGAGGATTGTATCTGGGGACATCAGGATGGAGTTTGGGAAGGAAAAATGCACCTTGGTCAACATACAAAAAGGCAAAGTGACAAGGACTGAAGGGATAAAGCTGCCAGACAGGAATAGCATCAAACACACAGATGAGAGAGGATACAAATACCTGAGAATAATGGAAGGAGAGAGGATATAAGACACCAAGAGATGAAGGACACAATCAGGAATGAATATATGCAGAGACTTACGGCGATACTCAAGTCAAAACTCAATGCTGGAAACATGAGGAAAGCCATAAACACATGGGCAGTACCAGTAATCAGATACAGCGCAGGAGTGGTGGAGTGGATGAAGGCTGAGCTCTGCAGCATAGACCAGAAAACTAGGAAACACATGACAATACACAAAGCACTACACCCAAGAGCAAATACAGACAGACTATACATAGCACGAAAGGAAGGGAGGAGAGGGCTATTATGCATAGAGGACTGCGTCATCATCGAGAGCAGAGCACTGGTGCAATATCTGAAAATCAGTGAAGACGAGTGACTAAGGAGTGCATGGGAAGGACTGATAAAAGCAGATGAAGACCCAGAAATATACAAACAGGAGAATACAAAATAGAACAGAGGAATGGTACAACAAACCAATGCATGGACAGTACATGAGACAGGGGAGAACTCAAGAAGGAAACAGAAGGAATGCTAACAGCAGCACAAGATCAGGCCCTAAAGAACCCGATATGTTCAAAGAACATCTCACCCATATGCAGGACGTGCAATATGAAAGATGAGACCATAAACCACATAGCAAGCGAATGTCCGGCGCTTGCATAGAACCAGTACAAAAAGAGGCATGATTCAGTAGCAAAAGCCCTCCACTGGAGCCTGTGCAAGAAACACCAGCTAGCTTGTAGTAATAAGTGGTACGAACACCAACCTGAGTAAATGATAGAAAACAATCAGGCAAAGATCCTCTGGGACTAAGGTATCAGGACAGATAGGGTGATATGTGCTAGTAGACTAGATGTGACGCTGATTGACAAAATCAAGAAGAAAGTATCACTCATTGATGTGGCAATACCATGGGACACCAAAGTATATGAAAAAGAAAGAGAAAAAATTGATAAGCATCAAGACCTGAAAATCGAAATAAGAAGGATATGGAATATGCCAGCGGAAATTGTACCCATAATTACAGGAACATTAGCCATGATCCCAAGACCCCTGAAAAGGAATCTGGAAAAACTAGATGCCGAAGTAGCTCCAGGACTCATGTAGAAGAGTGTGCTACTAGAAACAGTACACATAGTGAGAAAAGTGATGGACTCCTAAGGAGGCAGGATGCAACCCAGAACCCCACACTATAAAAAAAACCACTCAGTCGAATAGGATGACTGTAATAGACCAAAAAATATATTATTATTATTATTATTAATCATTATTATTGTTATTACTGGGAGAATAAGGCCAAAATATAGCTATGAAATTATTTATGTACAAATTGTGCTTTTAATTTTTCTCTCTTTTATCCATTCCCTGTCCTATTAGTGGCCTGTGTTCACTTAATGTTATATATATACAGACGCGTAACTAGGAGGGGGGGTGGGGGCAAGGGAAGGCACGTGCCCTGGGCGCCGAACTTAGGGGGGCGCCAAAATGAGCCTGGGGAACAATTTATGCGGTTTACAAGGAGCTGTGAGAGGAAAAAAAAAAGTATTTTGTATCACTATCATATACATATATATCATAAAGAGAAATTGAAACGGCATGAAAACAGTAAATGGCACCGTCAGTCCTTCACAATTTGGAAAGAAGCTGAGAGAGTTTTAGTCACAAATACAGGTGTCAATAAAACACTGCAGACGCAAATAGAGAAAGAGAAAGAGCGATGGCGGCAAATTCTTTGTAGGATCTTACATTGTGTCAAATTCTTAGCTAATCAGAACTTAGCTTTTCGGGGTCATAATGAGAACATACGTGATGATAACTGGAGGGTCGGACTGTGCTTCTTATTCTTCCGTTCCTCCCTGAATCCCCTTCGCCCAATTTCATTTTCAGCTTCCGCGATGAACCTCATTGCAATCAGCATCCCAGGTGCCGGAGGGTCCGTCTTCATTGTGCCATTCATTGGAGGACTGACAGTAAACATTTCTTTAATAGACCTTTCAATGTTTGAGTGGGGGAAATACATGTTATAACATTTCTCAAAACATTAACATCTGGGATACAGCATTTTTTGTAAAAGTATTTTCAAAAACTCGACAAAATGTTATCTTTTGGGAACACTTTCTCGAAGAACGTCAGTCACTCTCAACCTCAGAATGACTTGTGACAGAGGTGGCCTCTGGTGTCACTCTCTCTCTCTCTCTCTCTCTCTCTCTCTCTCTCTCTCTCTCTCTCTCTCTCTCTCTCTCTCAAAGACACACAAAGGCAAACAGTAATACACAGAAACAAAGATGAAAAACAAGCTAAGGGAAAAGGAAGAGCCTGACTGTGAGGGAACTGACTTTCGAGGATTCCCGACAGGAATATTGAACGGGAATCAGGGAATAGGAGCAATATAAACTCTAATGTCGTTGCCATAAGGAGGCTGGGAAGTATTCATATACATTAAAGAGATTCTTTATCCTTAAGCCCTGAAGGAAAGTCTGAAAGATTGATAAATATGTAAGGTGTGGAGATTTATACAAAAATACTTCCATGAACACATACATACTCTATATACATACATCATACGTAAAGTGAATTCTGCTGACATACAGAGAGAGAGAGAGAGAGAGAGAGAGAGAGAGAGAGAGAGAGAGAGAGAGAGAGAGATTTCCTGATAAAGGCTGATGAGACTCGACTTCCTTCAGGCATAAACTGATTCCTCATCATGTGTCCACAGCAGCCCTCGGCAGACGCCCCTGCCATGGCTGCTGGCCTGTGGACCTCATTCTAGAAGGTCAGGAACCTGCCCAGAACAGAAAGACATCCATATAAAAAGGGAAGCCTTTTTACATGACAATGCTCACAGATTACTTTGTTAGCATAATATATATATATGCAGTATATACAGTATATACATATATATACATACAGTATATATATATATATATATATATATATATATATATATATATATATATATATATATATATATATATATATATATATATATATATATATATATATATATATATATATATATATATATATACGACAGCAAAATAGTTTAGACAGTCATCACAATAATTATTATTGTAATCAGAGTAATAATAATTATTATTACTATCATTATTATTAGTGACTGCTCTCTGGCGTGACATGAATACCCCGAGACCTCTTGAGCACCGTGTGACACACACCGACCCCTTCATACTAGGCAAGTGATATCGAAGACCCCATCAAAAATGCACCCACCCAAAAAACACCCGATAGCAAAGGCTCTTTAATCGAAGTCTAAAGGACTCGAGATATCGTCACTCAGCCCCTAAAATGGGACGCCTTATCTCTTCGGTCATTGGGCTCTCAGATGAAACACCTGAATGAAAGAGAATGAAAGAGGACGAAAGAGAATGAAAGAGAACGGAAGTGAATGAAAGAGAATGAAAGAGAATGAAAGGGAAATGAAGTGAATGAAAGAGAGCCAAAGCAAATGAAAGAGAATGAAAAAGAAAGAATGTGAATGAACGTGAAAGAAAGGGAATGAAAGAGAACGAAAGAGAATGAAAAGAAGCTATGAGTGTTGACAATACTCCGGATAAAACCAGCCACTCCCTAACAGACCGAGGTCCTGAGAATATCATTCTGTGGGCAACAAGCATCAAGGGAATTATATGAGCATCATCATTTGGTGAATAAAAGAAAGAGACACCAAGTGAACCTTATCCTTCTCTTTCCTTCTTGTTACATTCACATGTTTTCTTAGGAACAACTTGAACAATACTGTACAGCTCTTAGCTCATGATAGCTCCTGCTGCTGTCACTTGCAGATGTGCCTTGGGATGTGACCTGGAGTCCTGTGACTCCTGTCTGTCTGTCTGTCTGTCTGTGCGTTGCCTTCTGTCCCTCGATCTCGTCCAGGATCCTTTGAGTCCCTCCACGGGATCCTGGGTAATCCTTTGCCTTCTTCTCTTCAGCCGAAGTCTGAGAATTCTCAGCAATCCTTCTCTCTCTCTCTCTCGAGGTCCTTCAGCTGTGCAAGTAGTTTGATCTTTTGACCAGATCTCATGAAGCCTGACTTCTCCAAGAACTGAGCCTTTGCTGATGTTCTCTAAGTGTTCTGTTTTCCGCTGTTGCAAGTAGTGAGTCTATCACTGTCTCTTCAAATACTCAGCACCTTTTGTGTGTGTGTGTGTGTGTGTGCCGTTACTTTTGTGTGCTAATCTGCTCTGATCGATATTCATACTCGATTTTTATCCCAAAAATGCAGTTGATGCATCATTTCTGTCGTGTGTGTTTACAGTCCTTTTCTGTTCCTTTTTATACAGATCCTGAATCCTCTCAGTCTTCCCCACGTAAGGAAAGCCACACCCCACCCAGAATTATATAAGCCCCAGCATTTTATGTACTGTATATGTGTGTATATATCAACAGAGGATTTCAATAACATTGAAGGTTCAAAGAGAATATTCTTCATTTTGGTTCCCTTGAAGATGGAGGAGAGACGCCTCTGAAACTTTGGAAGTAAAGAGTCTCCTCTTTTGAACCTTCCTTATTATGAGGTCAACTTTGAAAGTAATAACTATATACACAGTGAATTTGTGTTGTCTGAGGTATAAGTGTATATATATATACACATATATATATATGTATATATATATGTATATATATAATAATATATATATATATATATATATATATATATATATATATATATATATATACATAGAAGGTTCTTCTGATGGAAGCAAAGTGTGCGTTAGAATTTGTTGCGAGGAGGATTACTAGTTTACTGTGAAATCTAGGCTAACACAAAAGTGTTTGTGTCCTATTGGCTGATTAATACCTTTATCGACAAAGTGACTGGTGTTGACAGATGAACAGGGATAGTGAAGAGAAACTGAAGGAAATATTGAAAGAATCAGAAGGTTTCTGCAAGAAGAGTAGCTTTAGAATGAATGGATGATGGGCGAATGGATGATTTGTTGAGATATTTGGATGATGGTTGAAGGAGAAAGTGACAATGATAGTGATAACTGATTTTCATGAATCAATGAAGCAGCACAGCAGGAATCCTGTTAACAATATGGTTTCTGTTCTGCTGACTCATTGTCTCCCCTCCTTGTGGAGTCCTCTATCTGATGAGTCTCCAGATGAAGGAAGAGCGATTCACAGTAACAAGAACACACTCCAGTCCATCTCTTCTGTCAAGTTGCTTGAAAGAGGAATCAGCGGCAGAGAAGGTCCTTATCAGAGTCACGTTGCCTGGCTGAGGTGTGACAAAGGGCATCATGTCGTATGATCTGGATTCCAAAGTGACAAGGAGATAAGGCTACTAATTAGGGACAAGGCCTTATGCCAGCTGCTGGCGGGCACGCAGATATAAAGCTGGGTGCCCTCAACAGGCGATCAGTTCCCCTGCAAGATACATTGGTCGTTGATGGCTGCTTCCAGTGGTGCCCTTCGTGAAAAGACTCCTGAGGATTGCATCACCTACCCTGAGGAATCTTCTTCCTTCCTTTTCTTAGTCCCTCAGAGTCAGAATCAGCAGTCACAATGGTAAGAGATTCTGGCTCATCTTCTTATCACCCTCTAGCCTCCACTAAGCTGCATTCTACATACACCAACATTCAGTTGAAGGTTATAACCAAAACTGCATCATGTACACAAATGCAGCCTTGCAACAAACAATCACAATTATGTAGCTGATAAGGACACAAGTCTGATAAGAGGAGGTGCCACTGGGTGAGGGAATGCCTTCGTGATAAGTGCATCTTTTACGAACACAGATATATACAATATATATATATATATATATATATTGATATTTCTTATATATATATATATATATATATATATATATATATAAACTATATATTGTGTGTTGTGTGTGTGTGTATGTATGCATGTATGCATGCATATATGTATCAAGTTGGTACCTATCTCTCTATCTATCTAATATCTATATGTCCATTTATCTATATTATTATGCAATGTAGTAACTATTATTATCATTATTATTTTGTTGTTATTGCTATTATTATCAACGTGAATAACTAGTTTTGAAATAAGCTTCAATACTATGGATTTGACCATCAAGTTTGTTTTATCTGCTTGTGTGTGGTAATGTGTTTGTGTGGTGTGTGCGCGTGCAGTGGCGTTCGGGAAATAAGACAGATAGGTGAAGAGGGCATCAATTACAATATTGATTACGAGCAAATGAAAGGAGTGGACACGACAATAGACGATTACTGTGAGACCTCGCATTGGGAGGAACTGATCATTTCATTGGTGCTGCCTCCTGGGTGAAGGAAAGGATGAAGGAAAATGACCTCTCTCTCTCTCTCTCTCACAGTCGTTCACTTGGGAGGAGCACAAGTGGCTTGAAGACCCAGCAGACCTTCTCAGAGAGAGAGAGAGAGAGAGAGAGAGAGAAGAGAGTGAGAAAAAAGGGTGTTGGAGATAAGGAACTATTTGTTTCTGCCTTCTTCAACTGGGAGAGTTTTTTTCATTATGGCTGACGAACGGGAAGGATTGTTTCATGACCACCATTGAGACAGACAGATGGAGAGATAGACAGACCTGTCAGACCCTCCTACAATCAAATTCCCTCATCATAACAAATCAGGAAGAAGCATTGTTGCAATACCTGACGTTATCGCTTATCACAACATTCCTCCTCCAAGCTTTCTAAAAATGAAAGCTAAGGGAGAAAGGTGCTTGTTGTGTCCCTGAGAGTCTAGTGGATGATAGAAAGACGTTTGCTTTCTCTTATTGTCCTCTTCTTGACAGTTTGAGAAAGAAAAGTATTACGATCTCGCCTCTCGAGATCAACAGGTTCTTTAAAAAGAAACAAGCAATTGGGCTGAAATGACTGACGAGAGGTGACAGACAAAGGAGGGAGGAGCAGAACAAAACCCAAAAAGTTACCTTAAAATTAATTTATTTACAAAGTTATATACAGTACATATTTACAGATGAGTCAATTGGTTCAATTTAGGAATGGGCATTATTACAAGTGAATTAATCACTTAACAGGAGCAGCAACAATTAACTGGTCAGTAAAACATTATAAATGACGAGTCAAAAACATAATAAACATTAGCAGCACAAACACAAATGACCAGCACAATAATTACATTACACAAATTCAGAACATAGAACAAAATAAAAGTCAGAACAATAAATGATCAAATCAATAAAATAAATGATCAAAACCATAAAAATAATCAAATGAGTCAGTTACCAAAAATACAGTTATTCATAACAATATAGGCAAAATTAAATACATCAAGCATGACCAAAAACGGGATCATAAACAAAATCAACACAGCAGGGTTAACATAAAGATAAAATCATGAAAAACAACATCACCAGACGAACTCAATAGAGGCCGTCAAAACAGAGAGCTGCTTTAGAACACTGCAGGACAACTCCGACAGAGTCAGAAACGACAACCCATCTCGTCCTCAAACAGTCTCTGACGTCATCCTCCAGTACCGACGACCATGACAGATGGACACGGCAACCATCTCGTCCTCAAGTACTCTCCGCTGGTCTGCTGCCTGGACCTGACTCTCAGGTACGGATACCTGCTGCTGATATTCCAACTGGCTCGCTGCTACCTTGGACCCGGTTCGTTGCTACTACGAACCTGACTTGTTGCTGTACGAACCTGACTGGCGAAGTCTGACACCATCAACAGACGTCAACTCGCCAGCAAGAAAAACAAACACAAAGACCAGCAATTAAAACAAACAAAAACAAAGGAAGCAACAACCCACTAAGGGAACAATCGGCAAACGAGTTTGAGAAAACAAGGTCAATGTCAAGGTTCACCAGATGAGCTCCAGTTCAGTCTGAGAGAGAGAGAGAGAGAGAGAGAGAGAGAGAGGAGAGAGAGCATTGTGTATCCACTGACCTCACACAAACACACAGAAGAGAGGCAGTAGCAAAGGTCTTTATCAGAGGAGTCACGTGACCTGGTCGAGTTGCACATCATATGATGAGGAGTCCCCAGTGATAAGGAGATAAGGGACAAGGTCTCATGTGGCTGATAAGAACATGAGCCCAACAAGTGTAAGTGTCATGACGATTGTGGAAAGTTTCGGGAGGTCACAGAACACGGTCAGCAGGAAGTAAATGTGGTTTTGAAGGAGACATAGAAAGAATAAAACCACTCAGTGATGGAATAAGGACATGGAAAGCTTAGGGAAGAAGAAGAAGAAGAAGAAGAGAAAGAAGAAGAAGAAGAAAGAAGAAAGAAGAAGAAGAAAGAATGAAGAAGAAAGAAGCAAGAGAGAAGGAAGATCATGTACAAAAATGCATGAGGATGGATCAGGTGGCCAAGAAGAATGTGAGAAGAAAAAGAATAAATATAATAAAAGTGTGGGAGAAGGTGGGGAAGGACTTTGGAAGAATAACAAGTGTCTCAACAAGGAAGTCAGTGCAGAGAGAAAGGTGAAAGAGCAAATGGAGTCATCATATAAATAGGCAAGGGACAAATTCTGTCTGGAAGGGAATGAATCCTGAGCTGAGGGAGTGATCATTTGAAGCTCTGCTGATTGGGGAGAGACAGAACAGGGCAGAGATCAATGAAATAAGACTTTGAGGGGTTGAGGTCATTTGGAGAATGCCTGTGGAAGTGGCTGTTGAGGATGTAAGGAGGGAAATCAAGAGGCTGAAGAATGGAAAGGCACCAGCAGTTGATGGGATTACAAATGAGATGGTGTGTCAGAGTGATGAAAGAGTGATTTGGTAGCTGACCATGATGTATAAGGTATGTCTGGAGAAGGAAAGGTCCAAGAAGATTGCTGCAGCATTGTGGTGTGGTTCTTACCACAAAAATCTGCTGGCACTAAGCTGGCAGGAGAGAGAGAGAGAGGGACACCTCTTGTGTAAAGAAACATGAGAAGAACATTAGGGAACATGGAGGAATAAGTTTAGGATGTGTGATGTGGTGGACTGGTGGGTGTTTCAGTGCCCTGTGGAAGGAGGTATTTCTCCTCCACTTTAAAGGAACACTAACTGAAAAAGTATCTGTAGGAAAGAGAGTAGAGCAGGAAGAGATCTAGAAGACAGATAAGTTTGTTTAACTTAGTCACTCAACAGAAGACTTGCCCTTGATTCTAATCCTACCAGTGAAGAGTTAGTTAGTTATAAATGATTTGTTTAACCAGACAAGAACACAAAGGAAGGGGAGGAAACACGAAGGAAGCATCGATGTTTAGGGCTATTATCTAAAAAGGAGACAGATAAGGACAATACATTTATTTAATCACTGAGATGAAGAATAAATAGTAATACAGTTATGACTGAACACAAGTAAGACTGAACACAAGTGACCTTTCTCTTTGATACAAAATCACCTCAATTCCCAAAGAAAATACCATCCTGTATCAGTTGCAAAATCTTGGCACAACTTGTCCCATAGACAAATCATGTCTCTAGATCCTTCTTCTCAAAGTTTGTTACACAATTCCATTCATTCCTGCATCTGTCACATCACAACACTAGCGTCACAATGTTTGTGGAAGTTTCATTCAAGTTTAACAAAGTATTCAGTCACTGTTTTGTCATGTATGTGAGAGCTGGTTTTAGTTACATCAGTATGTCACAATTGGAAATTCATTATTTCTTGTCATGCTGTCAGTTAATTCATCAATTCAAAAACATAATATGAGGTTTATTTTGTAGTTTTGATGCGATTTTGACAATTTGACCTTCACTTCCGACCCAGTCGTTTCCATCAGTGATGAAGGACCCAAATGAAAACCATTTCTGTAGGGTAAGGTTGGGTGGCGTTTCGGTAAATGTAAAACCCCTAACCCACTCCTGCTGGGACCTGGCACTTTAGATTAGGTTAGGTTAGGTTAGGTTAGGTTAGCACTGTGTGTCCTGCATTTCACAATGGTTTCCCACTGTGGTCGCGTGTATAGTTCTTTGTAAAGGTGCTGTAATGTAATGGATTAATCAGACTTTTTGTCAATTTAACTTTTGGAAGTTAAATTCCTCAAAATCACATCAGAAATGAAAAAGTATACAAACAAAATGCCTAATTTCCCAGAGGCAATTAAATGAGAAATGTGATCAGTCTAAAAGATCAAATGAATGAAGTCATTCAAAAAAGAAAAATTAGCTCTTTGGTGAATAACTGTTGGAGTTCCAAAATATTCCGACTATATTCTGTTGTCATTGTTTTCAACAATGACTTACATCTGATGTTGCACTTTTCATAACAGTCTGTTTGGGTAAGCAGTTTCAGTTCCTATGGGTCAGACCTTTGAGTGTTGATATCAGTGAGCTGTAGGGGTTTTATTTTTAGCACTAAAGATAATCTAATGGAAAATCAAACTTGTATCTGCAGGGTCACTAATTTTTCTTTTCTTTTCAGACATCCAGTCCCTGAAGTGTAAGATTTGCTGTAATGTGTTCAGTGAAGACCACTGCCCGAGATCCTCCCTTGTTCCCACTTGTTCTGTGGCCCTTGCATTGATGGGCTCATCTCAACCCAAAAGAAGCAATGTCCTTCTTGCAAGAAGGAATTCAAAGCCAATTCAGCTGAAGATTTCACGATTATCAGAGAACTCCTTGGTTCTGAAAAGCAACTTTCATCCAGTGCCCGCAGTATCAAAGACTAAATCCACAAGACCAAAGAAACCCTTCCATAAGGTTATTCAGGATTTCAGGAAAATGTTATCAGAAATAGGCATTGCTATTTTCGAGGAAACAGAGGCTGAGGTTAATGACCGCATTGAAAGCAACAATAAGGTGAGAAAAGGTCTTGAAGAATTTATTCAAACGCTGGAAGAGATAAAGCTTTCAGTAAAGAGACTAATCAATATTGGCGAGATAACAAATTGCTGATGGATAAGTTGGATATTGTTAAAAGAATGGTACGACGAATGAAAGACTCTGAAGACAAATTGGAAGCAGCAACAGACTTTGCTTCTGCTGCAATTCCCATGGGCGAGGCCGAAAAGGGTCTTCATGATATTGATGAGACAGCCAATGAAATTAAGCAGCTTCTTCAAGAGAATAAAGACAACATGAAGCAGGTGAGTTTGCTCTCTCTCTCTCTCTCTCTCTCTCTCTCTCTCTCTCTCTCTCTCTCTCTCTCTCTCTCTCTCGCCTGGTTCTAACGCTGCTCATGAAGGGAATCAATGCCTCTTTACTTAACTGAATCACTCATCCTTTGGCTTAAGATGTCTTCAGAATATTTCCATACTATCAGTGAAATCTGCCCTTATCAGTGAATTTATAGTAACACTTCTTTTTTATTTAAATAGCTTTCCAATTCAAGGGATCCTTCCAGCCTTATTGATATTTTTGTATAATAATTTCAGCCATTTTAGTAGGTCTATTGATCAGAATAATCTCTGTAATCTCTTTGTCGTCTTCTTGGATTTGTCTTACAGGACACTCTCAAGATGAAAATAAATTTGAAAAATGCCATGGAAGATATAGAAAAGAATGACAGAGGAAGAAGAAGAAACAACAAGAGGAAACAGATCAAGAAGAAGAGGGAAGAAGGACAAGAAAGGAAAGAGACTCTGTTGTGAACATTGCAGTAAGTTCATGAAGTCTTTTCTTATGCAGAAAATAAAAAGGTTAAAAAATTGTCCTGAGAAACATCTATTCAATGAACTTAAGATAAATGTAACTGAATGAGATGATAAGTCTGATTTGTTTCAAACAACTCATTACTTTACAAAAGCCTATCCTAAGAGGCAGTGCAATTTCCAGACACTCCACATAAGAAGAAGAGTTCTCCTCTCCACTTGTCTGAGGATGCGTCTGGATCTCTGGAGTGCCCCTGGTGGGGAAACTGTCCATTCTGTGCGTATGTGTGTGTGATGTTCCCAACACTTCTGCAATCTCCCTCAGAAATCTTGTGCATTCTTTGCTCATTTCCAACTTTAAAATTCACTATTCCAATCCATAAAGTTATTCTGCTTACTATTCAATTCTATGGTGTTGGGGAGTGATTCATCAACCATTGTCTTCCTCTTATTCAAGTATGATTTATGATTTGGCAGAAATCAGGACAAGTGAGGAGATCCATGCATTCCACGCCTTGCACTGGACACCCTCTCTTCAGATGCCACCAATCCCTCTGGCACTAACACCCATATGGTACCACTCCTGCAAACCAACAGCACTTGTCCCCTGCCATAGTATTGATCACCACAAAAAGCACCTTCTGACACTTGAAGTAGCACTTTGGAGTCTTCTGTGTCTGGCATAGTGATGCCCTCTGGCCAGTCTCATTCTGTTTGTGCCTTCCAGAGGTCTTGCTCCTCTGGAGCCAAAGGCACTTGTGGTAGACACCAACCCTTCTCCTCTGATGCTAGGGACTCTAGATTCTCCTGCCCATAGTCCATCATGTGCCTCACAGAGAAAAAGTGACAGATATTCACCCTCTAGACATTCATCTGATAGGCTCTAGGATCAAAGGGTACAGTTTCTCTGTTTCTGATCAAGTTTCTCCTTGTGGATGTACCACACCTGCTAACTATGGTATGGCTCTGCAAGAAATTGACCCTCAAACTAGGGTTGATGGTTCTCGAGACTCTTTGCTGGTGACCCTTCTTCAGACTGCATGCATAGAGAACCTGCTCTACAATTCATCTTCAGCTGCAGAAGACGACTGTCCTTGTGCCCTCACATTCAGCTGCTTTGGTTACAGGTCAACCAGAATTATTATTCCTCCTGTCACATTATCAATTTTCACTTCTGCTGATGAAATGAAACCTACTTCTGGCCAAGTCTCGTCATACTTCTGCTCCACCTTCACATCCCTTTTGTAGTTTTAAGACGCCTTTCCGGTGAGGCACAAGGGCCCTGGAACAGTCTACCCTCAAGGACCTAACATGTGAGAATGTGCTTTTGCTAGCTTGTGTTTCAGCCCTTTGAGTAAGTGAGCTTCGAACCCTATCAAGTTTTATGACCCATTCAGAGAACTGGCAGAGCATTGACTTCTGTGCCCCAAGATTCATAGTTAGGACACAAATAGCTTCCCTCATCCCTATTATTTGTTGCATAAACACAGAGAGAACAGTTTTTTTTCATCCCTGGGGTGCTCAGTGGCCCTGATGCACGATCAGATGGCGAGAAAGGGAGGCTTATCTTCTTCTGTGGGGTGTCTGGAGGTCATGCTAACACATAGAATAGGTTACAATACAGTAAATGTGTTTGTATTTGAGAGCATGACTCATTTTTCAAAAACATGCAATTTTATTGCAAAAAATAAAAAATTAACAAAATTCCATCTCTTTCAGTTAATTAACTTAAAATCAAAGTGAAATATCTTTTCTATTAAGCAAAATAACTTCTAACCTGAACTGGCATGAGATTTCCAATCAAAGAAACCTTTCCTCAGGTGGCAGACCATCAGAAGTCCTCATGGTCACTTGAGGAATGCCCAAAGAGAGATCATTGCTGTGATGACCTTCCAAGGGATACAGAGAGTAGCTCCACTCAGAATGAGTCCAACAACCAAGTGTCTGTGAGTCATCTTGAGGAAGGAGTTCTCCCACCGAGATGCTTTGTCATAGAGGTAAGCTTATTCCTATGAGCATATGGTAGGATTCCTTTCTGTCTCACATAACCCTTTAGGAATCATTGTACAAGTTCACTATTATGCTAGGAATTTCGTAATTTGAAATAGACATCATGAACAGTTCTTGATATGGAATGTGAATCCAGCACTCACTGACCCAAGTCAAGTTTTATGGAGAAAAGAGAAGGTGCTGCAACTCAGGGTTTTGAATGTGCATGGATGTGGTTCAGAGGGTAAGAGAGGAATAACAACAGCTGATTGGTTTAAGGAGAGAAAGAAAGCAGAATGTTTGACACTGAGTAAAAGAGACAAAGGTGAAAGGGTACTGTGTGCAAACATGGAAAGGACTGCAGCAGATGTAGATAAGAAAATCATTCCTGCATAGGCTGTGTGGAATAACTCATGTTTACAGATGATAGAGTACTGATGAGGGATAGTGAAGAGAAACTACAGGAACTGGTGAGAGAATCTGTAAGTGTTTGCAAGAAGAAAAAGTTTAGTGTAGATGATGCTGGGAGAATGGACGGTCTGTTTAGGTATTCTGGAACAGACATATTGGATGTTGGCAGGATGAGGGGACAGGTGAGTCACAGAATAGGTGAAGCAAGGAAGGAAGCAAGGAAGCATGGAAGCAAGGAAGGAAGGCAGCATGATGTGTGCAAAAGATAGGGAGGAAGCTCATGCTATCTATGGAAGCCAAAGTTGGATAGTGTCCAAGTACTGTTGAGCCAACTCTCCTTTATGGAAGTGAAATGTTAATGCTGAATATGAATCAAAGAAAAAGGTGGAAGCTGTAGAGGTGAATTGTCTGTGTAGTATGGATGGATCATTGTGTTTTGAGATAGTTCAGTCATGTGGAGAAATGGAGGAGGATGACAGATTTTGTGGAGAAGAAGAAGAAGAAGAAGAAGAAGAAGAAGAAGAAGAAGAAGAAGAAGACGAAGAAGAAGAAGAAGAAGAAGAAGAAGAATGGGAGCTCAAGACAGATAGAGTTGAGTGGTGCAGTGTCTGTAAGCATTTAGTTGCACTACTGATGAGCCTTAGGTGTAGGAGGAGGAGAATAAATAGCTAATAATATTGTGAAAGTTTTCTGCACAGGGGTTTCATTCACAGTAGATTTTTTACTTGATTTCTTTGTCATTTAGCGTTTTAATTAACCTCTTTTTCTTCTCCTTCCTTTGCTCTTCTTCATCTTCTTGTCTATGAAAGTAGCTATTGATGCAACCAATAATAATATAAAAAATAAAGATAATCATTTTTAATCTTATTATTTTTATTATTGTTCTAAATATCCTCCTCCTCCTCCTTTCCTTCGACAGCTTGAGTCCTTGATGCAAGGGTGTCCTCCCTCGCCTTCTTCCCCAGCAAGGGCGTTCCTGGAACTGGCATATAAATCCACCCACCTGGGGAGGGTCATCATCAGGGTCACAGAGAACGGCATAAAGGGTCTCAACTTCCTGTATATGTGTGCAGGGGGGATGGGGCCTTCTTATGCCAACTCTCAGGTCTTAGGTGTAAGGTGTAAGGGTATGGAAGGTGAATTTATTGAAATGGGACACTACGCGTCCCATGGAGGAGGAGGCACATCAACTCGTGCAGTGTTGACATCGAGGGAGGATTGGAAGAGGGAGAGGGAGAGGGAGAGGGAGAGGGAGAGGCAGAGGAAAGAGACCAATGAAGTGACGCCATGGAAGGCGGGAGATGTGAGGGGAGGCGATTCATATGAAGACGCCTCCGAATTTTGGATCGTCACCAGAGATGACCCCCTTTGGAAAGATGGACATCGCTTCGGGGTGGTGGAGGAAGGAGGACTGGATGTCCTTCTAGATGCCATCTCGAAGTATCCAGACATTACACAGGTCAAGGTGGCCAGCTGCGGCCTTTTATTTTCCTTGTGAGTTTTTCTTCCGATTGAGGTTTGGAGTTTGATTTTAATTCATAATAATTCCCCAGTAAAGATGTTCTGAGTGCTTTTATACGAGTTTCATTGTATCGCCCTATTATTATTATTATTATTATTATTATTATTCTATATTGTTTCTGAAAGAAAGAGATTAATTCCACGATGGTCAAAACACAACAGAAGACACAAAGAAACATTATTTCTTTGACCTTTTCTTCAGCCCCGTATGTGCACCAATCACGATGCTAATTCTCACCCCTATCCCAGATGGCAAAAGGCTGCTTTTTTTTTTTTTTCTTTACAGTGACGATAATATTATAGGTCTTTCTTTCTCGCGAAGTGATCTGTTAACTTTTCGTTTCTTTTTGACGAATAGTTCTTTACAAAGTTCGTAGTTCTTGTTATGGTGGCCTCCTGCTCGCTATAAATTATCAAAATTATTACAGTTCCTATAAATTTTCAGAGCCTTAGACCAGCCATAGCGAATCCCCTTTACACACATCTCGTGTAAAAATAAAATTAATATACTGTATATACCAGATCCAGGTTGTATGAATACCCTGATTTCTTATGGAAAGGATTTATTCTTTCCTTAAACAAACTCTTCTTGTAGGCAGATTTTCAAAAAAAACAATTATGACTTCAAAAAGGGTTGTTAAACCCACAAAGTCAGGATCCTCAGCAAAACACTGTACACTCAAAGAGGAATAAGAAAAACCCGAACTTTACTAAAATAAAAATATTTATTATTGAAATAAAGAAAGCCGTAAATGAGGGTTGGGGCTAGAAACCGCATTCACGTACAAAAACAAAAACAAAAACGCAAGCATTCCCCCCCAATCGCCTACGCTAACATGCATACTGATAGGAGGAGGAAAGGTCACAAAGGGAGAAAGAAAAAACAACAAACTCACGATGGCGAAAAAACACAAACATACGACAGTAGAAGGCAAAGATAGAAAAAACACCCTTAATTCTAATTATAACAATCAAAATACCTTAACCTAACTTACAGTAATAACATCAGACTCTTGATCAAATCTTGCACCATAAGCGTTGGCTGTACCTTCACAGGTACAGGTCTAAAATATAGACGCAGACGACGAATCATTGAATCCCCACAGTTACCAGGAAGCAGCAAAGCTGAATCAAGCTGTGGCACTATGGACCTGCCGCAAAGCAGACGAAAGGGGCAATGACAACGGCAAGACTCAAAAAATGGCAGACCTCTCGCTCAGACAACTGGGGTAAAACTCCTCAGGAGACGAAGATCCTACATACACCCCCACCTCCGGAGGCTGAATCACAACAACTCAAAAATATATGAAAATAAAAGAAAATTATCCCACATGGGTGTGTTACCAGTAACAAGCGAAATACCCGGCGGTGGGGAAAAAAGAACAGCCCAAGCCTTCATTTAACGGCAAAAGGTGAACAAAAGATAAAGTTTAACAGTTACGTTACTGGGCTAAAAAAAAAAGACTTACGTTAACTTTTCATGATATTCTTCATTGGCGGGGTGGGTAGAGCTCTCGGCTAGCACGCTGTTGGCCCAGCGTTCGACTCTCCGACCGGCCAATGAAGAATTAGAGGAATTTATTTCTGGTGATAGAAATTCATTTCTCGTCATAATGTGGTTCGGAATCCACAATAAGCTGTAGGTCCCGTTGCTAGGTAACCAGCTGGTTCTTAGCCACGTAAAAATAAATCTAATCCTTCGGGCCAGCCCTCTCTAGTAGAGCTGTTAACCAGCTTAGTGGTCTGGTTAAACTAAGTTATACTTAACTTTTCTCTCTCTCTCTCTCTCTCTCTCTCTCTCTCTCTCTCTCTCAACATACATACATAGGCAGCGGTAACATGAGAGAAAGGGAAAGGAGACAGCCTCGAGGAGGTAAACCTCACAAGACATCGAATTTGACAGCCTGCAATCATCTCATCCTCAACGATCGAATTGAAATGAAAAGATATCACAGGCAAAAGGGATGAAATCACCAAAGGGGCAGTGTAGTAAAGCCCAGCCACAAGAGACAGAAATGGAGGCCAGGGAATGAAAAGGAAGGGAGTAGGGCTTTACTCCTCAACCTGATAGATTATCTTGACTTTACTTCACTTCCACCCCCAGGTAGGCTTTCAGCCTGTCAGTGGGGTCATTCGTCTTCTCCAGTCTCTTCTGTCTGCAAATATTCCATCTCTTCTTCTAAGGTCTTCGATTGTTGGCATGTTGTGCTTTGTCAGGATCTCTTCCTCCACTCCATCCTTCCAGCGCTTACGAGGTCTACCTCTCGATCTCATTCCTTCCTTCAGGTATCCAGTGCCATCTTCTCTTTGCAACTCTATTTTCATCCATTCTCATTAGATGACCCAGCCATCTCTGCTGGCCCTTCTCAGTCTTGTTCATCACAGGTGCCCCTGCTGCTGTTCTCCTAACATTCTCATTTCTCATTCTATCTCTCCTTGTTTTGTTTATTATTGTTCTCAGGCTTTTCATCACTGAGGCTTGAACCCTACTTCTGTCTTTACTTGTCATTGTCCAGCTCTCCGATCCGTATGTCATTATTGGTGTTAACAATCCGTCGAATAGAGCTTTCTTCACTTCTCTCAGTACATTCACATCTCTCATCATTGGATAAAGAGCTCCAGAGCATCTGTTATATTTCGTGTCGCCCTTATAAACACACATCCTGGATAATTGAATGAGTCGGTGTCCTTTATCTCAGTGTTCCTTATCGTGATGTTTGTTGGCGCTTGAGGTTTTTGCTGACTGTTAATATTTCTGTTTTTCCTATGTTCATTCTTAGTCCCTCTTCTGTTAAACAATAATTTAAGCATAACAGTGCTCCTTCTAATTCCTCTTGGTAATATGTCCAAAAAACTATATCATCTACAAAAAGCATAATGTCTCCTGTAGTGTTAATTCTTTCTTTAAAGTCCTTTATAACTTTGCCAATGTCATCGATGGACAAGAGTGGAGAAAGTACACTTCCTTGTTTGACACCCGTTGTTACACTAAACCATTTATCATTTTCGTATCCGGTCCTTACATTGTTTACGCATGGTTCGTATGTGCTCTTTATTGCAGCCCCCAACCTACCATCCAGTCCACACACCTCTCCTAAACATCTCCACAGTTTGTTTCTAGGTACTGAGTCAAATGCTTTTTCTAGGTCAATAAAAGCTGTATACAGTGAACTATAGTATTCCCATGACTTTTCTATCACAAGTCTCAGGATGAATATGAGATCTGATGTGCTTCTATCCTTTCTGTACCCATGTTGTTCTTCGCCTGACTGACGTTCGATGATACGACGTGCTCTCTTTAACTGAGGTTCGATGGTACGACGTGCTCTCTTTAACTGAGGTTCGATGATACGACGTGCTCTCTTTAACTGAGGTTCGATGATACGACGCGCTCTCTTTTCTCAAATTCTCTCGTAGAGTTTTGCTGCATGACATATGAGTGTTATACCTCTATAGTTTTCACACTTACCAGAGTCACCTTTACAGTAATATATCTTCCCCAAACTTCTGTGACTTTACTCTCTAGCCAGAATGATAGAATTAAATCATGTAATACCTGTTTTGCCAGATCTCCTCCCTCTTTAAACAATTCAGTTGGTATATCATCATACCCAGGGCTTTTTCCATTTTTCATCTCTCTCAAAGCATGATCAAACTCTTGATATGCAATGACATCTTCCATATTTTCTTTATTAAATGGAAAGAAGTATTCTTCGTCATTTCCCTCTTCCGATGTTATGCTCAGTAGGTTGCTGAAACCGTTGGTCCATTTTTCGTTAAGGTCTTGAGCAATGCCAATGGTGTTTCCATAGCCGTCTTTTACATTATATTGTTTTGTTTTCTCCTTCCTGTAGGATTTTACAACTGCATATATCTTTTTCTCATTTTTCTTCAAATCATCCATCAATTCACTTCCTAGTTCAATCCACGCATTTACCTGTGATCTTCTCTTAATTTCTTCTGTTTGATTTCTAAAGAATACATATTCTTCTCTCGTCTGCTGGTTTCTTTGTTTCATCCATTCCCTGTTTCTTATTTTTAATTTTTATTGTTTTCTTTACATCTTCGTTCCACCAAACTGTTCGCCTTTTCCTAGTGGCCCCCACATAGCCTACCTACAGCCAAGTTCTTCCTCTCCAACTTCCAAGGCTCTTTCTTTGAGTGCTTCCCATTCTCGTTGCTGCAACTGCTGAAGTTTCTCAGTAAACTTACTTTGAAATCTCATCTTAATGTCTCGATCTTTTAGGGTTTCTGGTTTTATAACTTTTCTTTTCTCTGTTTTCTGAGCACTTACGGAAGGAATGTTAATTTTTCCTATCATCAATCTATGATCAGAGTCCAGGGAAACTCCTGGCAACACTTTTACATTTTGTTCGAGCCTTTTATCTGATGTGACCACATAGTCAACGACTGATCTCTGATCAAACTGCCCCGTTGTTTGATTCCATCGATATCTTGTATATCTGTGCGAATCCTGGCGTCTGAAGAAGCCATTCATGATCTTTAAATTATTTCTCATGCAGAAATCAATTAGGTTTTCACCTTCGTTGTCTCTTGTTTCTTCTCCGAATGGACCTATTTCATTTTTCTACTCCTTTCTGTCACAACCAACTCTGGCATTAAAATCCCAGGCATTAAGTTAATGCCCTCTGTTTGTTCCTCCAGTTGTAAATCCAAAAGATCCATGGAGTTATGTTTCTCTTCTTGTGTGTGGCCTTGTTGTGGGACATAGATCTGATGTACATTATAGTTTTTATTCTTTATCCTAACTGTGCAACTCAGAAGTCTTTTTGTATACAGGGGCAAGACTGGTTCCTACAATCACAACTACACCATGTTTTCTAATTCTAGCATCTACTCCACAGTAGATCAGTGCGTATCCGTCCCCAAGTCTTGACCAGCACTTTTACCTCTATGTCTGGTTTCAGCCATTCCTAACAAAGCAAGTTTTCTCTCTTTCATCATATCTAGTGTTTCATCTTCCTTATTATTATAAGTGCCAACATTTAAGGTACCACATCTGCAAGTAACATTCAATTTGTCCCTGCCGTTTTTCCTAAGACGATTCCAGTTTCGTCGCTTATTTTTACGTCTGACAACTGACCCTTAGTTTCTCGAGCAATAAAACTTCAGTTAGCGGCTCGCTAGGCCTGTCCTAACCTATCACTGAATATACTGTCAGTGACTCAGTCGTTTGGTCCACGGCCCCTTATTTGATACATTCAGAGCAGCCCTACGAGAATATTTCATAGGGCCTCTCCCATCCGCCACCCAGGGGACGTGTCTGGTATGAGTTTTCTCTCCCCCAGACTGATGAATTATGATGAAAGCAAAAAGTAGAAGTAGGAGTCTTTTCTCAATCAGTATAGCAAGCGAGTTTTTATAATACACACAACACTAACCACACCTGAAGAGATACACAGTGGCACTTCCTAAAGCAATACATTTGAAGACATACACCAAATGTGTCCACTCAGGAGTGAGCAGTCATATGAACACAACTCTTCTTTGTGGGTAAATTTTTTTCTTTTTCTTCTTTGTCGTCAAGAATAATACGGTGAACTCATACCTTTACCCATACCCATGTCCATACTATACCCATATCTGACCCATAACCATACCATATACATATCCATATCTGTACCATACCCATACCTATACCCGTACCATTACCATGCCTGTACCATACCCATACCCATAACGATACCCATGCCCATACAAATATCCATACCATACCCATATCCACACCATACCATACCCATATCCATTCCATACTCACACACATATCCGTACCATACCCATACCCACAGGTAAATCAACCCTACTAATAAGAGTCAGCAAAAGTCTATGGGCATCACCAGCCCCTTTTACCTTCTGGTGTGCAAACAGACAAACAAACATTTCAGTTTCAGTATTATATTGGACCATCCGTGGCCAGCTGGGTCACTTTTTTTGTTTATTACATTATTAACAAAAGGTCCATACCTATAACTAAACCCACACACCTATACCCATATCCATATCATACCCATATCCATTCCATACCCATATCCATAATATACCCATACCCATACCCACATCCAAACCATACCAATACCCATATCTGTACCATACTTTACCCATACCCATATCCATCCCATACCCATATCTGTACCATACCCATACTCATGCCCATACCATACCCATACCAATGCCCATATCTGTACCATACCCATGCCTATACCCATAACTGAATCCATTCCATACCCACACCCATACCCATATCTGTACCATACACTACCCATACCTGTACCATACCCATCCCAATGCCCATACCCATATCCCTACCATACTCATATCGATACCATGCCATTCCCATACCCAAATCGATACCCATACCTATATCTGTACCATACCCATATCCACAAGTGAATCAACCCTACTAGTAATAGTCACCAAACGTCTATGGCAGCACTTGCCCCGTTTACAGGGACGGGGGAGGGAAGGGGTAAAAAAAAAAAAAAAAGTGTACCTTACCTGTAGTTTTACCAGACGACTGAGCTGATTAACAGCTCTCCTAGAGAGGGCTGGCCCGAAGGATTAGACTTATTTTACGTGGCTAAGAACCAATTGGTTACTTATTGTGGAATCCGAACCACATTATAGCGAGAAATGAATTTCTATCACCAGAAATAAATTCCTCTAATTCTTCATGAGCCGGCCGGGGACTTGAACTCGGGCCTGGCGAGTGCCAGTCCACAGCTCTACCGACTCGCCCAACGAAGAGCTTGAAGAGGAGGGGAAGGGAGGAGGGAAGATGGGTGGCCAGGGGAGGGGGCAGGAGGAAGGGAGGGAGAGGTGTAGTTTTAGTATTATATAGATAGATAGGTAGATAGATAGACAGATAGATAGACAAATAGAAAGGTAGAGAGATAACTGAGGGAAAGTCAGTCAGCTTCTCCTGACTTGAAGAAAACGGCGTCTCTTCTGATGCTGTGAGCAGTCCGTACCTCAGCGCCAGGAAATCTGAATTTTGGGAGCTACTCTGAATGGCCTACTCTACCTTTGAAATTCACTATTTCAAAAAACAAACCCGGAAAGGCACCCCTCCAGAATACGAGCTTTCAGGAAACTACGTTTCATGGCCGTATCTTTTACCGTTATTGCTTCACAGGTATGTTAGGACCCCCATCCTCTCACCCACCCACCCTCTACCACATCCCCTAACGCCAAAAATCGATGTCTGGATCTCGGAACGGCTTAACGATTTTGTTGAACTTTCACGATTAGGGACCTTAGTGGGAAGCCTCTACAGCCAGAGTTTCTTCCCAGTCAGTTGAATATTTCAGAGTTATAGAGGGCCAAAGTCAGGGTTTTTGCATACTCGGGTTGCTGGGCTTTACTAAACGCCAACTACCATGGCGGTTGATATTTCATATCATCTTCATGAAAACATAGCATCAAAACTAGCAAATAAGAATACTCACTAGTATTAGGAAAAAGAATAAACGAGGAATTTGTTGAAGGCAAGATTGAACTTATTTCAGAATAGGTGACTGAGGGCAGGTCGGCGCTGGAGTCAGTTTGGATCGAGAAGAAGATCTGGTTCATCCAGGTCTTGGTTTGCACTGAATCAATGGTCAGCTTCATGCAGCAATAGCTGATATTATTGACATC
>NC_089755.1:17427999-17502999 GCF_040412425.1 Macrobrachium rosenbergii
GGGTTTCTGCTTTTATCCCCTCCTATGGGGCAGGGGGTGTGTCCAACACATTAGGGGGTTGAATCATATTCACCTGATGCCCGCAGGGGAGGCTTTGCCTGTAAGAAAAACGCCCAAGACAGATTACTTTTGCCTCGAAGAAAAGTCGGCTTAAAGGGAGTGGCCTTAATCTTTTAATCTCTTGTATTCTGACCGTGCGAAGTAGATAGACAGATGTGTCTATCGATCGGCGGCTTGCAGTAAATGAAACGACAAACAAACAACAAAGAAGAGGGGGAGGCGATTTGCTAGCGTATTCTTGCTAATCATAATACCTCCCCATACAAGATGATGTACACATTGGAGCCTCGATGGCTCAGTCGGTTACAGCAGCAGCTTCGGACTTCGTAGAGGTCTGTGGCGCGGGTTCAAATCCGCAGCCGACTGATCAGAGAGACAGACACTTTGCTATCCATGTAGACATCCCGGGATTATATATGTAATCAACGGATAGGTTTGCTTAAAAAAGCAAATGGGTGTTACAGACTAAATACACACACAAAACAAAGCCACTACAACACCTAAAAACATAACAAACATCTCTCACATCTCGAACTCTCGCCCTACCCAGCGCAACAACTTCGCTGCTGGGAAGAAAGGGCGTTGGGTCGGGTATGATACATAAAACATACGCTACCCCGGGGTCTAGCGATGTCAGGCAGGGCAGCGATCGAGACTACAGGTCTACCCCAAAGCCAAATCAAAGTCCTTCAAAAGAAGGCATCGTGCTTACCCCATACAAAAATGGGAAAAAAGCACGTTAAAAGAAGAAGACAAGATGATGTACACACCTTCCTCGGGTGTGTACATCGATATACAAGAATGAGCGGCAAATGCTTTACGTTACTCTACATTCTATCCTCACGTTCTCTCTCTCTCTCCGCCTTGGCATCATCCACTCGCTCTTGAACCCATTCTCTCAGGTCTTGCCCCAATAGTCCCATGTCTTTTCCAGCAGACATGTAGAATTTGAAGTCCTCGTTTTGTTGGGCTCTGGTATTAGCCATCTTGAAATAATGGTTATATGATATGTCTGAAAGGACTCAGATATGTCTGAAAAGACTCAGGTTGTCTGAAAACTCAATGGCAGGAATCTGAAACACTCAATGGTTCAGACTGCAGGAGAATGGATCTGTCTGAATAAGACAGTTGATTAATAAGTCTGAGGAGACTTTTGTTAAAATTTGATATGTCTCGGAAAGACGTGGGGGTTCATGGCGAACGAATTTTTATAGGCGTCTCGGAAGACGTACTTGGGTTTTGTCACGCTCGGACTTGGCCGGCTGTAGCGGAAAATTAAGGAGTTGTTCTAACGAACTAGAATGGTTAGTCCCATAAGGGCTTAGATGTGTGTGAAATACACTAATATAATGTCTCAAAAGGACTTAATCTTGGGTTTCCGCAGGAATGAGAAATTCTCGCCACGTGCGACGTAGAATTTTAGGAGTCTCTGAGGACTTGGAATTTGGAGAAATTCTCGCCACGTGCGACGTAGAATTTTAGTAGGAGTCTCTGAGGACTTGGAATTTAGGGAAATTCTCGCCACGTGCGACGTAGAATTTTAGTAGGAGTCTCTGAGGACTTGGAATTTGGAGAAATTCTCACCACGTGCGATGTAGAATTTTATTTGGCTTGCCCGTAGGCCTTGGGAATACAATTCGTCTCTTAGGACTTAGAAATTACTAACGGGAAAACCCAAAGAAAAATGTTTGCTGAGAAATGAATGGGAAAAAAAATTTGGCTACACACGCGGGCATGGGCGGGGGTGGGGGGGGGGTGCAGGACGTCCTGACCGTCACCAGTTATTTTTAGATTCTGTGTGAATGGACCCGTCTATTTATAGACCGTCTGGGGTTCCGGGGAATTTCCCAAAGATAACTGTAAAACGACCTAGTAATTTTCCCTATAAGTGGAGTTTAAATTTCGCCTTCCTAACACCTAACTCGAATTCTAACTACACTGAGAGAATTTCAGCAATGCTAGCTGACTTCGTCTTGTCCCACGTGGGAATTTACTTGCGCCTAAATAACAATTCGCTAATCCAAAATGCGAAGTAAAATTTATCACAGAGGAATTTCTTCCACACTATTCCTTGGAGCAAAGAATATGGCAAGGATTTTAACACAGGAATTTCGCACTATTCCTCGAAGCAAAAGATATGGCAAAGATTTTAACACAGAGGAATTTCGCACTATTCCTCGAAGCAAAGGATGGTTAGCACTGGTTATTTCCTAACTACCTAATCCTGAAAGGCATGCATTAATGAATCTAATACGGCGGTTCTTTTCTCTCAGTGAATACATGTGTCCCTATTTCTAATTCCTAGGAACAGTCACGATTGTAAAAAGGTTTTGCTAAGATAAACACATTACTTACGTGGAATTTCCGGATCTGTGTGCTGGTTTTACACAAAAGGTTCGTAATTGTCTCGTACCCAGCTTAGCTTTGCTAATAGCTGATCTGGCAAGTTGCAAAATGCAATAAAGCAACACTAGGGAACTGCAAAACGAGATCTATGGCCAGGTCACCATTTTTGTTTTATCCTGGTGATTTTGTTGAAATATTCTCTGTGAGACAGGTAGCAACAATTTAAGGTAATTTAGCCTTGTGAATCTGACTTCGTGGGTCCAGGAAAACATAAAAAAGAGGAAAACAAAGGGGAATTTCATATGAGCTTAAGGCTCTTGTTACTGAGGTAAATATTACGTAAAACACGTGGACAAACTTGCAGGAGTGTATTTACATAAATAACGTTAGTACGGAAAGAGGAATGCAAGTAGAGTACTGATCCTGGAGGGGATTCCTACGGGATGAATGAAACTGGGGGATTCCAGACACAGTCCAAGAAGTTTTCACGATACAAGGTCCCTCTGAAATGAGAGATATGCACATTATACGCCAATAATGAAAACAGACAAAAGATTTAATGAATTCGAAGCTGCACTGAGGGTGCCAAGGGGCTTCGATGAATTAATGATAGCTTAGCACTGCCGATACTCGAGAAGCACGGACATTTGACAAGAGACTCGGTGATTACTGGCGTTCTATTTAAGCAAATGTTACGAGGCAAAAGCGTGACTGAATGGCGGTTTTCCAGAGCACTTTACCTTACGGTGGATTTGATTTCAGCGCAGAGCGGTCCGTGGATGACTTGCAATTTCCGAGGGCGAGTTCCTTCCACGTGGTGAGATGCAAGGGCTTCCGTAAAGGGGCAAGGCGATGGGGAATTCTCGAAACTCTAAGCAAATGGAGTCAGTCATCGGTCCGGCTAGCATCCAAGGGAACACGTGGGGGGGGTGGTCGGAGTTCACAGAGGAAAAATACTTTGAAGGGCCACGTGGTTAGGATGCAAGGGCATCAAGAGGCCAAGGGTATGGCTGTGATTCGGGGACTCCTTCACTCCCGTTCTTCTAGCGCGCGTGTGAGGGCGAGACCTCGTGGGTTTCTGCTTTTATCCCCTCCTATGGGGCAGGGGGTGCGTCCAACACATAGGGGGGTTGAATCATATTCACCTGATGCCCACAGGGGAGGCTTTGCCTGTAAGAAAAACGCCCAAGACAGATTACTTTTGCCTCGAAGAAAAGTCGGCTTAAAGGGAGTGGCCTTAATCTTTTAATCTCTTGTATTCTGACCGTGCGAAGTCGATAGACAGATGCGTCTATCGATCGGCGGCTTGCAATAAATGAAACGACAAACAAACAACAAAGAAGAGGGGGAGGCGATTTGCTAGCGTATTCTTGTGTATATACATATATATGTGTGTGTATATAAGAAGTGTATATATATACTATATATATACACACATAAATATATGTATATGTATATATACACATATATTAAGTAACATATTTATGTATATAAACATATATATAATATATATATGTATATGCATATATATATATATATATATATATATATATATATATATATATATATATATATATATATTTCTTTGAATATTTATGTACATACAGGTAAATGTGTTGTGTGTGTGTATGTGTATGTATATATATAAAGATTGAATGGCCGATAACAACGGTGATTACACAACAGAACATGACATTTTTAATAATATTCTATAATCTCGACTGCCTTTGATTATCTACATGACAGACTACTTGGGTTGTGTCTGAGACATACAGTAGGTGTTCTTTTGAAAGAAATGGCTCCTCCTTGTTTTCCGCTGTCGTTGTTGCCCACCTGCATCGACTTCGGTGGGCTTGGCCACTGGAACACTTACTTCAGAAGGGGACGGTGGGATTATCCCGAGGTCTGACATATTCCTATTCCCAGTCTGATTTATGACGTGGGATTCCGGAACCTTCAAGTATCGTTTCCACTTTCCTCCTGACTTTTGACTGCCGATGAGGGAATTCTGGAATCCCCCGTGAGGGATCAAAGTACGGACAGGAATCTGCGAGAAGGGTTCGGGATAATCTTAGGCACTAATCTCAAGCAAATGGCTTTTGCGGCCACGCCTTCCATACCTGATGTATGTGGAGGCCAGAGAATTGAGCAATGACACACCCGCAGATGCCACGCAAATAGGTTTGCCACCTAACAAATATCCACGTTCACGTTACCCCCTAAAAACAGTGCGGAAATTAACTATACTGCCTAGGCCGAAAGTATCAAAACAATTCAACACTTTGTTTTCAAACGTACGTATAATCTCCATGAGTATTCTTCATTGTAAAGAAGCTCAAGGGAAAAAATTTTGTTTTCTTTTATCTTTCCAACCTAAACTTGTATGAAATATGTACTTTATACACCATATACAACGATCTTAATATTTCTCTCTGAGGAGATTCGCAGTTTGGCAGTAGCTACACTAAAAAGAAAAACTAGTGGCCGCTGTTCTTCCCGCGCGCATTCTCTCTCTCTCTCTCTCTCTCTCTCTCACACGCACACAAAGTTAAGTATACCTTCGTTTAACCAGACCACTGAGCTGATTAACAGCTCTCCTAGAGAGGGCTGGCCCGAAGGATTAGACTTATTTTACGTGGCTAAGGACCAACTGGTTACCTAGCAACGGGACCTACGGCTTACTGTTGAATCCGAACCACATTATACCGAGAAATGAATTTCTATCACCAGAAGTGAATTCCTCTAATCCTTCATTGGCCGGCCGGAGACTCGAACTCGGGTCTAGCAGAGTGCTAGCCGAGAACTCTACCGACTCGTCCAACGAGGAATACACACACACACACACACACACACACACACAAACATTCATTGGAAGTAACACTGCATTCTTTCACTGACTGAATATATCAAGTGTTATGAAAATGACGGAGACTTTTTTAAATCTCAGGCTTATGAAAATATAATGTAACTAATGCCAGTGATATCCGATATGAATCCCTATGAAAAGCTAAAAAATACTTGAACAATTAAAATTTAGTTAATTATAAGAATTTACAAGATTATATTATAAAATAAATCATCAGAAATCATTTAATGAAAAGTAAATATTTTTGGTAAACCCAGAGAGTTTTATATGTCTCTGTGAATGTACTAATTTCAGCCTGTTATAAAATCCTCACACGGCGTTCATAAATCTGAATTTAGAAAACTATGTATGATATTACTTGTCAAATGTGCGTTTAGCCATCGCTAAAATATCGTCCAGAAATAAGATCAATATGTTATTCACTGATCTATCATTTCGAACAACTATTGCTTACATAAGAAAAAATTAATTTGCACTCATAAAATCATTGCAAAATCACTGAAATATATTGAATTACTTCTGCATATTTTCACACATTCATGCCAGAGTTGGGCAGTGGGTTGGCCCTTTCTAAAGTGATACCTGTAAAAGTTAGCGTTAGAGAAAAGAAGATACACAGGTGCATTTTCTTTTAACCGATGGAACGCTAATCGATCGCCCGTGAAATATGAGAGATTTTGTTGTAGGTAGAGAGTAGGTATAGTGTGTGTGTGGATTCGTACACACACACACACACACACACAGGGCGGCCAGTGTGCGGCCTATTGGGAAGATTCGCCCTCTCGTAAACACTCGGAAAGTATGATGCCATATACCGTATAGTTACTAAAACTTTAACGTTTTATTTTATGGTTGTGTCAATATTTTTGTCCTTTTCTATATTTTTGTCTTTGGTGACCACGTGGCCGCCTTAGAGTACGCCGAGAATTGATGACAAAACTATATGCACGATTTCAGTTTTGATTATTTCGTTACAATTTCACGATATAATTAGTGGAAAATTACCAATTATTGTTGGTTTAGTTAGCAGGCTGAAAATGAAAAACTGCAGCGTGATTTAACCTTTGAACAAATGATAACTTCCTATAATCACATTAACAATGCAGATCAGATTCATTTATCTGAAGCTCAATCAAGACTATTGGATGAATACTGTATTGAGACCCGAATCATCAAATTGCAAAAGAGGGTCATGAAAAGGTCATGCAATCATTTTATTTCAGAACTATTTTCTCGGAAGGCTCTTATAAAGGACTAAAAATATCCACACTCATTGCAATGTCCCAGATGGAGGTGCCGTGTGCAACATACTAATAACAGGGGCAATGCGGTAATGTTGCAAGCAACTCAAAATTGGTTCAAAGTAGCAAGGGTATATGCAGTATAGCCTCAGGAACTGTACAGGGAGCAAAAGTCTTTCCTTCTGAAGCAATAAAATGATGATAACTGGACTTCTAATAATGAATGCGCGCAAAGTTACAGTCTTTAGCCACTTGCTTGCAAGACAACAATGTTGAAAGCAAGGAAATATTCGTCAGTACAGCTGGGACAGTTCCAGGATTTTTTCTGGAAGCAAACAGGCCTTACTTTTAAATTAAAGGGTTGATGTGGATATGTGGGTGAGGATGTGGATATAGTGGATATAGATATGTGGGTGCGGATGTTTATGTGGCGGATGTGGGTATGTGGATGAGGATGCGGATACAGTGGGTATAGATATATGGGTGAGGATATAGATGTGGATATATTGTATAGAAAAAGGTGTGGACATGTGGGTGAGGCTGTAGATGTGGTGGGTGTGGATATGTGGTTGATGAGTGGATGTGGATATGTGGGTGAGAATGTTGATGTGGTGGATGTGGATATGTCACACATAGGAGAGAGTGTGGATATGTGGGTGAGTATGTAAATGTGGTGGGTGTGGATACGTGGTTTAAGGGATATGTTGGTGGATATGTGGTAGTGGATATGTGGGTGAGAGTGTGGATGCCGCTTGCAAGCAGTTATAACACTGACAAAACTGCCTTCGAAATTAAATTAATCTAACTATACAAAATGATTGATAGGACGCTTTACCTGGCGGGAAAAAAGAACAACTGGGAGTTAATGATGTCTTTGGTCTACTGAAGGCCGAGGAGGAGCCATCTGACCTACACCCATTGAGGAATTCGAGAGAGAGAGAGAGAGAGAGAGAGAGAGAGAGAGAGAGAGAGAGAGAGAGAGAGAGAGAGGCGGGTCATGTTCCCTGACACACCCATTACTCTATCGTACATCATAATGAAGTATTATCATATACGATACAGTATCATTCCTTTACTTGAGAAATCTGATATAAAAAAGTATGAGGAAATATATTTAGTAATGAGGCAAAATCTATAGGTAATGTTGTTTAGGAAAGTAAAAAGAATTTCATGGGCTAATATTTCAGGTTGTAGGGCAGTGCTGTACATCCACAGAATCCAGTGTTGCTGAGATACGAGACTACGGTCTACCCCAAAGCCAAGTCAAAGTCATTCAAAAGAAGGCATCTTGCTTACCCCATACAAAAAATGGGAAAAGCACGTTAAAAGTAAAAGAAGAAGACTGCTATGTTAGGTATGCGTGAGAGAGAGAGAGAGAGAGAGAGAGAGAGAGAGAGAGAGAGAGAGAGAGAGAGAGAGAGAGAGAGGCTTAAGTGTTCATTACTCTGTCAAAATACATACCATCAAGACGGAAACGTCTCGATGAGGTAATTCTTACCCCACAGGGAGAGATATTTATTACATATTACATCTATCTATCTCTGATTTTAAGGAATTGTAAGAAACAATATTGGTGTCGGTGACTCTGTATGTTGAATAACATAATGGGAAAGTAATGATAAAGCAGCGAATAAATAATAATAATAATAATAATAATAATAATAATAATAATAATAATAATAATAATAATAATAATAATAATTATCAACACAGTAAAGAACGAGAATTTCTTTTTATGATTATCAGAAAAACTGTAAGAAAATACGAGAGAGAGAGAGAGAGAGAGAGAGAGAGAGAGAGAGAGAGAGAGAGAGAGAGAGAGAGAGAGAGGGAGCGTGCTGTCTTAACAGTGACACTAGGGGGTGGGGATACACAAGCCAACCTCACCCAACAAACACCCCCACCCCCAATTCTGCAGCCAACCCCATCGACTAGGCTGAGAAGATCCTAAAGCCTAGTCTAGTCTTATAAGACCTGAGAGGAAAGCTGAGAAGGAAATGAAGTTGAAAGGAAAGTGATTGGAAATAGAAAGAAATTCAAGCTTTAAATCTTTGGAGATGATGGATGAAGAGACGATGATTTCGGTCTGAGTAGCAGACAACAGACAAGGGAAAAGAATGAAACAGAATTTAAGGAAAAGTAAGACCAGAGACAACACAGAAATAATAAATGAAATCATGTAAGACTTTTCATAGGAAAAAGCAGACATTTGAAGGCACAATGAAGCTGATATATTAAATATAGCTGCAATTTTCATAGTCTGTGATTAAACTTGAAAGCCCCAATGCTTCTGTGTTGTTCTTTTTAAAAATATAGGTCCACCCACCACATTTTTGTAATTAAGTGACCACGACTGGGATGCCTACTGAATCAAGCATGGCCACAGAAAATGAGTTATCTATATCATAAGTTATCTATAAATAGTTAACACATATTATAGACACCTTCAATAGAGGCAAGAGTAAGAGACGTCTCCCGGTATATTAGAATAATAATCCACAAGGGATGAATAAGTCGATCGAATTCAGAAGGAAAGTCCAGCTGACATCTAAACAGGAGACCCAACTTCATAAAGCAGAATTCGATCCTTGCAGACAAGGAATACGTAAGCATGCAAGGGGCTGTACATACATATTCCTAAATTGATAAAACATTATTCCAAAGATTGAATGGGTGACAGAGGAAGAGATGGGAATACTTATCAACATACATTAATTCGAGATTCCGAAGACAGGAGGAGGGGATACGATGATGATTACTTTTCGCTTAATTATGATTATTATTATTGTTATTCAGAAGATGAACCCTATTCATATGGAACAAGACCACGGGGGCTATTGACTTGAAAGTCAAGCTTCCAAAGAATATGGTGTTCATTTGGAAGAAGTAATATTTCATATTTAATGGGGAAGTGGGGAAGTAGGCCTGGGGAAGGCCTGAACCACAAGGCTGAGCGGTCCCAGGGAGCCCTAGGGAAGCCTTCCCTTAAAGGCACGCTTGAATGGCGAAGATCCTCCTCAGAGGCTGCTTCCCTGGAGGGAGGCAGGTTTCCTGTCGGGCTGGGGAAGCGGGCCTGGGGAGGGCCTGAACCACAAGGCTGAGGGGCCCCAAGGCTCCCCAGAGAAACCTTCCTTTGAAGGCACCCTTGACAGAGGAAGGACCTCCTCAGAGGCTGCTTCCCTAGAAGGAGGGAGGATTCTTGCCAGGCTGGGAAGCTGGCCTGGGAAGGGCCTGAACCACAAGGCTGAGGTTCCCAAAGGCGCCCTAGGGAAGCCTTCTTTTGAAGGCACCCTTGACTGGGGAGATCCTCCTCAGAGGCTGCTTCCCTGGAGGGAGGCAGGTTTCCTGCCAGTCTGGGAAGCGGGCTTGGACAGGGACTGAATCACAAGGCTGAGGGGCTCCAAGGCGCCCTAGGGAAGCCTTCCGTTAAGGGCACCCTTGACGGAATAAGGACCTGTTCAGAGGCTGCTTCCCTGGAATGAGTCAGGTTTCCTGCCAGGCTGGGGAAGAGGGTCTGGGAAGGGCCTGAACCCCAAGGTGAGGGGCCCCAAGGCTCCCTAGGGAAGCCTTTACTTAAGGGAACCCTCGACAGAGGAAGGGTCTCCATAGAGGCTGCTTCCCCAGGGTGAGGCAGGTCTCCTGCTAGGCTAAGGAAGCAGGACTGGCGAAGGCCTAAACCACAAGAGGGTTTTTTTCCGATTCTCAAGCGTCAGCTTTTGGCGATAACTCTTTGCCGCAAGAGCTGTTATGCCACTCCGTGGCAATTTTAAGCAACTATTGAGATGCAGCCTCTTTTTCATGCCAGCACAAGCTCTTGCTCATTGAGGAGCCCATAAATACCTGCAATCTGGATTTAGAATCTTTTTGTTTCTCCATTAAAAGGGACGAGTGCTTAGACCTAAGCAGTGACTGATCGAAGGAATAAAAAAAGTAAGAACCATTTTCACGGTCGAAGCCATATATGAGTACAGGGTAGAATTATGAATGTGTAATTAAAATGGATACTCTGAATATAATACAACACGCATCGAATTTGCAAAAAGAAATTGTGACAATTACTCGATAAAGAATTTATGTGCACATTTTTGAGGGAAACTTACGGTATGGTAATGTATGGCAAATGTCATAGGATAAGAGTACCTATGATGTATAGGCTATGAGATGCAAATATCTTAATTATGTGCCAAAATTATGCAAGTGCGCATGTAATATCACATTTACAGAAGTGACGTGTGTGCGCGTAATACATCCTGAAGCTTCTATGTAGATACCAACCCCTAGTTACCTACAGTTCGTGGTCGGAGGAGGCCTCAGGGACACAGGAGACGTCCCTTGTGCTGCCCTGGGGGAAGCTCCAGTGAGTGACAGGCCACTGCACCTGTGGGCGACATCCTAGAGACTGAACGTGCGGAAGGGTGGAAGGCATGACACGCCTTAGGAGTCTCCTGTAAGTATATTGGTCACAAGGAGGACCAGAAGGTAAGTGAGACTGTAAGTCTCTCTTCCACTCACTACTTTATGGCTTCAGGTCTTGATACTTATATTGTTTGCAAGTAAAACACGCTGGGAAAGAAATAATATCCAGTATTATGTGGGTTGAGCGTGAATATTGACTAGGAGGAGGGAAATATGGAGAATTATCAAAAATATTATTATTATTATTATTATCGGAAGGAAGTAGCCCCTCTCTCAAGCCAGCGCTGATAAGCGTTTTAATTTATTTATTTCTCAGCATTCAGAGATTTTGGTTTCATCTGTGATATTATTATTATTATTATTATTATTATTATTATTCCTCATTCAGTTGACTTTTAATGCAAAAGCCAAGAGAGTTCATGAACTTGCCTTTGCAAGAATAGTTTGCCATCACACGAAAATTAACAGTAAGCAGTATATACCCAATAAAAATAAATAAGTAACGGTAAAATGAAACTATATGCGTTACCATCAAACAGGGCAACTCGAATTGGACAGTGTAACTGATCAAGCAAAGGAATCATAGCAGAATGACGGTGAAATAACTATTGTTACGCCGTCCATTCCCAGTTGCCCCGTTTGGTGGCATCGCTTATAATTTCATTTTACCGTTATTTATTTATCTTTATTGGGTATATACTGCTTATTGTTAACTTTCTTGTGGGGGCAAACTATTCTTGCAAAGGCAAGTTCATGGATTCTTTTGGCTTGTGCATTAAAAGTCAACTGAATGAGGAATAATAATAATAATAATAATAATAATAATAATAATAATAATAATAATAATAATAATAATAATAATAATAATAATAATATCACCGACGTTTGCCAGCGCTTGCTTGAGAGAGGGACTACTTCCATCCAATAATAATAATAATAATAATAATAATAATAATAATAATAATAATAATAATAATAATAATCCCTGATGAAAATCATCGTCTCTGAACGCTGAGAGAGAAAAATAAAAGTTTTGCTTTCTGAAGGAAGCATTTCTGTGTACTGACACAGCCTGAAGAACTGTGGCAGTTGTGGTGGGAAAGAAACAATAAAATAAATACACAAATAAATTGATGAATAAAATAAGTACGGTATTTTTTCAACAATTTTATTGTTATTGTTTTTGTGATTGCGACCATCACTGGTACAGGATTCATTCAAAATAACTGCGTAATTGCCTTAATGTAATTTGCAGCCTGGCTTCTGTAATTTCCCAGAGTTTAATGCATTATTATTATTATTATTATTATTATTATTATTATTATTATTATTATTATTATTATTATTAATTATTAAGAAGAATGAACTTCTGGATGCCGATGAGGTTGTCAAGCATTTCTCGTAACATTGGGTAAATTAGATTAGGCCAGACTTATGCTGGCACGGGCTCTTGCTCTAGGCAGCCCGTAAAGGCACGAGGAGCACAAGCATGTCGTATTTACACCCTCAAGCGGGCTTGCAGATTTTTTTTTTTTTGGTGGGGAGTGAGGGGACATTATCTGACTGACTGCAAGCCCAATTAAGGGTATAAGTGCGGCATGCCTGTGCCCCTCGCGTCTCTTTCTTAATAATAATATAATAATAATATTTTCGAAGACGACCCTCTTTCAAACAAACCTCATTAAAAAGAATGGCCGTCTAGAAGCCACTGAGTTTAAACTTCAAGTTCTCAATCTCACGGACGAGGTCTAATCGTAGCAGCAGGTAAATTATATACAAGCTATACAGAGTTCATTTATTCTCCTTAACGTTTCAGTAGAATGAACTACCGAAACGTTAAGGAGAATAAATGAATGTTGCATAGCTTTTATGTGATTTACCTGCTGCTACAAATAGACCTCGTCCGTGAGATTGAGAACTTGAAGTATATAAACTCAGTGGCTTCCAGACGGCCATTCTTTTTAATGAGGTTTGTTTGAAAGAGGGTCGTCTTCGAGAATATTATTATTATTATTACTATTATTATTAAGGAGACCCCTAACTTACATATGTTTCATTAAACTAACAACATTATATGCGTAATATACAGTGAAGGAACTGCATTTTATTACCTATTCATTCACTGGTCAAGAAATCCACGATAATACAAATGTATATATGTATAAGAAACATACAAGCGAAAGCTTTCGAGAACCTGCTCGATTCTCCTTCTCACACTGACTAAAAAGCTAAAGCAGTCATGGAGGCAACAAGTTTTGAAAAAATAAATAATTTGAGTAATTGACCGAAGAAAACAGGTCGTAATTTGAAGAAAGCCAGTTGGTAGTTCAGGCAACACCATCGTTCTCGGGAGAGAAACCAAAAGTGTCACCTGAACGAAAGAACGAGAGACAGCAATAGCAGCATCAGATGAGGCTAAATGGCTGTCAGCTGAATTCAAAATACTAGTCTTGAAACGTCTGATATACTGTTTGCATATCAGTCACTCGTCAATGCATCATCTTGCGTGAAAGATTTGCTTCCTCCAGACAACGACCGCTTTTTATAACCAGCTCTCCTGTCAACCACAGTTGGAAACATGACCCTTACAAAAACCGGAACGGTTTGAAAGTCACTTTTAACAACAAATATACAGGCTTTAGGAAATGGTTGGTGGAGGGGAGCTGTTATAAAAAGAGGTCGTTGTATGACCTCTATGACCTCATCTTCGGTCACAGCTGTATCTAAGCCTAGATTTTCTAAGGTTAAGTAGAGATTTTTTTATTTTTATTTTGGTAGCTTTATTTTCTCAGAGGGTTACAAAAGTAAATGAATTACATAGGAGTTACAAAAGCCAAGGAATTACATACGAGTTACAAAGCGAATGAATTACATAGGAGTTACAAAAGTAAATGAATTACAAAGGAGTTACAAAACAATGAATTACAAAGTTACAAGAGTGAATGAATTACAAAGGATTTACAAAAGTGAATGAATTACAAAGGAGTTACAAAAGTGAATGAATTACAAAGGACTTACAAAACTGAATGAATTACAAAAGTTACAAAAGTGCCTGAAATAAGATACAAAGTGAACAGGTATAATATATAGCAGTCAGGTGGGTGACAGCGGTTGGAATGATGGGCTGAATTGTGATTGGCCGCGTGTTGGTGCTGGTGCGTCAAGTTGCGGGGGCGTCGCAATCTTCTTGGTCTCGTCGATGGGGTTGACTGGAGGGTGGGTGCGTTGGAGGTGGGGGAACCTCCCGTTGTCTGGGTGGGGGGACCCAGACACAAGCAAACATCCATCCTGCAGTCAATCCCATCGAAAAGGCCAAGAAGGTCGCGACGCCTCCGGGACAGGACGCAACAGCATCAAGGCGCGGCCAGTCACAATTCTGGGCACCAGTCCTCCCGCTGACTGTAACCCAACCGTCTGCTCGGTCCTGT
This sequence comes from Macrobrachium rosenbergii, assembly GCF_040412425.1. Classification (NCBI taxonomy): domain Eukaryota; kingdom Metazoa; phylum Arthropoda; class Malacostraca; order Decapoda; family Palaemonidae; genus Macrobrachium; species Macrobrachium rosenbergii. The sequence goes on from NC_089755.1 coordinate 17,442,357, forward strand.
AGTAGGTGGGCGAATCCTAATCCTGGTTGGGTGAATCCTAATCCTGGGTGGGCGTATCCTAATCCTGGGTGGTCGAATCCAAATCCTGGGTGGGCGTATCCTAATCCTCGGTGGGAGAATCCTAATCCTTTGTGAGAGCACTCAGAACCAGTTTCTGCAGATCGACGAGAACTTCCTCAGCAGTGGATCTTGAGCACCTGCTGAGCACAGCACGGACAAAGGCCTTGTCATGATGCATGAAGTTCAGGAGGACTTTGTTCTTATATGTAATGAAGGCGAGGCCCTTTTCCTTCTTCTGCAGGACCTCCTGAAATTCAGCAGGCAACATGATGCTATGCAGGTTTTCGCTGTGCGTTTGAAGGGCCACGGATTGGACGACGGACGACCTACTGTCCTCTTGTCTTGCAGGCTTTTTCCTTTTCTTCCCACGTTTCTTTTTTGTCCTCCGTTGATTATTTTCTTCATTATTTTTGGGACTTTCTTCATTTTCTAATTTAGTTCCTTCTTCTTCGCAGCTTTCTTTCTTTTCCTGTGCGACTTCCAAGTCCTCCTGATTTCCTGTTTCCCGTTCTAAGTCTTCTATTTCTCCGTTTTCCTCCTCAGAATGTCCTTCATTTACCTTGGTGAATTCAGCCTCCACTTCATTAACTTCATCCGGAGCGTCTGCTTCTTGAGAATGATCTTCCTTGTCCTGTTCACATTCATTTTCTTCTGCATCGTTAAGTCGTTCCTGTACTTGTCTCAAGGTGCTTTCCAATTCACTCACCTTTTCTTTTGTCATTTCCAGCATTTCTGAAACTTTCGTCATCGCATTTTCTTCCATCTCCTTTTCTGCCAATCTATCTTTAAGACTTGCGTTTTCTCCTGCTAATTCTGCGATCCAATTTTTCAGTACTTTACCTTCTTCAGCCAGAACGTGATTTTTTTCTTTCTCGTCTTCCATATGCTGGCGCACTGAGCTAATTTTCAACGCTTTTTCGACGAGTAAATCGTTAAGTTTTTCTTTTTCACCAGCTAATTCAGTGATCCAGTTTTTCATCACTAGAACTTCTTCAGCCAGGATCTCGTTTTTCCCTTTTTGAAGGCTTAGCGTTTCCATGGAGGCGACAATTTCAGATTCCTTTTCAGTCAAATCCCGTCGGAGGCGTTCATTTTGGTGTTCGAGGTTTTCCATCTTCTTCTCCATGGCCAAATTATTTTGGGCCTCTCTTTCCAGGTTGTTCCGAAGATCACTGTTTCTGTCGAGAAGAACATTTCCTTCCTTTTGCAACTCTTGCAGATTTCCTTCTAGGTCTGAAAGCTTCTGCTTCATTTTCTTTCTTTCTCCTTCGTGATGTTTGACTTTTTCTTCGAGAAAACCACAGTAGACATCGTTATCCGTTATTTCATTCCTCAGGTCCTGAATTACTTCTGCGTTCGTTGCACATTCTGCGCCTTTTTCTTTCAATTGTTCCTTCAGATCGTCAAGTTCCTGATTTCTCTGGATTATCGCGTCTTGACAGTTTTCATTTTTCTTCCTCAGCTCTTCATTTTCGCTCTCGGTTTTCCTGAGCCTCGCCTCGTATTCGTCAATAACCTTGAAAAGCTCGTCAACGCGATATCTTTCTTCGGTTAAATCCTTAGCCAGACCTTCATTCCTTTCGAAGAGAATTTCTTCCTGATGACTGCCATCGTCAATGAGCTCTTAAATAGGCATCTTCCAGCTGTTGCAACAGTAGCTCCTTTTCCTCAGCGAAGTCAGATATCACGGTGATGTATTTTCCATATAAGTAAGCAACAACCCTCCTAGAAGAGAAGCTACCAAGTTCTTACCAATAATATATCCGAAATTTCCGGATCCAATTATAAACAATACCACTAATCCAAGTAGGATTAGAGCCAATACGTTTTGAACAATAGTAATGCTTTTCACGTGTGAAAACATGGTTGCCCTTCTTTCCACCTGGTCAAAAGCCTAGAACTGAAAAAAGCCACTGAGCTTCGGCGGAAATCCCGGAAAAGATCTTTGCTTCCGGACATTCCTGTCGAAGCCTTCGGAAGGAGCTGCGAAGCCGAAGGAATGGAATAACCGGCTCCTGAAGACTTGACGACATCAGAAATCGCGTAAATGGAGAGTACTGTAAAGACGAATAGATCAATTTATCCGTCGCGCAAGTGGCTGTATAGTAGGTGAGATTTTTTTTTTTTATGTCAGGCATACATGAAAATAATGAAAATAAAAAGAAAATAGAACTGAAATATAGAAAAAATAAGTTATTACACCAAATTTAGCTGAGGGAAACGTGGAATTGTGTGTGCGTGTGTGTGTATGTGTGTGTGTGTGTTTTGTGCGTTCAGTTTATATCTAAAGATGCACAACAGAACACATTCATATTTTACATATATATATAATGTGTATATATATTATAACGTATATTATATATATACTATATAGATATACTTACATGTATATTATATATATATATATATATATATATATATATATATATATATATATATATATATATATATATATATATATATAATAATAGAATAAAATGAAGAACTTAGTCCAGCAAAAGGTAATCCCAACCTCCCAATGATCAGACTGAGCAGTTAGAAAAGTGTAACTTCTCCCAGCCAGACGACGCCTGAAGAGGCCCTCTTCACTCGAACGATTCCCGGCAAAGAGAGGCCAAATTCCATTTTCATCAGACGATATTGAAGTTCATTTACTTTTCACTTTTTATCACGTTTTGTTGTTAAAAAGGATTGATTGATTGATTTATGGTTACTAAAAGTGGCATGACAATGTTTTTTAAATGGTAAGATAGAAAAAGAACAAAAAAGAAGATAGAAAAGGATAAATTTCCCGCGTCAATTTTGAATTAAAAATAGTTGAATTGGAATTTCCAAGCTCATTTTTTTCATTTACAAAAATAAATTACGCCCGTTTCCCTTTAGGCAATGTCACTTATTCAGCCTTCGTTTTCTACTCTCTCTCTCTCTCTCTCTCTCTCTCTCTCTCTCTCTCTCTCTCTCTCGTTTTCGTTCTAACTGTAGAAATTGCAGGTTTATGATAGACCTGAAATATCCTCTTTACGTTGGCACAAATAAGGAAAATCAGTTTTAAATAAGAAAAGTATATATGATAGTATTAATCGAGTACCATTGCTCTACTAATTCAATAATATAAAGTGAAAATATACTCCTTAAATATACTGTACTATTTAAATTCACTATTCATTATCTTCAGCACCTAAAATCAGTCATTTTTTTATTTTGATTTCTGTTTCCCATTCTTGTGTATTTTCCACAAGCAAAAACAAAGGGAATCGGTTCTGTTTGTGTGCCTTAATTGTGACAGACACACGAACACAGGACCTAAGTTCCGTCACTGGGAGCAACTCATTGGTTAGCCAGTTTGAAACTTAATGGAAACCAAATATTGGAATTAAACAGGGTGTGGTTGGGGTATGTGTGTGTGTGGGGGGAGGCGGAGGAGTTTAGGGGTGGTTTTTGGGAGGGGGTAGGGAGGTGTAGGGGTTAGTCTGGGAGGGGGAGGAGAGAGTTTAATTAATGCTGATCAATGCTGATTTACCGTGCTTTGAGGCCAAGGCCTTAAAATGGCTTGCTATAAAAGGAACCAGTTCACATGACATGAGGGGTACAATTGCACCCAATTTAGATGAATTCTGGAAAATAAAAAAATAGCACAAATGGTGAGGTCATTTTAGATTTTGTGTTTCCCATGGGACCTCGTTTTATCCATCAGGCTGGAAACCTTTTTGTCAGTTCGAGTTTGTAGCTTTCCTAAATAATACAGGTGTTCATTATCATTGCTGTTTTGACCAACATCGTCTTTGTAAAAATAATTCATTGTCAAATCAGAATTCAAGGATTCGATAGACAATTACCAGTTAGAGGCTTTGCATAATTTTTAAAGAATATTATGCATTAATTATGGTAAGAAGTTTTTGAGATGTGGAAATATTATTAAGAAATTATAGATTCTGTAAGTTTTTTTTCAATTCAGAACTCACTTAGGCTATACCAAAAACAATATCGAAACATAATTCATTGATTCCAAAAGCATAATTTATAAATAAATGATTCCATCAAGTAATTATCAATTTACGATTCAGTGATTCCAGAACCTTTATTGGTGATTTTTGCATGATTTTTGCTTCATAATTCAAAGAATCAATAAGTAATTGTCACGTCAGAATCCAGTAATAGCACACGCTCTTTTCAGTTTAGAAATCTGTGATTCAATAAATTAATGTTCATTTTAATAAAATAATTTATAAATAATTATCATCCACTTATTTTATTATTCTATAAACATTATTAGTTTATAATTCAATGAATTTATAAACAGTTATGGATGCAAAATACAATCAATTTTATCTATTTCCTAAAATCCCAACACTGAGAATCTCGGTTTTGTAGTTCACAACAATCTGATCTCTAAAATATTATCAAAATATTTTTAGAAAATGTCAAAAAGAAATCTGTGAATAAACTAAATTCTCCACAATAAATATCCATCACAAAATATCAGCTTAATTGAAATGCTTTGCGAAAAATGGGGTGTTTTTCAGCTGACATAACAGGGGACATTTACTTCTATGTATTGTTAATGTTTTTTTTTTTTATCTCAGCTGATTTTCTGTCCCCCATTTTTATTTCTCTCTTTTTACTATATGTTTATATATATACATACATACATACATACATATATATATATATATATATATATATATATATATATATATATATATATATATATATATATATATATATATATATATATATATATATATATATATATATAATTGATATGGATTGTGGCTTGCAGATTACCTGCCAAAAATTTCCTCTTACGGTGCAATACATACTCTTAAGGTATTAACTTACTTTGGCATCAATTCGTATCCCTGACAAGAGGTGGCTCCTGAGTAAAAAGAAAGAGAAAAAGAAAAAAAAAAAAACTTAAACTGCTGAATCCTGGATGAGTCCCCGATACAGAAAATATCGACAGCATTAAACGCTTCATATACCTTTAAATCCCTTTGGCGTGCTTCTTCCTTCACTTCTATTCTTGCACGCAATCCTGCGCTTCCTTCATGTAGTACAGGGCCTTCCTTTCTTCTACTACTGCTTTCATGCCCTCTCTCCATCTGCTTCAAGGTCTTCCTCTACTCCTTCTCCTTCTCTCTCCTAAGAACGTGTAATTACACATTCTGTTCAGTAACTTATCGCACCTTATTCTTTTCGCATGTGGAACCGTCTCAAAACACTGTGACTTGACTCTTCCTTTCATCTGTTTTAGAGACCTGTTCACCTCTCAATTAATGGTTCTCCACATTTCTCATGCTTTCTGTCCTAATAGAGACGTACTATGCAGAGTTCGTATCATAAGAGTTTCTACATTTTTTTCCTTTATTTACTTCCTTAAAGGAGACTTGGTTCAACAGTTCATTCATACATTCAGCCCTTGGGTTCCCTGTCTTGTGCACGTACCCTGGGATCTCTTGCTTTGCCTGTTTTGAAACCTCGCTTCTTTCTCGTCCCGCTGCCATCTCTTCTGCTTACTCCTAAGAGCCAAGAGGAATCAGTCATTTCCATTCTTCAACCATCCATGTAAACATTCTTTGTTGCTCTCATTCAATAAACATTTATAGTTTTCTGTAAAAGAAAACTCTTGAGATGGCTATTTGTCTGTCCTCCCACCCTCAGATCTTAAAAACTACTGAGGCTAGAGGGCTGCAAATTGGTATGTTGATCATCCACCCTCCAATCATCAAACATACCAAATTGCAGCTCTCTAGCCTCAGTAGTTTTTATTTTATTTAAGGCTAAAGTTAGCCATGATCGTGCGTCTGGCACCGCTATAGGTGCCAACAACACTGGCCAGCACCGGGCAGTGGGTGAAATTTTCATGGGCTGTGGCTGAGAGTTTCATGGGCCGTGGCTGAGAGTTTCATACATCATTTCATAAGCTGTTCGGAAAACTTATTTTTTCATGGAAACACTTTCAGAGTTTATGTCTTTGAGTAGTTTCTGCAATTTAGTTTCACTATATCCTGTCTATATCGCAACCTCTGCAAAAGTCAGACATTCCACTGTCCATTCACAAATTATTTTGCACCTAATTTCACCTCTCTCTCTCTCTCTCTCTCTCTCTCTAGCCATAAAGCTATTGAACAGACATGTAACATGACACACTTTGGTCTCAGGTCCACATTTAAACAGAATTTTCACATCTGCCCTCTGCATATTCTGATGTAAACTTTGCTTTCATTATAATTATGTGAACTTTCAAATTCCCTTCTCTGTAACTCACCCTCATCACCCTCAACATTGCCTCTCTCTTATTCTTTCTTAAGGTTTTTCGGTGGTCGTATATGCCTCATATAGCGTTTTACCTTCTATATTTCTCACATATCTTTTACAAAACAAACAGGTAAAAAATGCGCCGAATTTTCGTCGGCGCAATCGAGTTTTTTGTAAAGCCGCTACAGCGAATAATCAAGGCCACCGAAAATGGATCAATCTTTCGGTGGTGTCGGTATGATGCTGTATGAGCCGAGGTCCATGAAACTCTAACTACGGCCCGGTGGTGGCTTATCCTACATAATTTCCAGAAGCACGATTATGGCTAAATTTAACCTTGAATAAAATAAAAACTCTTGAGGCTAGAAGGCTGCAATTTGGAATGTTTGATGATTGGAGGGTGAATGATCAACATACCAATTTGCAGCCCTCTAGCCTCAGTGGTTTTTAAGATCTGAGGGCGGACAGAAAAAGTGCAGACGGACAGACAAAGCCGGCATGATAGTTTTCCTTTACAGAAAACTAAAACGTGGTATCCCCAGCCTCCTCTTTGTCTAAACCCACACCCCTTCCTTTGTCAATCTTTATGTCGGCAGCCAGTTCTGTGATTATTTTCAAGTGTACTAACCACTTCTTCTCTACCTACATGAAATTCTGACTCCCTTGTAACCTCCCCGTCAACAAATCTTCAAAATACTCAGTTCATCGAACGAATCAGGACTGCAGCATTCTCTACAGACAGCATCTCTCCATGTGCATCATCTGTTCTCAGATTCATTTGCAGGTTCATTTACTTCCATGTTAATAATTTTTCTTCCTGCATATTCACTTCCATTTTGTTTTATATTCAATCTTTTTTAAAGTTCTTTTTCATTCACCCATTTCATTTTAAAATTTATTTTCATCTATTTTCATTATTTTCTATTTCCATTATTTTCACTCATTTCTTCTCACCCTTTTGATATTCACCCATTTATTTTCATTATTTTCACTCATTTTTTCCATCTTTCTTCACCCATCTATTTTCACCTTCTAACTTTTTTCGTGGTAAGTCATCTTCCTATATACCTTTGTAAGAATGAGTAACGAGCAGGCTTATTTGTCATGTCACACAATACTGTCTGTCTGTGATGGAAGAGAGAGGACAAATATTGAGGACCCGTTCTTTGTAAACACAATATCAGATGAAGGCTTACTCGTCGGTGCAGAAATCCTGGTGTCTGTGTTGGCCCAGCCGTGCAGAAAACACGCACTTATGAAAACTGCATCTCTCAAAAGTTTGGTCTCCCAGAAACTCTTTGATACAAAGTCGCGATCTCGACGCCTCTGCGTTAATGGAAACGCTCGAAATTATTTCCACTGGGAATGATTTCACACGGAAATATATATGCTTACAGGGAATATATGAAATGACCAATTCGGTCAGGAACATTTGGTCCCCGAGGGCTAGTACTGAACACGGCGAAACAGTCATTCATCTACACTGTTTTGCCATGTTTAGTACTAGCCCCTGGGTGGCCAAATGTGTTTCGCGATGCTGATTCTGCCAAATTTTCCGTTCAATGGATTTTTCCTGATTCCAAGTTATAATTATGTTCTGAGGAAAAGGGTTTTGATTCCTGGAAATCCTTCTGCTATTCCAAGATACATTTTTGAGCAGAGGGAATGTGTTATAAGTCATGGAAACCTATGGATGCATTCGTTTTGCAATTTCGTTTGATTTATTTGTTGAAAGGTATATTCCATCATTCGTTTATTTTAAATTATTTATTTTAATATGTATCCATTTTTTTATTTTTTTACTCTGTGAATGCAGTAACTTATCAAATGAAACCATGTAAAATTTTGTCAGATCAACTATAAATATTCATTATATGTAGAAATGTTTACATATATAATTCATAATCCCAATAAATCACTCACTCTATTGTTTCTTGTTCCTTCGAGCTCTGATTGTGATTCACTGTCTCTTCAGAAGACTCCCATAAATTGAATATTTGACAAAATTCCTTATACGGATGCATATATCAGTCTCTGTTGCTCAGTCCTTACGGGTCGTAATAAATTATCGTTGCTTAGAAGGTACTTTTAAAAGTATTCACAATATTTCAATGTTATTTTAACGTTTCATTCAAATGAATTCATTTATTTTCACTTTAAATCCACGTCTGGTCCTCGAGCTGCAGTTTAATGGCGGGTCCTTAATGAGTTTGAAAAGCGAATCGAGTCAATTGGTGTTTTTGTTTTTTTTGTGGGTGGGGGTGGCCGGGTGATCATTGGTTAAAAGCTGTTAAATACTAAGTGAACCTAAGGAAACATGCTACATTAATTAAATGAAGGTTAATAGTGTTACTTTCTTTTATTATTAGTATGTAAACAATATACCCATCACCACATTATTAATTTTATTCTTTCTTTATATTCAAAGATTAAAGCAGGAAATATTCAGAGCATCTCACTCCTCTATTTATTTTCTATTCCATTGTCAGTGTATCATTTCATTTATTCATCATAAGTTAATGATTACATATTCATTTCTCATTAATTACATTAAATCACAAATGTTCAAAATAAAACGAGGTCATAGACAGACTTCTTATCTACTGAAGGTCGTGAACGTTGTCCCTATTATTATTATTATTATTATTATTATTATTATTATTATTATTATTATTATTATTATTATTATTATTATTATTTATTATTACTATTTCAGTAGAAGAAACCTATTCACATGGAACAAGCACACCAAAGGGGCCATTGACTTCAAATTCAAGCTTCCAGAGAATGTTGGTTTCAACCTCCCACTACAGACTGCACACTGCAGCAGTAACTGATCATGATACAGAGCCAGTGATTTTTCATCGCCCTGTGGGGAGACGCGAACCCGCAAAATCTGAGTGGCATGCCACGACACTAACTGCTATACCAGCGGCCGAGCCAAATAAGGAATACGGTGCTTCATTTCTCAGTTGAAGAGTGATGTACTTTGCAAAATCACTGGCAACAATGGAATTATATTGAAGACATGGAAAGACAACCACACATTAAATGTTTAAAAAAGTATACATAATCAATAAGAAAAGACACAAGAATAATTTCTTACTGTCAAATAAGGTGGCCTGTGGAATATGTGTATATATATATATATATATATATATATATATATATATATATATATATATATATATATATATATATATATATATATATATATATATATATATATATATACATATATATATATATATATATATATATATATATATATATATATATATATATATATATATATATATATATATATATATATGTTTCCCGGTGCAGGTGGTTCTTAAGACTCCACATTTAGTACTTTACTCTAAAATGGCCTTGCAAGATAACCAGGACATATAAAAAATAAAAGAAAAAGGAGTTAAACAAGGAGCGGAGGGCTCTTTCTCAAAGGGAAGTGCGTGAAACACGTGGATACAAAAATAGGTATATTTTCATGACACACAAGATCAAAGGGAAAATGAACTGAAACACATTAAATTGCTGCTGCAGAAGTCCTCCCGAAGGTTGGGAATGCCAGGAAAGCTACTCCTTCTGAAACGATATGACCAGGAACACGGAATTTGGGAGAATTCTGGTGTGCGCTGACGATCGTCCTTCTGAAACGATATGAGGACGTGGGCCGAGATTGAACCAAAGCAGCTCTAATGCTGGAAAGTTTAATAAATGCACAAGGGGGAATGAATTACTCGTTCTAGGTGGCTGACGCTGAGGGCGTCTTCTGCCAGGGTTCACGTGTGTGCGTCGACAAAAGGGCCTCCTCACAAAGGAACTGCTTTCAAGTCGTAGGTTGGGGGCGGAAAAGGGCGCCCTTGTGATGATGAAAGGCTGCAGTTGAGTTTCCGCTCACTTTTGGGACTTGCAAACCCCACTTGCACTATTTGATGGCCACGTGGGTGGGGTACGGAGCAAAGGGCAGTTAAATTCCACGTGGCGACGAGTGAAAGAGGAGGGGGGGCGAGGTCTGCACTCATGACCTCCTTTCTTAAAACTACCGACTGTGTGTGAGAGTGAGCTTCTCTCGCCCTGACCTTTTATTGCTTCTGGATGGGTGTAGGGGGGAGTGATGTCCTGACCGGGTCACGCTTCTGCACCAAAGAAAATGGTGCAAGCCAGTTACTGCCCCAGGCGAGAATTATAGCTTTTGAGCATCTCTTATAAACCCTGACTTCTACTGGTTGAAACTAACCCGAACCAGAATTCACTACCTCTCACAGGTTCAAAATAGACAGAGGCCTATCTATCGGCTAAGCACAGCAGAAAGGCGGGCGCTTTCATAGCGTATTTTGGCGCTAATCTTTACAGCTCACCTAGCAAGATGACATTTACACCTTTAAGCGGATGCGAATGTTGATAACAGCAAAAATGAGTGAAGAAAACGTTCGACTTTACTCTATCTTCTGCTTTGCTACAACTGTTACTTTACTTTATTTGCAAAACTCTGCTGCCATACTGATCAATAACAAACTGAAGGTTTACTTTAGGTGCAGAGTGCAATTTAGAATATACAATAAAAGGTGCCCTTACTTGCAAATTAATTATTGCTGAAATACTTCATAAGTACTGATTCTACCCATTCTTTACTCGCTTTACTTTACTGGGGTAATAAGACGCTCAAAAGAAAATAAACAAAGAACACTTCAAAGTTACAAAACAACAACAAAAAAAATAAAACATACAAGGCAGGATGTAAAAGGAAAACAAATGTAAATCAACCAACTTCTTACTGCTATCCTGGAATTACATGCATACGATTAGTTGTGCCTTGAAGAGGCGATATGAATGGCAATACACCGTTGGTTTTAAATGATATCCCCTTTACTAGAAATTGTAATAACAAAATTCAATTCCTCTTTCCAATCGGTGGACAATAATTGTTCACAAACTCAATGAGTAGCTAATACTTCCCGCGAGTGCTGAAATGAAGTGACAGTAGTCTGACAGCGGCAAGGCAAAGAGATCATTCGCAGGTTTTAATTAGCTAACTTAAACAACGCTAAATTTTTTACGTCCGGGGCCTACAACTCGGGGTAAATTATAAATAGCTACTCGCTCAAAGTATGAATGGGAGGATAAACAAATAAGGAAGAACTGGACAGGGATAGAATTCTCCACAAAAAAAAATAACTCAATAAAAAATACAAAAAAAAAAAAACTATACAGAATGACAAACGAAGGACGTGACTTCTTACTGAGGGGCGGGACACACCGCTGGTATCAAAAGGGTAACGTTAAAATTCGCAAGGCAGGAGTCTTGTGACTCGAGATTCGTTAACAAATAGAGAAAAAGATTAAATGAAAGAGTAAATAATATACACAGAAAACGAAGGATAACAGAGTGAGGTATTTATTGTTTATTTATTAATCTAACGTCCATCGCCAATAGACGACAGTCAGAGATAACTCTCAGCCCAAGGGCTGGGAAAGGAAACCCAAAGGGCGCGACCCCTTCAGGAAGAGCTGACACGCCTGCCTTGTGTCAAGGGACGGGCATAAGGGCGTGCCACTTCCCACTCTGTCTCTCTTACTGCTTCAAGGTTAAAATGATTAATGCATTTTAAAGGGGATGATATCCCATATGTTAACTGCCGCTTGTGGTGGTAATTAAGGGACAGTGTAAAGGAAAGATCAATAGAGAAGGATGAGGGATAGAAATTCCAAAGGAAAGGAAGAAGATAGCGGAAGGCCTTGACATCCTCTCCTGGATGAAAGGTGCCAAGACGTTCAAAAGATAAAGAGGTGGCCCTATGCCAAGTTTGCACAGGGGCCAGAAGAGCTCGGGAGCTTGTTGTGGACTACCTGCAATCGCCCACACCTGTGGTAATTCCACTGTGAACCTCTCCTCCTTGGACCGTTGTCCTTGGCCGGGGAATCGGAAGGCCCGAGGCCGAAGGGCGGCAAGGGGTGCCATCTGGGTCAGCTGCTGCGACAACTGACACAGGAATTTTGTTCGCCATCTCGGACATTAACCGGCACAGTTCGCAGAGTTCATCGGCCCAGGCAGGCAGGGCAGAATCATGACTCATGAAGGAATCTGCGGCGGGCGGCGAGAGAGAGGGGACGGCCAGAGGGGGCAGGGTTGACTCGCATGCAGTGGTGACCAGCTCAGGCCCGGGTTGCGAATCCATGCCTTTAGGTGAGCCTCCGCTGGGGTCAGGAGAACCCGTCTCTCTTGTTACCGACACTGGCAGCGGCACCAGGCCGGGCTGAAGAGGTGGGGTTTGGAGTTGAATCCCTTGGAGGGGGATCAGGGGCGTGCTCTGGCACTGACATTGGCACTGGCGCTGGTTGCGATGTGGTAGTGGTCTCGTCTGTCTGGACGGATGGAGACTGGCACTGCTCAGTGCGCCCAAGTGGCACTGGCAGAGGAGTTGATAGCCGAGATTCTCCTGAAGGGAGATCTGGCTGAGGCCTTGGCACTGGCACTGATGCTGTGCCGGGCACTGGACTCGGATTTGGAGGATTAGTTGGGGAATTTGGACCCTGGAATTGTCGTGGTTTGGAGGGGAACGTAAATTCCTGGCCCAGGAGGACGTCATAGCCTCCTGGAGTGTGTTTCGCTATGGCTAGACGAAGGGTCCTGGCTCTGTGGGGTCGGGTGACCCTCAGTTGGACCGTAGGGAGGATAATTTTAAAATCGTTGATGCCCTCAATTGTGACGAGCTTGCTTTGGTTTATTATAGCTCTATAGGGAACTTTGTCTTTCCTTATGAGGGAAATTTGCGCACCAGAGTCCTCAAATGCCTTGACCTGGCGTGCTGAGTATCTACCTCGAGGAGGTGCCACATATATGGGACCCTTGGCTGGAGGGCCTAAGGACTCGGGATTCGTAACGGCCAGGGCGACGGCAGGATTACCGGACTTATTATTTCTAGGGCATTTTGCCCATGAGGGAGAGTGGCCACAAACCTTGCACGCCGTGCAAAAGGTTGGCTGAAATCTCTTCGCACTGCCCCTGCAGAGGGCGCAGGCGACTTATTAGTGGGTTGTCCGGGAGGAAGAGGCTCTGGTGGTTTACTTCGGCATTGTTCTTTGGAATGCCCAATCTTTTTACAGAACCCGCACACAACCAGTCTCTGTGATTGCCCATTCTTCGGCGGAGGGGCACCTGAAAGGAAGGTGGGTGGAGTAATTTTGCACTGCAAGGAGCTCTCCTGGGGATGATGGGTATCCCAGGAGTCGGTGATGCGACAGCATTCCACCAACGTCGTAGGGTCCTTTTTGGCGACGTGAGTGGCGAGGGCCGGAGGGGCGTAGAGTAGGAAGTGTTCTATTTTCATCTGTTCCATTGCCTCGTTGAGGGTCGTAACCCCCACGGACTCGAACCATTTGGCATGGGCACGCTCGGACTGGTAGGCCCAGTCTGCCCAGGTCTGATTTACTTCCTTCACTTGTCCTCGCCAGCACCTCCTCCAGTGTTCATGGGTTATTTCGTACGCCTTCGCGATAGTATGGCGGACAACCTCCCAATTTTCCTGCTCCTCTGGCGGGAGGGCTTTGTAGGTAATAAGGGCCTTCCCTTCAAGGAACTTGCCAAACACCAGGGAGAGTTCGGCTGCACTCAGGGGGCAGGCCTTTAAGACTGTCTCGGCGCTGTCGAGCCACACCTCAGGCTCGGCCTCCATCCACTTTGGCATGCAGGCGAGAGCCTGGCTGAAGGCACTCATCCCCTGGGTGGCAGGGGGAGGCGAAGGGCCACACCGTTGCAGCATCGCGAGTTCATAGGCACGCTGCTTGTCCCTTTCTTCCCTTTCCGCTTCTTCTCGTTTCTCTTGAGCTTGTCTCTCTGCTTCTTCTCGTCTCTCCTGAGCCTGTCTCTCTGCTTCTTGTTCCTGTCTCACTGCGTCTCATTCCTGTCTCTCTGCTTCTTCTCATCTCTCCTGAGCCTGTCTCTCTGCCCCTCGTTCCTGTCTCTCTGCTTCTTCTCGTTTCTCCTGAGCCTGTTTCTCTGCCTGTATTGCGTCCATCCTCTCCTGTACCCATTCTCTTAGCTCTCTCCCGGAAAGGCCGAGTTCCTTCCCGGAGGACATGAAGAACTTGAAATCCTCGCTATGCTGAGATCGTGTCGACATTTTGCAGTGGGAGAGGATGCAAGTAACACACAGAATTAATTTCCCAGCGCTGTGGGAATTTGGAATCTTCCCCAAAGGATGTATGAATGATCTCCCGCCCTGGCACAGCGGGCTACGATGGGGAATTAGGAATGGGAATTTTCTGGTCTCCCTAATTACCGACGAAACGGGCTTATTTGGGGACTAAATTGGAATATATGGGTCTCCCAAATTACCGACGAGGCGGGCTTATCTGGGGACTGAATTGAAGATGAATTGGTCTCACCAAAGTACCGACAAACGGGTTTATTTGGGGACTAGATTGGAATATATAAGGGTCTCCCGAATTACCGACGAACGGTTTTATCTGGGGACTGAATTGAAGATGAATTGGTCTCACCAAAGTACCAATGAACGGGTTTATTTGGGGACTAGATTGAAATATATATGGGTCTCCTGAATTACCGACGAGGCGGGCTTGTCTGGGGACTGAATTGAAGATGAATTGGTCTCACCAAAGTACCGATGAACGGGTTTATTTGGGGACTGTAAGGAGCAAATGATTGGTCTCCCAAGAATTCCCGCACAGACAAGGTCTGATTAGCGAGAGCGCTAGTTTTCCTTACTTATGGGAGAAGTGTTACTCTCCAGGGCAATTAGGTGGGTGGCAATCCCAAATTCATAACAGATAGGCAACACACACAGCCGTAGTAAAATCACAAAACAAAACACAAAAAAAAGCAGAACAATACAGAACATATAATGTCAGACCCCCAATAATGCAAAACAATTTGGTAGAGCGAGCCGAGGGAGAGCGAAGAAAATCAAACAAACAAATTTTTACACATTCCTAACTGAGCTACGAATGCCGGTCAAGGTCATTTCTCCTGCCGGTGTTTATCTTACAGGCCGTCTGCGCCGAATGAATGAAACGAAGTTAATGTTAGTAAACAAACCCAGGACTTCCCCAGACCGAGGGAACGAGACAACAGTTGTTGACCTTTTTCGTCCGTGTTAGCCTTTACGATTTTGCCCTATTTCTAAACAAGAGAGAGAGAGTAAAATGAGTCAGCGATGCTAGTCTGACTTTCGAACACGTGTTTGCAGTCGATTTCTCGCGCCTATTTAAGGATTCGGTTTCGAAATCACAGGTTTTCACAAGTGGAATACGCGCACTAATCCTTTAATGGGTTAGCACCTAAATAACCTAATTGAATGGCATGCAAGCCACGTGCAAAGGCTTCCAAAGCTAAATTTCGACAATCATCTCTCTCGTTTTCCCCTGACATGCGCCCTACTATAAAAAAAAATTCCTAGGTTTAGTCACGTTTGCTAAAGTGTCCTACGCTAAATAAACACAGTTTACTTACACAGAATTTCCTTGGCCTGTTGCGCTGGCTTTTCAAAGGTTCGTAATCTGTCTCGTATCCAGCTTAGCTGAGCTAATTGCTGATTTCACAAATTGCAACACAAACAACAAAGGGGGAGGGGGGATGCAATCATTACGAGAATCACTGGCCAGGTTGCCATTTTTATATGTTTCCTGGTGCAGGTGGTTCTTAAGACTCCACATTTAGTACTTTACTCTAAAACGGCCTTGCAAGATAACCAGGACATAAAAAATAAAAGAAAAAGGAGTTAAACAAGGAGCGGAGGGCTCTTTCTCAAAGGGAAGTCAGTGACACACGTGGATACAAAAATAGGTATATTTTCATGACACACAAGATCAAAGGGAAAATGAACTGAAACACATTAAATTGCTGCTGCAGAAGTCCTCCCGAAGGTGGGGGGAAAAGCTTGGGAATGCCAGGAACACGGACCAAGGAGAATTCTGCTACGATCGTCCTTCTGAAACGATATGAGGACTTAGGTTACAATCCAATGCTGGAATTTGGGGAATGAATTACTCGGGTGTGCGCTGAGGGCGCCAAGGACTTCCCCGAGGGTTGACTTGTGACTCAGGGCAAGGAGGCAGTGAACACGTGGCCCAGGATTGAACCAAAGAAACTCAGGGAATACCAAGTTATAGGCCCAAAAGTTTAATAAATGCACAAGGGCGAACTTACCGTGACTAAGCAACTCGTTTTAGGTATTTTACCAAATTGTAGGGGCGTAAGGCTGACGTCAGCGTCCAGCGGCGTCTTCTGCCAGGGTTCATGTGTGTGTGTCGACAAAGGGCCTCCCTCAACAAGGAACTGCCTTCAAGTCGTAGGTTTGGGGCGGAAAAGGGCGCCCTTGGGATGATGAAAGGCTGCAGGTGAGTTTCCGCTCGCTTTGGGACTTGCAAACCCCACTTGCACTATTTGCTGGCCACGTGGGTGGGGTACGGAGCAAAGGGCATTTAAATTCCACGTGGCGACTGTTTGATCTCTTGTAGGCTGGCAAAGAAACACGAGCAAAGATATGTCTCTTTAATAAGAGATTACTGTACAAGCTGACGGCTAAACAGAGACTAACCATATTCGTTACATACATATAAAGAAAAGTATTTACAGAACTCTCGCTTGTTTATTTACATTCGAAACCAATTACCATTACAATATAATTATCGAACCACCCATTACATAACTAGTAAACAAATGAATATGGACATTTGGAGGTATATCACACACCTCGCCCTAAGACGTCTAGGGTAATAATATTATAATCCCTGGCGTCTGAAAATCCTACTTATTCATATGTATTTTTCTTCCATTTTACTTGTAGACGATCAGGTTCTTTCCTATGCCGCAAACTACGACGTGGAGCTGGTGTAGGCAAGATTGATTTGCTAATAACCTCAGCAGTAGAATTATCTCGTGGCTTCTCCACATCCTTTGGTTTACTGGGAGTATCAGTTGCATCAAGGCTTGATCCATATATTGGTAGAAAAGGTCGATGAGGTCTCAGGAACTTTCGGTTCCTCCACAAAATGCGCCCACTGCCCATCTTTATGAGATAATCTCGCCTTGATCCAATGCCGACAACAACACCTGGCCGATTCCAAAGTCCTGTGGTGTGATCCTGAACATCAACATAACTACCCATTTTCAAATGAGAAAGGGGTCTGGCAGTACTGTCGTATTGTTGCTTCGCCTGACTTAAAAATACTCTGCTTTAACATCAAATTCCTCTGCTTTCTTTTGCCACTCTTTGGCAAATGAGCGACGATGTGTTGGAATAAAAGACCTGAGGGGATGACCAAATAAAACTTGAGCTGGTGATCTGCCATCAGCACGAGGTGTATTCCTAAGCTCCAACATTCCACGGGCAAATTCATCCCCATCCAGGTTCCCATCCTTAGCAGTAGTCATAATCAGCTTCTTGATAATTTTCACTGATGCTTCTGCATGTCCATTTGCCTTCGGATTATATGGCGAAGTAATGCGATGTTCTACTCCCCAGCGAGATAAAAACGTCTCAAAGCTGACGAAGCAAACTGTGGTCCTCCATCAGTTTTCAACAAAACAGGAACACCAGTATCTGAAAATATAACCCTCAGTGACCGTATTAGATTGGATGCAGAAGCTATACCCTGGCACGAAGATACACAAGGCCATCCACACAACTTGTCAATATAAACAAGATAAGTACCACCCATGACATGAAAATAATCCGCAGATACGGATTCAAAAACTCTACTTGGTAGATCTTCATTTCTTTGATTTGGTAGAAGAGGACGGCATTTGATACAAGAAGAAACCATGTTCTCAATATCTCTGTCAATTTTAGGCCAGTAAACAGTCTGTCGCGCCTTTTCTTTTTGTGCGGTCTATTCCTGATGACCATCGTGAAGACATTCAAGAGTTTCCCGTCGAAGACTCTTGGGTATAAGAAGTCTTGCTCCATAAACAATTAGGTCATCATCTACAGCAAGCATATCATGTATATTCCAGAAAGGCCTGAGTTCTACTTCCAAATTATGGCAGTGTTCAGGAAAACCTTTCATTATAATTTTCCGAAGTGAATTGTATTCTGCATCTTGTTCAGCAGCAACACGTACCTTTTCCAGTGTTTTGTCCTTTAGGGGTGTCAGAAGTACACCATTTTCATGCATGTCAAGGGCATTCACAATTGCAACATGCAAAGGATCAGTGGATCCATCCTCATTCAAACAATTTTCTTCCGTAGGATCCTGAACTGGTGCACGCAATAAAGCATCTGGAATACAATGAAAACTTCCCTTCTGCCAGTGGACAGTAAAACTGAAATTACTTAGCTTCTCCCTCATGCATTGAAGTCTAGGGTTTTCAATTTCACCAAGTGACTTACTGTTAAGAATTGGTATCAATGGTCTATGATCTACCACAACATCAAAATGAGGTAATCCAGCCAAGTAAGTATGACATTTCTTTATTGACCATAATACAGCTGTCATTTCCAGCTCTATCACAGAATATCTCGTTTCAACATCTGAAAGGAATCTTGAGCCACATTGCGTTAGTTTCCAGTCCGTTCCATGCTTTTGAAGTAAAACAAATCCCAAACCACGCAGTCGCGATGCATCTGTCTGCAACATGGTTGGCAAAGTTGCATCAAAATGTACAAGTACAGGGGTGCAGTAAGTGCTTCTTCACTCTCCCAAAAGACAAATCATGCTGTGTTGTCCAACACCATTCATTACGCTGCCTCAGTAAATCTCTGAGTGGTTGTGCTTCATGTGCAATTACTGAAGAAAACTTCCAAGCTGATTAATAAGTCCATAAAAGATCGAAGATCTGTTATATTTTAATGGTACAGGAAAGTCTGCAATAGCCAAAACTTTGTGGGAATCAACTGTGTAGCCATGGCTCGAGATTTTATACCCACAAAAATCAACAACACGTTTTGCGAAGCAAATTTTCTGAGGATTAAGAGTTATCCCATACTCATCACATCTTTGCAAGATAGAAATAATATGGGCTAGATGATCCTTATAAGAATAATCGTATGCAAGAACATCATCAACTATCTTTACAGTTTGTGGTATATCACCAATAGCTTGGTCTCCTCTTCGATTATATTCATCTCCTGAAGAAATAAGTCCCATTACCGCTTAGCTTGAATTTATAGCGACCCCATGGGGTAAACATGTGAGATCCTGGTCTTCTTCTGCAATCTTGACTTGGAAATATCCCATTTTTGCATCTAGTGTAGAGAACCACCTTACCCCGGTGCTAATCGAAGCTACTGCATCATGTGGTGATCGTACAGGATAAGTGGGTCTACATACATACTTATTAAGCTTAGTCAGATCGAAACACAATCTTATTCCATTTGGCTTCTAGCAACAGGCACTATGGGATGACACCATTCTGTTGGATGCTCAACCTTACAGATAATATCTTTATCCCAAAGTTCATCAAGCTGATCCTTTGTTTCCGACCTCCAGCTGTATGGTATAGTGCGCGGGGCTGTCACAGCAAATGGTCTCACATTCTCAGACAACTTTATATGCATGGGACCTCCATGTATCTCCCTCAGTGTTTTTGTGGCACCAAATACCTGAGGAAATGCTGATACCAAAGCTGCAGCATGCTCTGCCTTTTCTTCTTCAGCTGGATCACGTTTATAAGGCCACCTTGGAAGTGCAACAGGAGTATGAACTACATGACAAGTATTGTCTTTTTTCTCTTTGTAGTCCTTTTTCTCTTCATCTGGATCTACAGACAGTCGTACGGAAGAGAATTAATTTGAGCAGGAAAAATCCTCCGGTAGAATTCCCAAAGCAATAGAATCAAACCAGCTTAATAAAGCTCTTTTTACTTTCTTTTCACTACAGTTATTTCAGCTTGAGTTTGTTGATCACTAAAAAGGTGTGAAGTAAAAATCCCACACAGTTAAGGGTCTGATAACCAGGAACAAAGCTTTTCAATTTTAGAAGGTTCAAGCATATAGGGATATATACCAAGAGACCTCCTTTGTTGAGGCCCATCACCGTTGCTTCTGCTCCCGAATCCGGTGTCCATAGTATATAAGAGTTCCCTGCAGGATGGGTACCAGCACATCACTTATGATCTTATGTACATTCCTGTTAAGTCTACCATTTAAATTTAGTTATTTGACAGCTTTTTGTCCTTTGTCGATTACAAACATTCATGTCAGAATGTCAATCTTTTCACATCTAAAGCATTTTTCATTTTGTATAAACTGTTGGGTGCTGTCTTGTAGTCTCTTTTGTACCGTGAAACTTTTGATATACTCTGTGGGATCATTCCTCGTATTGTAAAATTCTCATTAGCACTCTCAGAAGCTTAAAATATCTACAGCCCTCTGCAAATTCAGGTCCTCCTCCTCTAGCATACGTTTTAGAGCTTGTTCATCACAAGTGCCAACAACAATACAGTCTTCAATCTATTGTCCATACATCGAAGAACAAAATCACAGAATGCTGCAATTTCCAGGATACCAAAAGGAAATCGTCGAAACTCTCACCTATTTCTTGTTTCTAAGTGTCGACGATGATATTCCGTTGACGGGTGTGACTTTCCATGGCATCAAGTATAGTTTCAAGATCTGCATCAGCCGAAAACGAGAGGCCATATCGTAATGTTTTAGTCTTCATCTAAAAGAGAAGCCGGTACCGACCTTTGCTCAGCATCATTTTGATCCCAGTATTGCATACCCTTCAAATTTATGCCACCAAGCATCGAACTCCTTCAAAGAGACACAGGTGAGGTGCGGGTGTGGCACTATGGGGGAGTTTTATACCGGTACGATTTTCGTATTTTCAGCACCTCCACTTCGTTGATTTCGTTGACATTTTTTTGCGCGCTCATCATGGTTTCTAACATCGTAGCTAAATGTTCTTCCCTCTTCTGAGCCATATCCGCTTGCTTCGCCAGCAGCTCCGTCAATTGTTGTAGTTGCTCTTCCATCGTGTCAATCAAATCTTAAATTTTGAATCACCTCTGACTATGATCATTCCACCAGCAGAACAGATCCTACTCACTGCGCCATGTTTGATCTCTTGTAGGCTGGCAAAGAAACACGAGCAAAGATATGTCTCTTTAATAAGAGATTACTGTACAAGCTGACGGCTAAACAGAGACTAACCATATTCGTTACATACATATAAAGAAAAGTATTTACAGAACTCTCGCTTGTTTATTTACATTCGAAACCAATTACCATTACAATATAATTATCGAACCACCCATTACATAACTAGTAAACAAATGAATATGGACATTTGGAGGTATATCACACAGCGACGAGGGAAAGAAGGGGGCAAGGTCTGCACCCATGACCTCCTTTCGACCCTGACCTGACCTTTTATTGCTTCTGGACAGGTGTGGGGGCGATGTCCTGACCGGGTCACGCTTCTGTACCAAATAAAACGGCGCAAGCCAGTTTACTGCCCCAGGAGAGAATTACAGCTTTTGAGTGTCTCTCATAAACCCAACTTCTACTGGTTGAAACTAACCCGAACCAGAATTCACTACCTCTCACAGGTTCAAAATAGACAGAGGCCTACCTATTGGCCAAGCAAAGCAGAAAGGCAGGCGCTTTCATAGCGTATTTTGGCACTAATCTTTACAATATATATATATATATATATATATATATATATATATATATATATATATATATATATATATATGTATGTATCTAGCGAGGGTTTATTGGAACTCAGTTGTTCTGCAGAGAGAACAGATTAAACAGAAGCAAAGAGATTGTCACTTTTCATAACATATTTCTGTTTCATCCTCACCTTCGACGGTTGTTACTGAAGGCAAATCAGTCATGCAGAGAGAGAGAGAGAGAGAGAGAGAGAGAGAGAGAGAGAGAGAGAGAGAGAGAGAGAGAGAGAGAGAGAGAGAGAGGGAGTCCTTTAACAGATTCCTAACAAAACATTTTATGCCTCATTGTAGGTATATCCGTTTTCCCTTGTAATTTTTTTTTTTTTATAGAAAGCGTTATTTTTCCCATATTTCTCTCTACTTGCTTTTGTGGCTTTAAATGTTCTAAGTTGGAAAGACTAGTTGACATCTTTTATAGGATTACAGCCGTTTCAGACAAACTGAATAATTTCAGGGTAATGGAAATTGTCGTTAAATGAATTCTAGTGTTTGCTTCCGTGTTATTTTCTCTTCTGTCAGGTAGTATTTCTGACTCTTCTGTCATAGTATTTCTGTCAGTCAGTTGTAAAGAACTTTTCTCATATTCTGTCTAGTTCTGTCTCCAGAAATCAAATAAGAGCTGGTTTAAAACTGGGCCAGTGCACAGGACGTTTACATTTCTTTCTGAACCTTTACAATGGTCAGAGAAATGAAGTGCCTGTGGAACACTCGTAAGCTTAATAGGAATACTTTCAAGATTTCGACAGAGAGAGAGAGAGAGATTTCAAGATTTCTGACAGAGAGAGAGAGAGAGAGAGAGAGAGAGAGAGAGAGAGAGATCACAAGTATTTTTTACTGTTTTCTGTTATTTCAGCATGCATTGGCTGCCACTTTCAAAAAAAATTTTTCACGGCTAGCAACGACCTAATTACCAATTTTCATTCTCTTATCTTCAACTGAACGATCGCGTGCATCGTAAAAATCGATATTTGTTTGGCAGACACGAAACAAACTCTCTCTCTCTCTCTCTCTCACCAGTTATCAAAATGAAATTTGTCTCACAAAGGTGAATAAGATTCAATTGTGGTGTCGCTAATGCATTGCTTCCTGTAGGTCCATAATGGTCCAATATATCTCTTTCAATGTGCTTCCATTGTTCCGCTTTACAAAATAAGGACACTAAAGTCATTGTTAACAATTAAGTATATAATCAGTGCTTGGCCTGGACACTGGAATCTGTCTTACTTGATGGTGTTAATTTTATAGTCTTTTTACAAAAAGGATGAGTTCCAAAGTCTTTGGAAATATTACGAAAGACCGTTTCTAAAATTGTTTGTACACTCTGTGAGATCTTTTAATATTTGTTATATTCTTTAATATATATATATATATATATATATATATATATATATATATATATAAATATATATATATATATATATATATATATATATATATATATATATATAATATATGGATATAAATTTCTGCAAAGTCAGGATCAAATATCACTAGGCCATAAAAGTCAAAATCTGTTGATAAATTTGAACCTGAGAGCAAGGCACTAAAGGAATACCTGGGCAAGCTAACTGTTGCATACCAGCTAGTTTTCCCCAACTTCCCGACTCAGCTGTCTATTGGGTCATTGCTGAGTCGGGAAGTTGGGAAAACTCGCTGGTATGCAAGCAGTTAGCTTGCCCAGGTAATTCCTGGGTGCAGTTGCTCTCAGGTTCCAACTTCTTTAGACTTGTATGGCCTAGTGGATAGCGCCTTTGCCTTCCACCTGAGAGACCTGGGTCGTTCCAAATCCCTATTTCTGTTCCACAATGATTGTGTGAAATTTATTTATGTATATACGTGATATGTATGTTGATTATTTCTATATATATATATATATATATATATATATATATATATTATACATGTGTGTGTATAAGCATTAAGCTACAAATGTCCTTCAATATCCAACTTGCTCTACCTCGGAAATAATATATTGTCATACATGTTACCCGAAGGGAAATTTTTTAGTTGATAACAAGTTGTCGGTTTGTGGGCTCGAACCACTGAGGACAAGAACTCAGGACTACAGTGACGCCTTAAATGACACGGCCATCAAGGGAGGTATAAGTTGATACCGTCTCCCACCTACAAATCACTGTCGAACTCAGGTATTTGTAATTAGAATCGATATCAACCCACCTCTGCCATGTTAGCCATGCAGCGTGTTTGTCACACGCAGCCATATTATGAATGAATTTTATCACATCACCGTGATTCATGTACAAGCATTAAGCTACAAACGTCCTTTAATATCCAATTCGCTCTCCCTCAGAAATAATATACTTTCATATATGTTACTTGAAGAGGAATTTTTTAGTTGATAATAAGTTTGTCGTCTCGTGAGCTCGAACCATGGAAGAGGGCTACAGTGATGCCTTAAACGACACGGCCATCAAGGGAGGTCTAAGTTGATACAGAATGCATGTATGCGTGTGTATGCTTGTGTATGTATAACCATACGAATCCTCATTTGATGTAAATAAGTGTAAAATTTCAATAATAATTGATGAAGGAATTCTCTTAATAGCCCCACTATCTCTCTTCTTGTATACAAGAAATGCACTGTAGCAGGGCTACTCTCTCTCTCTCTCTGTTTTTCTCTCTCTCACCTACCACATTTCTGTATAACCTGCTAATCACATAGATCTCAAATACATAATACATAAGCCTCTCAGCAGCAACAAACGAAATGAGTGAAAAAAAGGAAGCAACTTGGATATGAGATATAAATAATTGGTACAAGAAGCTTCTTAAAATAAGAAATAATGACAAAAGCAGAGAACATAAAGTAAAAGGTGTTTTATATAAAGATTTTGTGATGTATGTCCATAATCGTACACTTCAAAGATACGCTCTAGCCTAAACTTCCTTTTTGTTATGGCGTCCATGGCCGACCTTCCTTCTTGGATGACAATGCGGAGAAGAAAGGAGACGAGTGCAATAAACCAAAGGTGACTAATGTGGGTGGGCGCCTTAGCGCCCGTGGGGAGTGCCCTGGCACTTACCAATGGTCTGTGGCGGCCGCGTACATGAGACAACCGATGACCCACATGGAGCTGAAACGTGTTAGGCAGCTCCCAACTAATAACGGTTACGACAGCAACCTAATTACGATCTCGCCTCTCGAGATCTACAGGTTCTTAAAATAAACAAGCAATTATACTATAAAAATGACTGACGAGAGGTGACAAACAAAGGAGAGAGCAGAACAAATACAAAAAAATTACCTTAATATTAGTTTATTACAAATTAAATATTTAACATAATGTACAGTTGAGTCATTAAATGGTTCAATTTAAAATTAGCATTACTAACAAAAATTAATTACTTAACAGCAGCAAAATACAATATAAGTAATTTAAACTTCAAATTAATAAACACTTGAGCAGCAAAATTAATTAATACACAGGCATATATAATAATTAAACCTCACATAGATAAAAACACTTAAACAGCAAAATAAAATAACACAGGCAGCATAATATGAAATACATAAGCAGTATAATATAAATAATACGTAAGCAGCATGCTACTAGTTACATTACAACCAGAGTTACATAAACATCCTCAGACGAACTCAGTAGAGCCGTCGAAACACCCTCAAGTAATTAACAGGAACACTGCAGGACAACTACGACAGAGCCGACACGACAACCATCTCGTCCTCAAGAAAAAGAAGAAAACGTCCTCCTCCAGTACCGACAACCGACAGAGCCGACACGGCAACCATCTCGTCCTCCAATAAACGTACTGACGTCCTCCTCCATCTACGACGACCATGACAGAGCCGACACGGCAACCATCTCGTCCTCAAAAACTCTCCATTGCTCTGACTGCCAGGATCTGACTTATAGTCAGGTACGAATACCTTATTCACAGCTGCTACCCCAACGGACTCTCTGCTGCCCTCAACGTGACTCGTTGCTGCTACGAACCTGACTTGTTGCTGTTACGAACCTGACTGACGAAGTCTGACGCCATTCACCAGACGACATCTCGCCAGCAAGAAAAACAAAACAACAAAAGGATGCAAAAATCCATTGGAAGGGAACAATCGACAAACGATTGTTTACTAACACCTCCCCACCTAACAGAAAAAAAAAAATTACAATAAAATTTTTTTTTTTTTTACAACAAAATACTCTACCGATGCTGCCACACCCCGCCAGCCAAAACAGAACCAATCCTGGCCTAAGGTCGCCAATATTATGATCTCGCCTCTCGAGATCTACAGGTTCTTTAAAATAAACAAGCAATTGGGCTGTAATGACTGACGAGAGGTGACAAACAAAGGAGAGAGGAGCAGAACAAATACAAAAAAATTACCTTAATATTAGTTTATTACAAATTAGTTATTTACATAATGTACAGTTGAGTCAAGGTTCAATTTAAAATTAGCATTACTAACAAAATTAATTACTTAACAGCAGCAAAATACAATATAAGTAATTTAAACTTCAAATTAATAAACACTTGAGCAGCAAAATTAATTAATAATACAGGCAGCAAATAATTAAACCTCACATAGATAAAAACACTTAAACAGCAAAATAAAATAACACAGGCAGCATAATATGAAATACATAAAGCAGTATAATAAATAATACGTAAGCAGCATGCAACTAGTTACATTACAACCAG
Source organism: Macrobrachium rosenbergii (assembly GCF_040412425.1). Classification (NCBI taxonomy): domain Eukaryota; kingdom Metazoa; phylum Arthropoda; class Malacostraca; order Decapoda; family Palaemonidae; genus Macrobrachium; species Macrobrachium rosenbergii. The sequence goes on from NC_089755.1 coordinate 17,469,001, forward strand.
AGTTACATAAACATCCTCAGACGAACTCAGTAGAGCCGTCGAAACACACCCTCAAAAATAAAACTGCTTAACAGGAACACTGCAGGACAACTACGACAGAGCCGACACGACAACCATCTCGTCCTCAAGAAACAGTGCTGACGTCCTCCTCCAGTACCGACGACCGCGACAGAGCCGACACGGCAACCATCTCGTCCTCCAATAAACGTACTGACGTCCTCCTCCATCTACGACGACCATGACAGAGCCGACACGGCAACCATCTCGTCCTCAAAAACTCTCCATTGCTCTGCTGCCAGGATCTGACTCGCAGGTACGAATACCTGCTGCTGCTACCCCAACGGACTCTCTGCTGCCCTCAACGTGACTCGTTGCTGCTACGAACCTGACTTGTTGCTGTTACGAACCTGACTGACGAAGTCTGACGCCATTCACCAGACGACAGCTCGCCAGCAAGAAAAACAAAAACAACAAAAGGAGGCTACAATCCACCAAGGGAACAATCGACAAACGATTGTTCCTAACACCTCCCCACCTAACAGAAAAAAAAAAATTACAATAAAATTTTTTTTTTTTTACAAACAAAATACTCTCCCCCGATGCTGCCACACCCCCGCCAGCCAAAACAGAACCAATCCTGGCCTAAGGTCGCCAATATTATGATCTCGCCTCTCGAGATCTACAGGTTCTTTAAAATAAACAAGCAATTGGGCTGTAATGACTGACGAGAGGTGACAAACAAAGGAGAGAGGAGCAGAACAAATACAAAAAAATTACCTTAATATTAGTTTATTACAAATTAGTTATTTACATAATGTACAGTTGAGTCAAGGTTCAATTTAAAATTAGCATTACTAACAAAATTAATTACTTAACAGCAGCAAAATACAATATAAGTAATTTAAACTTCAAATTAATAAACACTTGAGCAGCAAAATTAATTAATACACAGGCAGCATAATAATTAAACCTCACATAGATAAAAAACACTTAAACAGCAAAATAAAATAACACAGGCAGCATAATATGAAATACATAAGCAGTATAATAAATAATACGTAAGCAGCATGCTACTAGTTACATTACAACCAGAGTTACATAAACATCCTCAGACGAACTCAGTAGAGCCGTCGAAACACCCTCAAGCTGCTTAACAGGAACACTGCAGGACAACTACGACAGAGCCGACACGACAACCATCTCGTCCTCAAGCACAGTGCTGACGTCCTCCTCCAGTACCGACAACCGCGACAGAGCCGACACGGCAACCATCTCGTCCTCCAATAAACGTACTGACGTCCTCCTCCATCTACGACGACCATGACAGAGCCGACACGGCAACCATCTCGTCCTCAAAAACTCTCCATTGCTCTGCTGCCAGGATCTGACTCGCAGGTACGAATACCTGCTGCTGCTACCCCAACGGACTCTCTGCTGCCCTCAACGTGACTCGTTGCTGCTACGAACCTGACTTGTTGCTGTTACGAACCTGACTGACGAAGTCGACGCCATTCACCAGACGACAGCTCGCCAGCAAGAAAACAAAAACAACAAAAGGAGGCTAAATCCACTGTAAGGGAACAATCGACAAACGATTGTTCCTAACAAACCTAATAGAAGGTTGTCCGCGACAACAGTTGGATATGTATGCCAGCACACCAGAGACGGCGTCTAACTCACCAGGAAACATCCAATTATACTATAGAAGTGGCATCTCATAGCCGGTTTCAGGATAAGGTCACGACCATGCAAAGGATAGTGCCACGCCTACAAATCATAATGAGGGCATCTCCTTACGAGTCTAGTGGCCCCCAAACCTGGTCAGTAGCCTTGTAATGCGAAATAGCATGCTCCCCCCCCCAACAAAGATGGGGGAGTCTACCACGATAATAATTAAATGGAAAGAAATTTGAAACATTTTTCGTCATTCCTAAGAATCTTGCCTGACGAGAGAAAGAAGTAGAGACTGATTCCAAGTCTAGATGAAAAGATAGTCTCTGCAAATGATGCCATTAACTTTAATATGAATTACATATGAGATAGAAAGTATGCACAAATAACATACATAAATATATATACATATATGTATATATAATATATATATGTACACACACATATATATAAATAATTATATACATACATACATACATACATACATACATACATACATACATACATACATATATATATATATATATATATATATATATATATATATATATATATATTATATATATATATATATATGCACCTTAATCACAAAACTTTCCTTTATATCAGTTTTGCAGGTTCGCCAAATGGAGGAGAAAACGAAAAACTAAGTACCTAGTATTTCGTGTAATTGCTACACATTTTCAAGGTACAATGAACAAAGTAAAGGAATTTTTGCACGTAAGAAAACTTTCCATAAGAAAAAGAAGAAAATCACTTAAAAGCAAAACAGCAATTAGAATAAGTAACAGCAAAACAATCTTGCAAGTCCATCCTTACTACAAACAAGCTAAGTCTCCTACACCTCAAAACCTAACAACAAGATTGGTAGTTAAGAACAGACGACCAAACTGATCCTTCTGATTACAGTAAAAGAATAAACATCACTTTAAAGCGAAAATTAGACAACAAGCCTCAAAAAAATGACTGTACATACGAAGAAACGATATCTTAATTATAGTCAAAAAGCAAATAACCAAAGGACTGACAGTTATTCACGAAACATTTGCACACAACCGCTCAACAGATTCTTCAGTAATAAAACCACCTAACTTGAAAACACCAGAACTAATGTTCATTATGTTCCCATGACAAAACTTTACGAGAGCAGACTCTAGGATGTTACGTTTTGTATATTCATTACAAGCAATTATCGATCTGCACTTCTGTCGATCAATATGATGATCAAAATTAGTTTTATGCAAAAATGTAGCACTGGAAGACTGAAAAGATCTTACACTATACTGATGTTGCTTTACTCATACATTTGTTCATTGTACCTCGAAAATGTGTAGCAATTACACGAAAGTACTTGATACTTGGTTTTTCATTTTCTCCTCCTTGTGGCGAACCTGCATATATACATATATGAAGACACATACACAAACGTGTATATGTATGTGTATATATATATATATATATATATATATATATATATATATATATATATATATGTGTGTGTGTGTGTGTGTGTGTGTGTGTGTGTGTGTGTGTGTGTGTGTGTGTGTGTGTGTGTGTATATGTATTATTACGATCTCGCCTCTCGAGATCGACAGGTTCTTCAAAATAATAAGAAATTGGGCTGAAATGACAGAGAGGTGACAAGCAAAGGAGGGAGGAGCTGAACAATACCAAAAAGTGACCTTAAAATTAATTTATTTACAAATTACATACATAATGTACAGTTGAGTCAGGTTCAGAAACTAAACAGCACACATAAATGATTCAGTGATATAAAAGCCCAGTAAACAAACTGAAAATAAATTAACAAACAACACTTGGGCAATAACCAGGCAGCATAAACATAGCATGGACAGACAGCATGACAAATACAGAGGCAGCAAAATAATAATGAAACAATACACAAGCACCATAAATACACAGGCAGCATAATAATAATGAAACAAATACACAAGCAGCATAATAAATACACAGGCAGCATAATAATAATGAAACAATAAATATACAAGCAGCATAAGAAATAATACGTTAAGTATCATTACAGCCAGAGTTACATAAACATCCAAAGACGAAGCTGCAACACAGGAAAACTGCAGGACAACAAAGACAGAGCCGACACGGCAACCATCTAGCCCTCAAGCACAGTCCTCCAACTCCAGGCGCCCATGACAGAGTCGATACGACAACCATCATGGCAAAAAAAAAAAACTCTCCGCTGATGAGACCTGCTGACGTCCTCCTCAAATAACGACGACCATGACAGAGCCGACACGGCAACCATCTCGTTCTCCAAGAAACGTATGACGTCCTCCTCCAATTACGACGACCATGACAGAGCCGACACGGCAACCATCTCGTCCTCCAAGACACTCTCCGCTGCTTTGCTGCCAGGACCTGACTCGCAAGTACGGATACCTGCTGCTGCTACCCCAACTGACTCGCTGCTAACTTAGACCCTATTCGTTGCTGCTACGAACCTGACTTCTTGTTGTTACGAACCTGGCTTGTTGCTGTTACGAACCTGACTGACGAAGTCTGACGCCATTCAACAGACGTCAGCTCACCAGTAAAAAAAAACAAACAAACACAAAGGAGGCAACAACCCACTAAGGGAACAATCGGCAAACGATTGTTCCTAACATATATATATATATATATATATATATATATATATATATATATATATATATATATATATATATATATATATATATATATATATTTATATATATATATATATATATATATATATATATATATATATATATATATATATATATATATATATTTGTGTGTGTGTATTTGTACCTTTCTAACATTAGGCCATTCCTCACAACAAGGGGTGGTGGCTCTCAAGGAAAGCAAGAGAACATTTACTGATTCGTTCATACTTCTTAATGGTGAAAGAACTCCCTGTGAGGCAACTTCCACACCGCCAGCCTTTCATCCAGATACACAAAGGTTCATGATCAGTGCGTCAGTAACAGAAATTAAAAGAGTTAATTTCTGAAATTCCTTCAAAATCTGAATTTTATCTCCATGGCGAAAGTAAGCATAATACGTAGGAAGTAAGAGAGAGAGAGATGAATTCCTTCTAAATCTCATTTTTCTCCATAATGGAAGTCAGCATATAAATATATGTATATATATATATATATATATATATATATATATATATATATATATATATATATATATATATATAATACATACATGTATATAAATGTGTGTATGTATATATATATATATATATATATATATATATATATATATATATATATATATATATATATATATATATACATATAGTACATATATATAATTTCCTTTTAGAAACTAATCCTTGATAAAATCCATAATTCATAGGAAAAGACTTGCGAACCTCTCCCTATGAAGAGATTTGTCATCTGAAGAGTTGACATGATCTCACACAAGGCCTTGGGACGCATAGATCGACGACGATTCATTTTAAATACCTCTGACCTTTTTAAGGAAAACTCTCTTAAGATCATTTAAAAACTAAATGTAATTCAATTTAATTTTTATAAAATTATTTCGGTTTTCTTCCATGATTTCCTTTGCTAATTCACTGAACTGCTGTGACAGATATCCAGAGGAACGTTTGAAATGAATTTGAACATTGAAATAACTGAATGGGTTAGAGCTAGGCAAATAATCCCCCTTCCTCAGACACAGACTCATTCCACATGTCTCTTGTTCTCCGCCTAAAGCAGCAGCGTTGACCAGTTCCACTGTAACGCCCCTTAGTCCCTTTTGGTACGAAATACTTGCAACGTCTCATTCAACCACAGTCTAAATATCCCTGTGGTCCTTTTTATTGCTGACTGAGGGCATCTAAATACTGTAGAGGTGCTCTATTCCTCACACTGCTGGTCTCCCTTCAGAGGAAGTCGTGCAATTGGAACTTCAAAAGTTCAGGTGAAATTACAATGCATTACTACCCTAATGCTATTCTCCTTGCATATTAATACATTTTTTATCCATTTATTAATTTAATAATTTGTCTTTTTTTTTTTTTTCTTTTTAGCAAGCAAGATTTTTCACTTCTGTATTTCCCTTTACTTTCTCTTACTTCTTTCTAATGAATAACACATTCTTTGGAAGCTTGAATTGCAAATCAATGGTCCCCGTGGGCTTGTTCCATACAAGTAGGTTTCATCTTCTGAATAATAATAATAATAATAATAATAATAATAATAATAATAATAATAATAATAATAATAATAAATACATAAATAAATGAATATATTAACAGGTTTATCGATTGCAGAGCAATGGAAAAGAGTTCTTATTGTGCCTTGTAACTTACACAGGTGTTGTTACCCCCACTTGTTAGGCTACCCCACGGGGGTATTTCACCCCTAACCTGCGACTCCTTGCTCAATCAAATCACTGACCCTGATATCGCAGGTGTTGTGGACAATTAACAACGTGCCGCAATGGATGACGTCAATAGAATGAAACGTAGTGCAGGGTTCGCAGAAAAATATGTTCAGCGACCTACTTCCTTAATTCTAATTCCGGAATCCACATCTATTTTTATTTCAGGCAGGTTTTGAAACAAATGCCTTCCCTCGCACCTTATCGGCAATATCCATTTAATAATCTATTTATCCTGTTTTAATAAATAGATTTCTTCTTCCTATATTTCCCTTTACCTCCTCTCACTTTTTCCTAATGAACGCCATATTCTTTGGAAGCTTGAATTTCAAGTCAGTGGTCCCTGTGGGCTTGTTCCAAACGTATAGGTCTCATCTTCTGAATAATAATAATAATAATAATAATAATAATAATAATAATAATAATAATAATCCTTTAATTCTTTTTCAGGTGTCTAAAATGTCCTATAATCGCAGTTTTCAGACGTGAACTTACCACAGCTCTGAGCACCTTTCACCCTTATATGTCAAAACAATTTGGTTTTCCAAGACCTTTGAACAAAAGCATTATTTACTGGTTCACTGACGCTCATCCATAAATGATATTTAGAAAGCTTATAAAAGGTAAACTGAAAATTAGGAAATTACTCACCGATTTCCAGACTTTCCACTGAATGCGCTAACCTTCTCACTGACTGCGTTTTAAAATCCACAGAATTTTTAGCCGCACAAAATCTTTCGCGTTTCTTTTGTTAGAATCGATGAATATGAAGCCGGTGTCACCGTGCTGAATATCAGACTGGTCCTCTGCACGATGCATGACCTCACAACTCCCCCGACGTCGGCCACATTCTGTTTTATCTTCTTTGTTTTGTCGTCGCCATTCAACGCTCGGGAGCCAGGTCACTCTCATGGGCCTTTTTTCGGTCTGCAACGCTTTGCGCTTCTCCTTTTGTTGTTAGTCTTGTGTTTTGATTCAGTTCAGCCATTCTGATGGGAACCGTGGTCTTCACACACATCACAGTAATGCTGAAATAGAAAAGACAGATAATTTCCAATTACCCTATGCGTACGTACGCAAACACACATATATAGGCTATATGTATATATACAGTATGTATATATATATATATATATATATATATATATATATATATATATATATATATATATATATATATATATATATATATATATATATATATATATATATTGTTAAACGTGAGACTTGGCTGATGAGTTTATTACTTGATTTACGTAATTCTTACAAGGCCCTGCATGCCAAGGACACATGTAACCCGTCGATGAAGCTACAAATTAACCTCAAAGAAAGGTCGCCAACCGAGGAGCTATTCTCGGCAAAGAATACTCAATGAATAAAGACTTTACGATAAACGTCGCCAACTTCGGACACAGACAATCTCTACTCGTTAATATGGTATTGAAACACAACGGCTCTTCCGAACAATAGATGCGACACAAGGCTGCATAAAGAATTAAAATGATTTGCTTACCTACCCTACTTCCTAGTTAATTCACTGGAATGGTTGAATGTCGCTAAACAATAAAAATTAGGCCTAATCTAGACTTCGTAAAAGCAAGTCGCTTTGTAATCTAATAATTATGGTGGCGGTGAAGGAGGAAACAAAGGAAAACGGAAATACTGAAATAAAAAAAACTAGTAATTGACGAAGTTTTGAACAAAACACAGACTTTACCTTGGACAACTAGTTGTTGCGCATACAACGGATGATTGGAAGTTCTGGAACGAATTCGCCACTTCACAATTCACTAATATAAGACAATAGACAGAAGGTTGGAGGACCGAAGCGCATTTCGTGCGCTCTCTGTGAAGGCCTGATTCTCTCTCTTGGTCCGAACTAATTTGGACCAAAACAGGGACGGCCGTTCATGCCCTCGGGGTCTGAAACTTTGTCAAAAACATTCGCCAAAGAGAACAGGTAAAGCAAGCTTAAGGCCACATATCGTAAGGCTGATTGTGGAAATTTTCCCTCTGGGGTTAAATGCCTAATGCTACCGAGTTCTTTGCAACAAACGAACGTTAAAGTTTGAATTGCCTATGCGCCCCCGCTGGACAACGACTTTCCCTGTCTGCGCCAGTCTGATTAATATTACTACAAACAAATACAAAGAGGGCGAACAGCAGTAATATTTATAAATATAAATTATTATATATATATATATATATATATATATATATATATATATATATATATATATATATATATATATATATATATATATATATATATATATATTTACTTAGTTACTTATTTATGTACATTTTCAAATTAACTAACACACACATATTATATATATATATATATATATATATATATATATATATATATATATATATATATACATATATATATATATATATATATATATATATTCACTAAGTCCATGTTTGAAGGTGAGAAAACCGGGACTTTGAACAAGTATTTTTTAGTTTATTCTATATTTTTCGAGTTCATGTCGAATACAAAAGAGCATGTTGCCCAGACTAACAAACTGTAAACCCGCCCCCAAACTTCAGTTTTTGTATATAAATCTCTGTAAACTTCTTTTGTATTCAGTGTGAACTTGAAAACGTAGAATAAACTACGAAAGTAATTGTTCAAAGTCCCCGTTTTCACTCACCCTCCGACGTGGACTTAGTGATATTCACAAGCACGCGTTTTTTCTTTTCTGTATTGATATACAGTATATATATATATGTGTGTATATATATATATATATATATATATATATATATATATATATATATATATATATATATATATATATATACAAGGGTGAATAAGTATTTAAGGAAACTCAGTTGTTTTGCAGAGAAAACAGATTAATTGGAAAGAAAGAGATTGTCACTTTTCATAACATATTTCTCTTCCATTTCACCTTCGCGGGTTGTTACCGGAGGTAAATCAGTGAGAGAGAGAGAGAGAGAGAGAGAGAAGAGAGAGAGAGAGAGAGAGAGAGAGAGAGAGAGAGAGAGAGAGAGAGAGAGGTTCTTTAACAGATTCCTAACAAAACATTTTATGCCTCTTTGTAGGTGTATCCCTTTCCCTTGTAATTTTTTTTTAGACGGTGGTATTATTTTTCACATATTTCTCTCTATTTATTTTTGTGGCTTTAAATATTCCAAGTTGGAAAGGCTAGTTGGCATCTTTTATAGAATTAGAGCCGTTTCAGACAAACTGTATAATTTCAGGGGTAATGAAAATTGTCGTTAAATGAATTCATCAAATTTCAGCAGCCCAACGAAGAAGCGAGCGTCTTTCTAGTGTTCTTTTCCTTGTTATTTTCTATCTCATCTGTCAGGCAGTATTTCTTTCAGTCAGTTGTAAAGAACTTTTCTCATAAGAGCTGGTTTTTAATTGGGTCAATTCAAAAGGCGTTTACATTCCTTTCTGAACCTTTACAATGGTCAATGAAATGAAGTGCCTGTGGAACACTCGAGAGAGAGAGAGAGAGAGAGAGAGAGAGAGAGAGAGAGAGAGAGAGAGAGAGAGAGAGAGAGAGAGAGGTATTTCTCAATCTACTGTACTATCTCTTATTCTTGTCTTTTGTAGTCTACAACAAAGGAAATATAGCTTTAATGTTTCTCCTCGTTAAAGCTAAACTGAGGCGAAGGAAAATTTCGAAATAAATTGTTGGCGAAAAAATGATTGAATCCATAAACATCACGGAAAATATCATCGGTCTTTGTCTGATAAGAAATTCTTAACATTTCTTGACCGAGATTTTAATCTCAACTATGTTCTTAAAATGTAAGAAACGAAAGAAAAGGAAAAGCTTGAGAAATGGCAATGGCATTCAACTGGGTTTATTCGACATCCCTCACTTTTCTCACCTTCTGTTTTCTTGGAGTGAGATTCTTCTGAGGAGTTTTCAAAGCCTTGATCAGGTTCAGAACTGAATGATGTTTACTAATTCACTGCAACAAAAAATAAGTCAAAGACTGAACCTTTTTTACTTTTATTTTACACATATTACTTACTCAATTGTCCTGATAATGATTAGAAATAAAGGCTATTAATGACTGACAATGACGGATTTTCATATCATTAACATGTATTTAAATGCCAAATTGTACTGCCAAATCAAACCACCAAAAATGATATCAGGTTCACAAAAGTAATTAAATAACTGTCTAAAGCAACTGAGTAACTGTCTAAATTAAGTGAGCAGTTTGTATTGAACAGGGGGAGACCAATTGTGTGGGTATGGGTTTTCTCTCTCTCTCTCTCTAGATATTCTAATTTCTTCCTAAAAGATAGCCAGTAGCCTTCATATAGATTTGTCGAATACCTTTTTTTTTTAGTTTCATGGAAAAAATAATAAGAATATGATTATGTCATTTAGTGTATTCATTTTTACCTTTTCTTTTCTCTATCCATCTGACTTGAGAGAGTAACTGCTTGAACACCAGGAGCGGCTGATTTTTCTTTTTTTCGTAATCCGTACTGTAATTCAGTCAATGCAGTCTCTAAGGACATTGCTCGAAGACAACGCTTCAAGTTGAACTGTGCCCATTTCTCAGTCTTTTCCTGGTCTGACTCTCTTCTCCCTTGTGAAACCTTCTCTTGGAATAATTTATTTTTGTTTATTGTAGGAACACGGGTGAATCTATATATTCTCATAGTGCTTAAAACAGGGCACTCTGTTAATGATAAAAATAATGGAATAGAAACAAAAAGAGGGTGGATTTTTTTTTAATGCATTCCACTCAGGTATCACCCAGACATTTTCTACTTTGAAGATGTTTCTCCTTAACAGAACTCTTGGTTTTCTTACTGAACAACTCAGCTGTTCCTTAGACATGTGGGAATCAGCAACAACACTCACCCATTAAACAGAGAGAGAGAGAGAGAGAGAGAGAGAGAGAGAGAGAGAGAGAGAGAGAGAGAGAGAGAGATAGAGATCACAAGTATTTTAATGTTTTCTGTTATTTCAGCAGGCACTGACTGCCATATTCAAACTAAAATTCTTCACGGCTAGCAACGACATAATTACCAGTTTTCACTCCCTTATCTTCAACTGAACGGTCATGTGCATCGCAAAATTCATTTTTGTTTTGCAGACACGAAACAAATTCTCTCTCTCTCTCTCTCTCTCTCTCTCTCGCCAGTAATCAAAATGAAATTAGTCTCACAAAGGTGAATCATCACTAGTCATGCAAAACAATAGTTAGAACCACCAACAGAAGCCAAGTGTTCAATGAATTCGCCGGTTAGCTAGACACTGCCGGATGAGTCATTTCCGCTCCCACCTTACAGAGGGAGCACCCACCCCACTCCGGCTTCGACAGCTAATAAAAAATCGCTTATTATTATTATTATTATTATTATTATTATTATTATTATTATTATAACGATAAAAATACAACAAAGATAAAGATCGTAATTCAAGTTATTTGTATTATTTTCAATTTTATTTTCGATTTTCCTAATAATGAAATTTATTTGATTTTGTATTGCAATTATATTTAGTTACCTTTTCAATATTTATTAAAATTATTTTATTTCACAAATTTCGCAATTTTATTATTTTCTTTATATACATTTTATTACGCTGTCAAAATTTTTATTCTAAAGATTGAAAACGATTCCTCCTGAATACAGACTAAAAGATACCCCATAACATAAAATTGAGAATGCTTGATGGAAAATAACGAATGAAAAGTGTAAAAATTCAGTGTATAGATATGCATAAAATATGTGAAAACAGACCTAACAGATGGAAGTAAAGAAAATGCGTAAAAATGGCATTACAATTTAACATTTTCAGAGTGTTTCATTTCAAAATAAGAAAAATTTAAAAAAGAAATGGAAGAATTCGAAGAAGACAATAACATGAAAATAAAATCAATAACGATACGAAATAGAATTAAAGGTAAATGAAAATGAAAAAAGAATATAATTAAAAATCCAAATATAGAGTAATATAAATAATAAATACACAAAAAATCAATAACAAAATATGAAATGAATAAAATAATACTAGAAAACAACATGAGAATAAAAATAACAAAAAAACGAAAAACAGAAAATAGTAAATAAAAAGTATGAACAAAAAGAATAAAAATAAAAAGGCAGGTACAAGAAAAATGAAAATGAATAATATGAAAGTAAGCAAAGATAGGATCAAATGAAAAAGAATTAAAAATGATAGTGAAAAGTAAATCTTGAAAAATTACGATTACCAATGAATATACTTAGGATTGAGGAGATTATATAAAGATAATAAAAATTCGAATAAAACCACGAAAACAGCAATAAAAATGAATTGATGATAATGATATAAAAATATAGTTAAACAAATATGTTGCATATGATAAACAATATGAACATGATGGAAAATAGAATTTTCATAATCTAAAAAAATTAGCATAAAACAATAAATAAAAATTAACATAAATATAGAAAAATACAAAGAATCATATGAAAAGCAAGAAAGTAAAATATAAAAACAACTAAGACGTTGTAAAGAAAATACAACGTAAGAAAAGAATGAAACAAAATAATTATGACGAAACCAATAAATTAAAAAAATTAAAAACAAAATACAAACCTACATAGAAATGAAACTACCTAAAAATAAACTGTATATGACACTAAACCCTTAATGAAAGAAAAAACTATTATTGTAATAGAAATATATTAATTTTTTATAATATATAAAAATCATTCACATTTCTAATATTTAAAAATAAAAAAAACAAGGTTATACAAAAATCTAAAAAAAAACATTAAACTAAAATTCAATAAAACTACCTAAAAATATGGGAAATCTATTTTTAAATTTTATTTTATTTTTATTTTGTAATACTAAATCATTTTTATTTTAAAATTTTTCAGTTATAGAAAAATTAAAAATAAAGACAATCAAGATGTAAGCAAAAAAAAAATCGCATAAAAACAGGAAAATTAATGTAACGAAGAAAAAGTTTTAAAAAGCACTGAAGAGTTACTTATACGTTGCAATTTGAATATCCAATATTCTAGGAGTTTTTCCTCTTTTAATGATGGATTTTAGTTTAACCTTTACTGCATAACAGTTTTGTGAATTATTCTCTATTTACCATATTATTATTATTAGTAGTAGTAGTAGTAGTAGTAGTAGTGCCGTTGTTTTCTACATTTATAATTTTTGTAACTTTATTTATTTGAATCATTGTTCAAAATGTTATAACAAAATTTATTCATAAAAAAAGTTAGAATATGTAAAAAAGTTAGAATATGAAAAATAAATAGACCAGAAACACTACAAAAAAAGGTAAAACCAAAATAAATGAAATGCTATTCTCAATATATAATAATGCCAATAGATAAACAGGCGAAAGGGAATTAGAAGCGGGATTTTTTTTATTTTATATAAATACCTCAGATTTTGGTTTCATTGACATTGATTTTTATATTTTAATACTGTTTATGTCATTTTATAATTGTATTAGTATTATATTTTTGAAATCATTTATTTTTTTTGTTTTGTTTTTATTTACTATATTTTATTTATCAATCATACTTTTCATAGTTATTTTCTATTTATATTTATATTTGATTTTATTGTTTTAGTTATAAATTTCTTTACAGTTTTGATTTGTCATTTTTATCTAATTTTCTATTTTTTTATTTTCTGATTTCATCTATTAATTTATTTTTTCTCATTTTTTTATTTTTTATAATAGTTACTATTATAATAGTACACCCCATGATCCGAGATCAGAAATTTGTGCTTTTGTGCTCTTTCAGTTGGTAATAAAACGAAAGTACTTAGCAGCATCTCAGTTGCTTCACTTTTCCTTTGTGGCTCTAACTTTGTTCGTATAATCATCACATTTCTACCTTTTCGTGATTATATATATATATATATATATATATATATATATATATATATATATATATATATATATATATATACATATATATATATATTTATATATATGTATATATATACATATATATATATATATATATATGTATATATATATATATACATCATATGAAGGATATAGCAGTAGGGAAAGGAATCCTAATCATCTACAGTTTACTTTCCAATGCCGACGTTTCAACGAATTCCAAGTCGCATTTTCAAGGCTATAAAATATAATATAATTTATGAACATGAGTACCAAATTAATGCAATGGCAACAGATCTTTATGTAGTAAAAATATTTAAAAGAAAACACCTCATTCCAAGACAAGTCAATAATAAATAAAAGGAGTTCACTAAAATCTTAAAACAACCTACCTATATGAAAGAAAGAGCAAGACTAACATAAATAAATAAAAAGAGTGAGGAAAACTATTTGCCCAAACTAGGCTATAAATACTCAATCGTCCCCAGTGATTAAATGGAAAGTAAGAGATTGTCACTTTTCAAAACATATTTCTCTTCCATCTCCACCCTCGCGGGTTGTTACTGAAGACAAATCAGCCAGGTATAGAGAGAGAGAGAGAGAGAGAGAGAGAGAGAGAGAGAGAGAGAGAGAGAGAGAGAGAGAGAGAGAGAGAGAGAGAGAGACCTTTAACAGATTCCTAACAAAACATTTTGTGCCTCATTGTAGGTGTATCCCTTTTTTCTTGTAATTTTTCTTATAGAAAGTGGTTCCATTTTTCCCATATTTCTCTCTATTTGCTTTTGTATTTTTAAGTGTTCCTAATTGGAAAGGCTGGTTTGCTGTATATCTTTCATTGAATTACAGCTGGTTCAGATAGACTGAAAAATTTCAGGGCAATAAAGTAATTGTTAGTAAATTAATTCATCAGATTATTTCATCAGCCAAAGAACAAGTTTCGAGTAGCATCTCACTTCTGGATTGTGACACTTTCCCCAATAACATCATCATCATCATCATCTTTCAGACCTTTTTGTATCTGTGTCCTTTCTGGGTAACTCAAAACTTCTTTCATTGGGCTGTTGAAATTTGCTGAGTGAATTTTCTGACAATTTTCATTATACTTTGAAATGATTCAGTCAATCTGAAACGACTGTGATTCTATTCAAAGTGTAAAGTATCTTTTCCACCTTAAATGTTTTAAAATATAAAAACAAATAAAAAGGAATATGGAACAAATACAGCCACTTTCTATAAAACAATGACAAGGGGAAAGGGAAACGTTTTTAATTTATTTTTTTTTTTTTAAATAAGAGATCTCTGTCTGTGTTTCCATTGACCTCCCTCACTTCTCCCTAATGAGCACCTTAATATTCTTTAGAGGCTTCAGTTTCAAGTCAGCGGCCCCGTTTGGTGAGCATGTTCCATATCAATAGGGTTCTTCGTCTTCTGAATAATAATAATAATATAATAATAATAATAATAATAATAATAATAATAATAATAATACAAGACTTCCAATTAATGTTTGCTATAAAGGCCTCCTTTTCTTGAGGATGTTAAAACCCATTTCAAGGATATCATTGCTCTGTGAGGGGATCATTTGAATGATTCATATCCGAAGAAGTGTTCTGAAAATGTTCTCAATATATTTTTCTCTCAGTGGATAGCATCATGTCATGAGGACTAGATATGGGGCCATTCTAAAATACAGAGCAATTTTCTTTTCGTGTAATTTAGGGCTGGTGTTACTGCTGCTGTAGTGAGTTATTAGAGTGAAATATTTTTCAAAAGTTTTATTGAAATCGAATGAAATTGATTCAGTACCGTACTTCTATTTCCATTTAACAATTCCTTGATCCTAACATTTAAAAAAAAAATATTATAAGCTTTTATTTATTTTTGTGAGTTGCTTACATTTTGAGTGCATAATATTTATTTTTCGAATGTTTCAAAAACACAAGAAAGCATTTTAATTTCTTTAAGCTTTAACGGGTCCCGTGTCTACATTAGCATCAGAGCCTGTTTAGGTTATTTTTTCACCTTATTTGATTATGAGCATAAGGCCACCTATTATATGCCTTCAGCTCAACAGTATGTTAGAATGAAATAGTATGAATTTTGACAGAACAGAATTTAAAAATACCACGAAATAATTCTGTAATTCTGTTTGCTATCTCCGTTTCAGTTTAGGATAGGGTTATTTGTTGATCGCTTCAAGGCCAACGGTACACGTGTAAAATAAAGCGACCTTATGATTATTATGAATCACCACACTTTCTCCCCCTCCCGCTGACTAAAATGCTCATCAGCCGCCACAGGTGATTTCACCAGGGCCACGTTGGGGCTGAACTCTGAAGGCCAGTCAACCGTTGCGGTGCAGAAGGGCTATAAAAACCAGGGGAGAGGGCATATCGCCGTCAGTCGAGAGTGATTCCTCGCCTTCTCCGGGAAACCAAAGAAGAAGAACCGAAGCTCCCTCTGAGTCCAGCCGGATCAGTCAAGTCATTCTTCATCTTCTTCTTCTTCTTCGTTCCAACGATGGAGATTTCGAAAGTTTGTGTGGTCTTCGCGATCCTGCTAATTCCTGCCTGCGTCTGTCAGGTAGTATTTTTGTCTGTCTGTCAGTTTTAGTAAAGAACTCTTCTTCTTCTTCTCATATACCGTCCAGTTCTGTATCCAGAAAATCAGATAAGAGCTGATTTTAAAGTGTGTAAATTTAAAAGAGGTTTACGTTTGTCTTATAACGGGTCAACACATGACACGTTTGTGAAACAGTCATAAGCTTAAAATTAATACTTTGAGGGTTTTGACACACACACACACACACACACAGAGAGAGAGAGAGAGAGAGAGAGAGAGAGAGAGAGAGAGAGAGAGAGAGAGAGACTTGAAGGGCTATTTTTCTCAGCGAACTCTACTTTATTCTTGTTTTTGCCGTTTAAGAAAGCACAGGAAATTTACCTTTAATGTTTCTCCCCGTTAAAGTGGAACAGAGTCCGATAGAAAAAACCGAAAGAGGAAATAAGTTGTCGATGAATCATTTTTTCATCAATAATTTATTTTCCCTTTCGAATTTTTCTATCGACTCATTTTAACTTTAACGGGGAGAAACATTACAGGTAAATTTCCTTTGCTTTAGACTGCAAAGACAAGAATAAAATATAGTGGATAGAATAAATTAACCCTTCAAGTCACTCTCTCTCTCTCTCTCTCTCTCTCTCTCTCTCTGTGTGTGTGTAGAAATCTTGAAAGCGTCGCTTTTAAGCATAAGGTTTTTTCACAAACGCTTCATCCTTTGAACCCATTATGAAAGAAATGTAAACATCTTTTACATTCATTTGCACAGTGTAAAAATGTCATGGGATACAGCGTCGGGTTTTTTTCTGATACGAAATTTTCGGCACATTTCTTAACTGAGATTTTGAACACAATTGTTGTTAAAATGTCAGAATAGAAAGAAAAGAAGAATTAAAAGCTTGAGAAATGGAATTTCGAATTGAATGTGATTTCTTCAACACAACATTCTCACATTAGTGTCATGATATAATGTATAACTGAATGAAAGTTACTCATTCACTGGGAAAAAAGACAAAGCTTTCATCTCTTCTTCTTCTTCTCAGCTTAGTCCTGTTTCTATAGGGGGCCGCCGTTTTGGATGAGCCTCTTCCTTCTTCCACCTCTGTGGCGTGCTTCTGCTTCGTCAAGTCCTTCTCTCTCTCTCTCTCCCTCATACAGTCTCTTCTTCCATCTCTCTTGGTCTTCATCCTCGTCGTCGTCTTCTTCTTCTTCTTCACCTTCTGCCTGCACTTCCATCTCGAGAGCATTTATGCCTTCCGATATGGTCCTCCTCCCTTCTCAGTCAAAGGAGTCCGAACCTTCTCAGTCTCTCCCCTCCCGCACTTTCTTTGATATTTCGGCTGCCTTTGTTGACACTCTGATATACTCATTCCTCTTGTTATCATCCTCCCTTAGCATTCTCATCTCTGCTACGTCCGGTTTCTTCTCTTCTGTCTTTGTCACACTTTCATATGCCATGTATTATTACCCTAATACTATTCTCCTTGTATTTTAATATTTTCATCTATTTATTACTCTCTTTTTTTCTTTTCTTTTTTAATAATCTAGATCGCTTATTTCTTTATTTCCCCTTACCTCCTCTTACTTCTTCCTAGTGAACACCTTGATATTCTCTGGAAGTCTGAATTTCAAGTCAATGGGCCCTGTGGTAGGCTTGTTCTGAATGAATAGGGTTCATCTTTTGAATAATAATAATAGTATTTTTTTTTTTTAGTTTCATAAACAAAAAATACTGGGAATATAATTGTGTTGTATATTGAATATAATTCACATCCTTATTTTCATGTTAGCTTGAGACAACAACTGTCTGAATACCAAGTGACACTAATTATTTATTTATTTAACTTTTTTTGTGTTTCAGACTGCAGGTAAGTAACTCAGGTGTCTAATCAAGGACATCACTACAACTCGAAGACAAAGCTGTGAGTTGAAACCTGCAGACTTCTCAGTCTTTTTTCTGTTTGACTGACTCTCTTCGTCCTTGTGGAGAGGCCTTTGCTTAAAACCAACTCTCTTTCGTTTACTGCAGGAACACAGGTCAATTTATTCATTCTTACAGTGATTAAAATAAGGAATATACAGGAAAGGAATGTAGAATTTCGGCCAAAGGCCAAGCACTGGACCTATGAGGTCATTCAGCGCTGAAAGGAAAATTGACAGCAAGAAGGTTTGAAAGATGTAACAGGAGGAAAACCTTTTGCAGTTGCACTATGAAACAATTGTTATGAGAGGGTTGAGGGAAGTAAGTTGAAAAATGAATGGAGGTACAGTAAAAGGAATGAAAGGGGCTACAGCTATGGTTTACAAAAGGTTACAACTGGCGATGCTATTCTTTATAAGAAGTACAACTTACTTGATACGAGAAGGGCAGATAGTCTTAGGCAAAGGTGTGACAGCAAATTTTGATTGTGAGCGAATGTCTTCTTCCTCAGACAGTCCAACAGGATCTCATACTTGATGCCTTTGAGTATTCTGAAAATGCTGCTGCTTTCTCGAATGAAAAGGCCCTCGTGTGTCTCTGTGCTTTGCCCAAGTCGGTTATAGCTTCAGGGAATGTTCTCCTTTATTCCTTAGAATAGAGTATAGGATTTAGGCCAAAGGCCAATTGCTGGGACCTATGTTCAGCACTGAAACGGAAACTGACAGTAAAAAGGTCTGAAAGGGGTAACAGGAGGAAAACCTCACTGTTGCACTATGAATCAATTGTTGGGGAGGGTTGAGAAAAGTAAGATGAGAGACAGAATATGAACGGAGTGTGACAGATATGGTGGCTATTGCAGTAATATAACGAATGGATGTTCCGGCACTTCCTATGATACAGGATGCCCAGACCCAACCTGCACTTGCTGCATTGCTGGTAAGTGACTTTCCTTACTTAACCAATGCTTCAAATAATTAATTATCTGTCCGAAAATTGTTGTCTTTCGCATTCACGAATTTTCTTCCTTATTTTCAAAAAGGCCAAGATCATTGATTAATAACCTTGATGATCCAGAAATAGGTTTCCTAAGCCTAATCTGGACAAGCTGCATCAAGGCAACAGAGATTTTCTCTTAACTGGAGTGTTTCAGCTTGGCTCTTTCTTTTCTAGTACCATTTTTGTTACAATTGTCAATAGATCTTTGAAGAAGTCTGAAATACTGGAAGTCACAAACAAACCCTGCTTTGCACTGATAAAACTGTGAATCTTTTGCTCAACACACACACACACACAAACACACACACACATACATATATATATATATATATATATATATATATATATATATATATATATATATATATATATATATATATATATATATATATATATATATATATATATATATATACTGAATAATAGATAGATAGATAGACAGATATTTATATACATATATATATATATATATATATATATATATATATACATATATATATATATATATCTGAATAATATAGGTTTGGGTGGAACTGCTTGTTTCAGATCAAGTTATGACCTGATCATAAGTAATTTGTACTGTACGATATGCTCTTCATTCTATAATGTAAAAGCATGCAGTTAATTATTCATATGACAGTTCCAGAGGTTCTTTATCCCCCACACCATTGGACTGTGGAACAGTCTCCCTACTGAGGATGTCGTGCAATTGGAACTTCTTCAAAAGTTCACTCCAAGATGCAATGCATTACTACCCTAATGCTATTCTCCTCCTTGCATTTTAATACATTTTTATCTATTCATTAATCTGTTAATCTATGTTTTTCCTTTTAGTAAGTGAGATCTCTTCTTTCTCTATTTCCCTTTACCTTCTCTTACTTCCTAATGAGCACCATATTATTCTTAGGAAGCTTGAATTTCAAGTCAGTGGCCCCTTTGGTTGGCTTGTTCCATATGAATAGGGTTCATCTGCTGAATAATAATAATGAATAATAATAATAATAATAATAATAATAATAATAATAATAATAATAATAATAATAATAATAACACTGACAAATATTTCTTTTTTGTCGACTATCAAAGGTTGCGACGAGACGGATAATTGCACTGCTGCTGGAGGGTACTGCTTCCAAACAGACGGTTCCCTCATGTGCCCAGGGGAGGTCTTCAAATTGTGTGGTGAGGGGGACTGTCTATGTTGCGTGGATCCTCACGGGAACGGCAACGATAATGGGAACGAGAACGGAACCGTGAGCGGGAAAGGGTACGGTAGCGGTTAGTAATGGTAAGAAGACTTTCTTTTTCTTGATTTGTTGTCTTGAGAAGAACCACTGTGATTTAAGAGAGATTGTTTAACCACATCACCAAACATTCTGTTGCAGTTCATCTGTGTGACTGCATAGGATTTGATCTATTTATTTTTTTGTTAATTTATTTTTTCTTTTTTTAATTAGTGAGATTTCTTCTTTCAGTATTTCCCTTTACTTCCTCTTACCTCTTCCTAATGAACACCATAACAATCTTTGGAAGCTTGAATTTCAAGTCAATGACCCCTTTGGTGGGCTTGTTCCATATGAATAGGGTTCATCTTCTGAAGAATAATAGAGACTCTCTGTCTATCTGCTATTTTTATTGAGGTTGAAAGCGCAAAATCTCCACTCTGATTGCTGTTAGCGGTGATCGTCATGGGTAGGTTCTTTCAAATACTCTTTCTCTCCTCTTTGCGAATGGTTTTCCCAATCTTCTACTTCTGTTCATACATTCCCCTGGTGATTTAACCCTTCTCACTTCTTTCCTTCTTCTGTCAACCGCACTTGCATTTGACTTGGCTTTTCCTACTCCATGAATCTGAATTTGGATCCTGAGTGCATATTCAAATGTTGATGTCAAAGTTCAGGGTCAAAGAGACAACCCTGAAATCAATTTTTCCTGACCCTCAAACTACTAGATCTATATTTTTCGATCCGGTCATTAAAGCTTTATCCTCTTCTTAACAGGATTTAATGAAAGGTAGTTCATGTGATCATTGGTCTTGCCTCAAGTCGTGTCTAGGCTTTATTTTCCTTTGTCACCTCTTTTTAGGAAATACTTTCTTTTGTCACTTCTTCTGAAGGTCCTAGTGTCCTTGTCACCTCTCCTCTAGGTCCTGATTTCTATCATGTGTCAACCTTTCTCTAAATCTTGCTCTCCTTTGTTGCGAGAGGTCTTATTTTCAGTTTCCTAAAGGGAATCTTGTTGGCAGCATCCATTCTCTTGAGACTCATGAGAGGATTTCCCTCTTATCAGAAATTGATGTTCTCGACTCAACAAACCACCGCTTCACACTTTTACTGAGTGGAAATAAACAATACTTGGATTGTATGGTTTGGGGAATTTCTTTCTCTCAACTGCCTCGGTATTTCTTACTGCTTCTGATTTTCCCCACCCTTAGTCTTCTGTTTTTCCCTTACCACTTCCTCCCAGTTTAATTCCCACTCCTTATCCCTCCCCTTCATTCTACTCTTTCCATTAGGCCTTGAAATGAAAAGCACTGCTTTATTCAGGTGGTCACGGGACCTTTTCTTCTTATGGCTATTCATTCAAGATTCCCTCTTGGGTCGTTACCATTTGCTTATGACGTAAGTCATTGGTGTTGTTGTTATCGCCATTCTTTTTAATCTCTTTTTTTTTCCTCTTTTTAGCAGATTTTTATCAGACTTGGTTGGTAAGTATCATAGTATAGAAATCCTTCTAAGAGTTTAATCAAAGAATCGTACTGTACTTGTAGCGATGACTGATGCCTATTTTTAAGAATTTTTCTTGTTCTTTGACGTCATGTTTTTGAAGCCTTTGATCTTATCTTTTTTCAGGAGAGGCTTCAGGATTTTCAAACCCATCTCCAAACGAAAGTGGCTAACCTTTGCAACCAGAGGAATGAGAACTGGCTTTGTCCCCTGCTAAACTGAGACCATTAGGATTCCTAAATTGATTGAAAACATTCTTTTCATCATAATCATAAACTGAAGACTTTTGTTATTTCTGAAATATGTTCTATGATTATTCTGCAAATATATCTAGCATGCAAAGTAACTCCTTGTGATTTCATCCCTATTCTTATACTTAAGTAACTGTTTCAAAAAGCATCTCTTTACAGCTTTATTCATACTGGTTTTTACATCATTTGGTGTAGATCTGTGTACTTGAGAATATGAAGAAGACTCTCGATTACTGAAGTGACAGAGAAGTTTGGACCATTTTCTTTGAGTATCGAATCCAGACTCGAGTACTGTACTGACTGAAATCAGTCCGTTTGCAAAAGAGAAGTGATCTCGAAATTTTTTCTAACAAATTTTTCCACCATTAACTGAGTATTTTTCGTATCCAAAGTTCTTGATGCAAAGTGGACTGTGCTTGTGTGACAGCACTGATAGAAGTCGAAATAAAAAATAAGACCCACGGCACTGATGGCTATGAACATAGTGATGTATCTTATTCAGTGTGCAGGTGTTCAAGAACTTCATCTAGATCATAGTATTATCTTGAGTCAAGAACATCCAAGATCCAAACAAACCATTGTATATGTAAGTTATTCCTTCGCCCGATAGTATAAATGGGCACCTATCAAGTGCCCTGGGTTGAGATATGGTGGTCCAATAGTTGATGGAAATCCAGATCAACCAGATCTGAATTCCATTCAACCTGAACAACTAAAACAGAGCACTAATCCTGATGTCAGACAGAAAAAATGGTATAATGAGAGAGCTGTAATTAATGCCAATGTCTCCTTTTCAATTGTAGAACAATTCTTCTGATGTTTCTTTAGTTTTGATGACATGAAGCACACAGGGTGCATAATTTGATAGTCATCTTCCTGAAGAAGAACAGCCCCAATTCCGCTTTCAGATGCGTCAACTTGTATCACAAACTTTTTATTGAAGTCTGGAGCCTACAGCACTGGTTTTGAAGTTAAAATAGCTTTAACTTTCTCAAAAGACTCTTGACATTCTGGGGTCCAAACAAACTTGGTTTTTGGACTTGTTAAGGCAGTTAACGGGGCTACCACAGCTGAGAAGTTTGGACAAAAGCGGCGATAAAATCCAGCCATGTCCAAAATTCTTTGTAGTTGTTTTCTAGTAGTAGGAGGAGCAGCTTTACGAATACCCTCTAAATTAGCGTCAAGAGGAGCGAGAAGGCCTTTTCCAACTTCGAACCCTAGATACTGATCAGTTGCATTCCCAAGTTCACTTTTCTGTAGGTTGACTGTTAATCTTGCCTCTCGTAGTTTCTTGAAGACCTTCCTTAAAACCCTTACATGTTCTTCCCAGGTATTGGAATAAATCACAATATCATCAAGGTATACACCCACTCCTTCGATTGACCCTAGTAGTTGATCCATCACTCGTTGGAAAGTTGCAGGGGCATTCATCAGTCCAAATGGCAAGACAGTATATTGGTATAGTCCAAAAGGAGTAATGAAAGCTGACAGCAGTTTGGCATCCTCATCTAGGGGAATTTGATAATATCCTTTTAATAGGTCTATTTTGGAAACAAACTTGGCTTGCCCAATATTATTAAGCAATTGATCAATAAGAGGTAAGGGATAATTATCAGCTACAAACACATCCTAAACGAGTCATCTGGTTTCTTCACTAACACACAAGGAGAACTGTAATGACTTGAACTGGGCTCTGCCAATCCGTGCTGCAACAAATATTCAACTTCCTTTTTCAAAACATCTCGATGAAAGGGTGATACACGGTAAGCTCTTTGCTTGAATGGTTTAGCATCTTCTCTGACCTTTATCTCATGCTTTGTCAAGTCGGTACATTTAGGAATGTCTGTAAAAATCTCAGGGAAACTTTGAATCAACTCAGTTAATTCTTTGCTTTGTTCAACACTTAGATGTTTTAGTTTGTTTTCTAAATTATCTAATATTGAGGAATTGTTCATCTTGTTTTCAGCTCCCAGCTCGTAGCCATCATCATCCTCTGTAGATGAAGTTGTTTGGGTTATAGACATAACCTCAGTTCTAGTCTCTGAGAAGTAGGGTTTCAAAAGATTTACATGTATCTTGCTCTGTCGTTTCCTTCTCCCTGGTGTTTCAATCACATAAGTTCGATCACTTAACTTTTCTGTTATCCTATAAGGACCTTGAAATTTATTTGTAAGGGGAAACCTTTTCACTGGTAAAAACACTAGAACTTGCTGTCCAACACTAAAATTTCTTAGCTTAGTCTTAGCATCATACTTTCTTTTCATTTTCTTTTGGCTTGTCTTCAAATTTTCTTAGGAGAATTTTCCTAATTTCTTTTAACCTTTTCCTCAAGTTCTTCACATATTCTCCATGGAATTCCTCTTGATTTTCTTCCCAGTTCTCTACAAGAATTTTCAACGGACCTCTCACGTCTCGGCCGAAAACCATTTCATTTGGCGAACATCCCATACTTTCTTGATAAGTATTTCTAACCTCAAATAACATTAAGGGTAAATCAACATCCCATTCTCTTCCCGACTCATTACAGTACTTGGTTAACATACTTTTCAAAGTCTGGTGGAACCTTTCTAAGGATCCTGGAGTCTCTGGGTGATAAGCGGTAGATAACTGTTGTTTCACTCCTAGCAAGTTCATCACATCCTGGAATAATTTTGAGGTAAAGTTCGTTCCTCTATCACTTTGTACAATTTCTGGAATTCCAAACTTGGAGAAAAATTCCACCAACTTCTCAGCAATTACCTTTGCACTTATACATCTCACAGGAATCGCCTCAGGATATCTTGTTACGGGACACATTAACGTCAACAGATATTCATGTCCTTTCTTCGTTTTCGGAAGCAGACCAACCACATCTATTGTCACCTTGCTAAAGGGTTCTCCTCTAACTTCTATTGGTTGTAGGGGAACTCTTTGAATAGTTTGAATAGTTTCATTTGGTTTTCCAGCTATCTGGCATGTATGACACTCTCTGCAAAATTTGCTAACATCCTTGTGAAGTCCAGGCCAAGAAAAATACTTCATAACCTTCTCAACAGTCTTCCTGATTCCTATATGTCCAGACTCGTGCGCTACTGCTACCACTTGCTTCCTCAATGGATATGGAATCAAAACTTGATGATATTCACACCATTCAACATTTCCTGGTATATCTGCAGGTCGATGCTTCCTCATTAGCAATCCTTCCTTTAGATAATAGCAGGCAGAAGTTTGTTGCATCTGTTCTTGATCAACAACTCTGAAAAACAGATCAGCCAATGTTGTGTCCCTCTTCTGCAGTTCCACTAGCTTCTCTCTAGTCACTTGACCAACTTCAAGGGCTGAACTCTCAATATCTGTTAACTCTGCTTCTGTAGTTTCACTACTGTCTTCAGGAACACTGACTACTCGGAGTCTCTTTAATAAAAACACGATCCTCTTCTTCTTCGGAAATCTCTTCATTACTAACACTAGGGGAAACTTCACTTTCCTGGAACAGCTCTTCTAAGCTCTAGAATCCTTCACTTGATCCTTCTGGTGCAAGTAAATCTTCAGTCTCTTCACTTCTATGCTCAGTTCTCTTCATATTCCTGGTAGTTACACAACTTGGAAATAGGTGAGGGTTTTTCTTCTCTAATTCTATTGTAGGACTAATCCTTAACGGTTTGTCTGTCACTACAGGACAAGGAATGAAGGGAACACCACCAACTTCATTACCCAGTAAAACATGCACACCTTCAACAGCTAGTGAGTCCTTTACTGCAAAATCAGTGTTTCCTGTCACTAATTCACATGACAAATGTAAGCGGCATATAGGAGTTACTTCCTCTCCTCCTATGCCCTTTAAAATAACCGAATCTCCGGTGAGATTCTTCTCCAACTGTGGGTGAGCACCAAGAACTACCACACTATGGTTACTTCCTGTACCACGTAATATCTTCACTGGTACCTGTACACTCAAAGAGGGAGTTGTCAGCATTCCTTCATAGATATATGGCTTAAAAGCCTCCTCACTGTTCAGCCACTCACTACTGGAAGTTGCATTTCCACTGGTTGCTAAGCACTCTGCTTGTCTGGTTTCATTTTTTCCCACACTGTTCTTTGTAGTTGGCTTTACCTGGTTACCTCTTATCACCTGTCCAACTGGTTTAATCTGCTGGTGCACCTTGAAGCAATCTCGACTATAATGTCCTACTTTTCCACACTTGTAACAAACAACATTAGTTTTCTGCATCTGTCTTGAGAATAGACTAGAAGGGGCGGGTTTAACATTCCACTGCTGTGGGGCATATCCTGGCTTCGTACTGGTATAGTTATTAGAGGGGTTTCTCACAGTACTGTTCTTAAAACTGGACTGAGACCTATAACCTGTGAATTGTTGGTTCTGGTACTTAACATTATAATTCTTTTTGCTGGATATTATGTTATAATCCTCACTCAGAGTAGCAGCTTTATCAAGTTTCTTCACCTCTCTCTCTCTCAAATATTGCTGTAAGACCACTAATTCTTCTAGTTCGTCCATAGACTTGACTTTAGCCGCCTCCAGCCATCGTCTAAAACATCTCCTTACTTTGTAGGCATAATCCATGAAAGTCATCTTGTCATCCTTCTTCAAAGATCTGAATCTTTCATTGTAATATTCAGGGGTCATCTGGTAAACTTGTAGCACATTGTGTCTGAGTACCTTGTACTCTTTACACTGATCAGCTGATATGGCTAAATAGGCACTTCTTCCTTTACCAATGAGAACACTCTGTAACAAGACTGACCATTTATCCTCTGGCCATCTGTTACGTATCAGCCTCGAAGGCAGTAACAAAAATTGTTTAATTTAAAACCCAAAGATGTTGAATGGATTTTATGGGTTCAATTGGGATCCCAGGGCTACGACAAGAAAGAAGTGAAGGATAATAAGAATAAATAACTATAAAAATAAATTATAATAATAACAATAATAATTAGCTTTGGCTGGTAAGACGATACAGGACCTTAGATAGATAAGGTATCCGGATGACGATGGATGGGTCCAGGATCTTCTGTCACATGGTCTTCAGATATCTGGATGACGATGGATAGGTCCAAGATCTTCTATTACTGGGTCTTCGGTAGTTCGATAGCGAGCTCTGTCGTGATGTTTTACGTCGTATGGCAATTACGACGGGAAGCCACCTTCAGAATCAGGGGAAACTCAGGAACAACTTCCAGCAAGGGCAGGACCCAGTTCCCACCACGAGGGATCCACCAAAATCACAGCCTTCAAAGTCTGCACTGCGTCCAAGATACAAATCCAAGTCAAGTTCTTCTCACGGGAGTAAGCAGGTGACTTCTCTCAAATCCAGTCAAGTTCTCCTCAAGGGAGTAAGTAGGTGACTTCTCTAAAATCCAGTCAAGTTCTCCTCACGGGAGTAAGTAGGTGACTTCTGCATCCGACTGCAGTTCCAGGCCACTCATCAACTTGGTTGCCCATCAACCAACCACCAAAGAGGAGAAATAAGTATCAGTCTTAACCAGCCAATTATACGAGAGAACAACTAAACGAGAATAATAAATATTAATAAATAATTTACGGCCATCAATGAACAATTAGTCAAAAGGGTTAAACTGCCATGATTATGAAAGTAAAGCAGCTAAGTAACCACTGCAGCAACAAATATACGGATGTCAACAACTGATAAACAACCAACTATCGTTGACGAGTGACTAAACTATCATTGACAAGTGACAACAAATAAACCCTTAAAGGCAGATAATACCAATTCAGGAAAAACAAACAACATATATAAATATATGTATAAATACGAACTCATGGGTTCGTAACACCCTCCTCTTAAGAAAAGAAAAGGAAAAAAATTTCTTTTCTTTAAAAATAAAATACCTATTCTAATATAATAATTACTAAAAGTCCCATTGGTAGGCTAGACGGGGTAACCACGATTCAACCGACCAATAAGACTTCCAGAACATCTATTCAAACAACTATCTATCAAGGACTGCAAAAATGTATTCATGCACCTGCGATAAAACATCAGGTATTACATTCTCTTTGCTTTTGATGTGTTTAATTTCCAAACTATATTCCTGAAGAATCAAACTCCAACGAGTTAACCTCTGATTTTTATTTTTAAAACGACTTAAAAAAAGTTAATGGGTTATGGTCTGTGAAAATTACAATATTGCCTACATTGGGGGACAAATAAATATCAAAATGATTTAAAGCTAAAATTAAAGCTAAAGCCTCTTTCTCTATCGTTGAGTATTTCCGCTGATGAGGATTCAACTTCTTCGAAAAGTAAGCTACAGGATGTAGACTACCATTTTTATCCTGAATTAATACTGCACCTATACCCACATCAGATGCGTCCACAGCTAATTTAAATGGTTGTGAAAAATCAGGAGACTTCAATGGGATCACTAACTAGAATAGATTTCAATTTATTGAAAGCATCCTGGCATGAATCATTCCAACTAAAAGCAACGTCCTTCTTTAATAGATTGGTCAGTGGTTGAGCTATATCAGAAAAGTTTGACACAAATCTTCGGTAATACCCAGCTAACCTTAAGAACTGCATAACATTTTTCCTAGTTTTTGGCACTGGAAAACTCATAACTGCCTCCACATTGCTATGTTTAGGGCGTATGTTACAATAGCCTACCTCGTGCCCTAGATAAGTGACTTTAGCATGACCAAAATCAGATTTACCCAGATTAATAACTAAATTAGCCTTTCGAATAGCTTCAAAAAATTCTTTAATCTGTTGCATATGTTCAGTCCACGTATTACTATAGAGAACTACGTCATCGATGTACACAATGCAGTTTCTGATATTTCTAGATTACTACTAGTCCATCCTATTTCCACAAATTCCTCGCCACTCTCTTCCGCTTTCTTCTGAACTAACATACTAGGCTCTACTTTCCTTTCACAATATAATTTAAGCATATTAATATGGCAAACCCACTGTTTCTTTTTCCTATCAGGTGTGTTAACCACATAATTAGAGTCATTAATTTTCTTCTCAATTTCATAAGGACCCACGAACTTAATTTCAATTGATTCTCAACTAAAGGTAATAATATCAAGACTTTGTCTCCCTCTTTAAATGTCCTACACTTGGTTTTCACATCAAACACCTCTTTCATTTTTCTTTGTGACTTAACTATAGTATCCTTAGCTAATTCCCAAGCTGCAAAAAGTCTACTTCTGGAATTTGACACCCATTCTAAAATATTGGAATTTGGTTCCTCACTTTCCCAACTATCTCTAAGCACCTCTAATGGGCCCCTTACATGGTGTCCAAAAATTAACTCAAAGGGAGAGAAACCTAGAGAGTCATTAGGCATTGATCGAACAGCGAATAATAAGTATGGTAGATCTGTTACCCAAGAACTATGATTATCTATACAATATTTCTTAATCATGCTTTTCAAAGTCTGATGGAACCTTTCAATAGCTCCTTGGCTTTCTGGATGGTAGGTTGTAGAGACTATATGTTTGATTCCTAACTGCTTCATCTGATCCTTGAAATATTTAGACATGAAATTACTGCCTTGATCTGATTGGATGGTTTTAGGCAGACCATAACGTGAAAAGAAATCTACCAGACATTTAACAATTACGGGAGCCTTAATTGATTTCAATGGAATGGCTTCTGGATATCTAGAAACTCTATCCAATATAGTTAAAATGAATTCTTTTGCCAGCACTGGCTCTTGGTAGCGGGCCAACCACGTCTATCAAGATGTGCTGGAAAGGTTCACCAATAGAAGGAACAGGTATTAGTGGAGCTTTGGGCACTATTTCATTGGGTTTACCAGTCAACTGACATATGTGGCATGATTTACAGAACCTAGCAATGCCTTTCTTCATTTTTGTCCAATAAAAGTTATGCCTGATACGTTCTAAAGTTTTGCTTATACCTACATGTCCTGCAAATATATCTTCATGTCCCCTTCTCATTATATGACTTCTGAATTTCTCAGGCACTACTATCTGGTCAACTCTCCTCCACTCTCCAGAACTACATTTCCTAAACAGTATATCCTCCTTCAAGTAATACAAATCTCCTTCCTTACCTCACCTCCTCTCTCTGCTATTTCTCTCAAACGACTAACCTCAGGGTCACCTTTCTGCTCTCTAACTAAAGACTCCCTAGACCATTCATCGGCCTCCATACTAGATACTACTTCTCCACCATTTAATTCTAACTCATTTTTGCCATTCTCCTGGTCCTCAAAAAACTTTCCTATCTCACACTCCTCCTCAGCTTTTAACTCTTTCGACTGAGCTCTGGTAACAGCACTAACTGGAAGAACTTCATCTACAAAGTCTAAGGGTTTCTCAAACTCACTGTCTACTGGGTTACAAATTAATAAGGGATCAGTTCCCACCTTACCTTTGGCTAAATCATTACCCAACACTAATCCTATTCCTGCAATAGGTAAATTCTTAACCACTGTCACTTTTACCTCACCCTCTATTATACTACACTTAAGTTTAACAGTAATCAATGGGCAAGACACAACACTATCAGGAAAGCCACCTAATAATACTACTTCATTTTCACAAATCTCAACATCTGGGGGTACCACAGATTCTAACATTAATGTCTGAGCTGCACCAGTATCCCTTAAAATTACTACTTCCTCCTCACTACCTGGCTTATTCATAAAATCTACTGTACCATGGGATACATAAGGACCGAAATCCTTCAATAACTCCCTATCCTTTATCTCTCTCGCTTTTCTAAGCCTAAAACCCTTATCTGCCCCAACTAACATCGTTTTCTTACTAGGAAGATTACCTTTTAACTTATAACACCTAGCCATAACGTGACCCTTCATACCACACCCATAACATACTATCTCCCTAGGGGGTAGGTTACTTCTCCTATAAAAATTATAACTATTGGGAGAGGGAGGTTTAAAATGTCTACGAGGAGACGAAGGCTTAAAATGTCTAGGAAGGGACATGTTACTTTTTCCTGCCTCAACTCTTGTCTCCCCTTCATACACTTTCTTATGGGTCAAACTATATTCATCTGAGGTTCTAGCGGCTACTTTTAATGTTTCTACTTGAGTTTCCTCTAAATGAGCTTTTAAATCTTTTGGTACACAGTTTTTAAACTCCTCCAACAAAATTAGCTCCCTCATATCCTGCATATTTCCTACTTTCCTAGAATTACACCAGTCTTCAAATAACCTTTCTTTGCATCTAGCAAACTCTGAATAAG
Source organism: Macrobrachium rosenbergii (assembly GCF_040412425.1). NCBI lineage: Eukaryota > Metazoa > Arthropoda > Malacostraca > Decapoda > Palaemonidae > Macrobrachium > Macrobrachium rosenbergii. Next base: position 17,500,616 of record NC_089755.1, read on the forward strand.
TCTCATTACTTGCTTTCTTTAACTCCCTAAACTTCTGCCTATAGGCCTCAGGCACTAAGGCATATGCTTTCAAAATAACATCTTTCACTAATTCATAATTAGCGCTATCCTCAACTGACAAAGCTGAATATGCTGCCTGGGCCTTCCCAACTAACACTACCTGCAACATTATAGTCCAGTTTTCTACCAGCCACTTCATCTGTTTAGCCACCTTTTCAAAGCTGGCAAAAAACTTACTGACTTCTCTCTCACTAAATTTAGGCACTAACTTAATATTGTGGATCAAATCAAAAGACTCATCACTTCCCTTATTCCTACCTCCAAACTTCAATTGAGCTAGTTTAAGTTCGTGCTCTCTCTGTCTCTCCTCATGTTCCCTCTGTCTCTCCTCATGTTCCCTCTGTCTCTCCTCATGTTTCCTTTCCTTTTCTCTATCCTCTCTATCTTTCTCCTTAGCCTCATTTTCTAATTGCTTCAACTTAATCTGCAACTGTAATTTAGTTATTTCATCCCTATCTTTACCAGTCTCACTGACCTCATCATCATCATCAACATTATCACCCTCCACAAGGCTACTTCGGCTACCTCTACTACCTCTCCTACTTTGAACTGGCTTAGGATCTTCATCCTTCCTATCTGGAACTGGTTTATCCTCATCAATAGAATCTGCCTCTAAACAAAGATATTTCATAACCACCGACTTGATTACTTGCTTCCTATCAGCTCTACTTACATCTAGCCCACCATATTCTGCTATTAATAAAAGTTCATCTTTCTTTAATGATTCAATGTCAACCTCCAATGTTTCCCTATTTATAAATGGTTGTACATCTTCGATACTGGTTAGAACTGCCATTTTTTAAAAAGAACCAGATGGAGAAAAAAAAAAATACTAAACCCTAACTCCTAAATTCTATCCTTCACCTCAAACCTGAAGAGCACTGGATAATCCCGCTGAGGATGCCATTTGTTACGTATCAGCCTCGAAGGCAGTAACAAAAATTGTTTAATTTAAAACCCAAAGATGTTGAATGGATTTTATGGGTTCAATTGGGATCCCAGGGCTACGTCAAGAAAGAAGTGAAGGATAATAAGAATAAATAACTATAAAAATAAATTATAATAATAACAATAATAATTAGCTTTGGCTGGTAAGACGATACAGGACCTTAGATAGATAAGGTATCCGGATGACGATGGATGGGTCCAGGATCTTCTGTCACATGGTCTTCAGATATCTGGATGACGATGGATAGGTCCAAGATCTTCCATTACTGGGTCTTCAGTAGTTCGATAGCGAGCTCTGTCGTGATGTTTTACGTCGTATGGCAATTACGACGGGAAGCCACCTTCAGAATCAGGGGAAACTCAGGAACAACTTCCAGCAAGGGCAGGATCCAGTTCGAGGCCACCACGAGGGATCCACCAAAATCACAGCCTTCAAAGTCTGCACTGCGTCCAAGATACAAATCCAAGTCAAGTTCTTCTCACGGGAGTAAGCAGGTGACTTCTCTCAAATCCAGCCAAGTTCTCCTCAAGGGAGTAAGTAGGTGACTTCTCTAAAATCCAGTCAAGTTCTCCTCACGGGAGTAAGTAGGTGACTTCTGCATCCAACTGCAGTTCCAGGCCACTCATCAACTCGGTTGCCCATCAACCAACCACCAAAGAGGAGAAATAAGTATCAGTCTTAACCAGCCAATTATACGAGAGAACAACTAAACGAGAATAATAAATATTAATAAATAATTTACGGCCATCAATGAACAATTAGTCAAAAGGGTTAAACTGCCATGATTATGAAAGTAAAGCAGCTAAATAACCACTGCAGCAACAAATATACGGATGTCAACAACTGATAAACAACCAACTATCGTTGACGAGTGACTAAACTATCATTGACAAGTGACAACAAATAAACCCTTAAAGGCAGATAATACCAATTCAGGAAAACAAACAACATATATAAATATATGTATAAATACGAACTCATGGGTTCGTAACACCATCCCATACCTGAAACCACTTTTTCAAAGTGATCAAAAAATTCATCTGGAGCTTCTTCTGTAAATTTTGGAATTAACTTCTGTACTCTTGCTACATCAAACACAGGGTCTGCATTACCTTGGATATAGTTATATGGGTTTACAGGTAGTATGGATTGAGCTCTGATTAACTCCAACTCCCTTTCATGTTTTGCTCTTTCTCTTTCTTCTTCCTCTAGCCTCCTTGTTCTTTTTCTTTCTTCTTTTTCCTTTTCTCTTTCTTCTCCTTCTTGCCTCCTTGCTCTTTCTCTTTCTTCTTTTGCTTTTTCTCTTCTTCTTTTTCTTTATCAGCCTGTATCTGCAGCCTAAGTAAGTTTTCTTCTGATTCTAGCACCTTCAGTC
>NC_089755.1:17507999-17675499 GCF_040412425.1 Macrobrachium rosenbergii
CCTCTGTGTTAAATTTTACTTCGCATTTCGGATTAGCGAATTATTTAGGATGGAATAAATTCCCACATGGGACAGTACGAGATCAGCTTGCATTGCTGAAATACTTCTCTCAGTTTAGTTAAAACTCGAATTAGGTGTTAGGAAGGCAAAATTTGAACTCCGCTTCTATGAAAAATTACTAGGTCATTTTTACTGTTATCCTCTCATCCTGGAAAATTCCCCGGAGTCACAGACGGTCTATAAATAGATGGGTTCATTCACACAGAATCTACAAATAACTCCGGTGAGGGTCAGACGACCTTTCACTCCCCCCCCCGCCCCCTACCCACATGTGTACCCTCTTTTTCTCTCAGCAAAATTTTTTTTTAGGGTTTTATCCCGTTAGTAATTTCTAAGTCCTAAGGGACAAATCATATTTCCAAGTCCTATGGGCAAACCAAATAAAATTCTACATCGCGCGAGGCGAGAATTTCTCAGCCAAATTCAAAGTCCTAAGAGACTCCTAAAAAAAATTCTACGTCGCAAGGGGCGAGAATTTCTAATTCCTATGGGAAAACCAAATTCCAAGTCCTAAGAGACCCCTAAAAATTCCCAAACATTCAGGAAATTTCACAACTTGGCAATAGCGCACGTCATCGCTGATGTCATCCAACTTTGCAGCCCAAATGATGTCATTTTTATGATTTGGCTTCCTGACTGTGCAAATGAAGAATTCATGTGATGCGGCAACATTGAGAAAGTCAACTTCATCCCAATCTTTAAGAAATGAACCACAAAACCATTCACAGTCTTCTCTCTGTTGCTGAGTGATGTTGGGCTTGCTGATAACATGAAATGGCTTGATACCAGATTTTTTCAACTCACGATGTACAGCACTATAACTTCTTGTCTTTCCCCTTTTTGTTTCTAGTTCTAGTGCCAATTTACGTAAACACTTTCTTGGTCTACCCACAGCCTCAGCTATGATGTCTTTTGACTACTGAGAAAGGACTTCAGACCTTCCAAGATTCTCACTCTTTTCGTGATGCCAGTCGTATGGATTTTTGTTCCAGTTTCTTTTAACAAAGGATTCATCTCTTTTAATGTATTTAGCTATCCAGGAACGTGAAATGAAGGATGTGCCAGCATCCCTGGTCTCTCTGAAGGTTATAGCTCGGATTCGGTCAATCCATCTGACTTCCTCTGAGTCGTTAGCCATGGCTGTATCTAACTAAGTCACTCAGTCGGAAAATACAAGAAATGTAAAATGAAAAATAGCTTAATAGAAAAAATAAAATAATGTACTTGGAGATAAGCTAATTTCAAAAACACCTGGTATATATATACAGAAAACTTCATAACTTTCCATTTTTTCTGCGGAGAGGGGGCGCTCTAATTTATAAATATATATATATATATATATATATATATATATATATATATATATATATATATATATATATATATATATATATATATATGCATAGGAATCACAAAACTTTTGCATGATACATATTTTTGTCTAGTTTTGGTATTTTAAATTTTTGTTAATAAAGGCATGTATTTTTTTTTCAAAACCTTATTTCTAATAAAAGTATCATTCCTTATATTTTAAATTTCGTCGTTCTGTACATATATTCCTTTTTCAGATTTATTTTTCTTTTCGTGATTTATATTACGACAACTTATTCCAAAACTTTTCAAAGAACTTTAAAAGCTCTTTTCTTTCAAAACAAAAAAGACTAAAATATGTAAAACAATTATGAGTTCATTCGATACAAAATAACTAATAAACAAGAGTAATAAACAAGGCAAAATTAAATGTTATTTTCAATATACAATAATGCAAAAAATATGTGAAAGGTCCATTGCTCTTTCAGATTTATATCTGAACAACAATGGAGGGAGATTTTTTTTTATTTTCTGGTTTTCTTTACGTTATTTGTCTAAGCATAACAGATGTAATAAATTGTCCTTGAATTTTAAATTCTTGTTCAATTTAGGTATCGAATTCATTAAATCTGGAATTGTGGACAGAGAGTAATGTCGTTTTTACAATGTATTACTATTATTATTATCATTATTATTATTATTATTATTATTACGAAAAAAACACAACAAAGATATAGGTCAAAATTCAAGTTAATTGTATTTTTTTCTATTTTATTTTCGATTTTACTAGTAATTAGATTGATTTCATTTTGTACTGCAATTTTATTTGGTTACTTTTCAATATTTGTTAAAATTGTTTTGTTTCATAAATTTCATAATTTCATTATTTTCTTTATGTACATTTTATTACGCTTATGTCAAAATCTTATTTTTAAAGATTGAAAACGATTCCTCCTAAATACAGACTAAAAGATAACCATTAACATGAACTTGAGAAGGTTTGATGAAAAATAACGAATGGAAATTGTAAAATTCAGTGTATAGATATGCATAGGATATTTGAAAACAGACCTGATAGATGGAAGTAAAGAAAATGCGTATGAATGGTATTAACAACGAAAACATGGAGAATTAATGTTAAAAAAAAACAAAATTTAAACGATTATCAAAAATTAAATATATGGACTTTCAATTTTCTAGAAGAAATGGTGAGGCAATGATTAAATTCTCAAAATATTTCAAAGGACTATCAAGAGTACAATATATGGACTTTCAATCTAAGACATGGGAAACGTGATAATTTTATTCTAAAGGAACTTTTAATCACTAATATTTAATGAAGGAATGCTACAATTAACCTTAAGGGCGTTTTTGGTCTGGAAGACTGAGTGAAGGAATGCAATCATTATCCTCAAAGGACTTTCGATCTTAATAAATAAAATATTTAAGGAATGCTAAAATGATCCTAAAAGGACGCTTCCACCTTGATGACTTGGTAAACCTAGAAAAAAAAATTATCCCAGCGTTCTATGCCATGACATGACTTCGGGTCATTCCAGAATCTGGTATAAAAACCAAAGAATTTCTGCTTTTAAGAATCTGGAAAGATTCTCCTCTCTCTCTCTTTTCTTCCTTCCCTGAAACTGGCCAGGAAACAGGTATGAATCCCCTCTTGCCTGCTTTTAAAGAGCAGCTATAATTCTTTCGTGTCCTTTTACTTACTAAATTTTGTTGCCACAAAAATAAGGGGCCAACGTTGGAATCGTTCTTTAAAGAGAAAACTTCCACAGTTACAGTTTTAATTTTAGAGAAACACGAATTTTATATTTATAAACTGGTCTGAAAACTGGAAAATAGAAAATAAAATTCCTCTAGCAATTTCTTACCTAATTATCTAGTTTTTGGAGTAACACGAATTTTGTAATCATTAATTATCTTAAAAAATTGGAAAATAGAAAATAAAACATTTATTTGCATCGTTGCTTTACAAATTATCTTGTCATAAAAGTAACCAACAAATTGCTGAAACCTTAAATTTGTGGATTTTTCCTCACAATAAGTGTTAATAGTGTCGTCACTCACAATTTATCCGTCTGATATTCCCTAAATATCAACAGGTAATTTTTGTTTCTCTCTTAATTCCTCTTGGGCTCTACTTACCTAAAACGACTGGTTTTTCGAAACATGTCCTAAGTATTTGTAGAAATTGTTTTGTAAGTATCTGCAGAAATTTATTTTACTCTTATTTCTTCTTATCAGCATATCCTAAGTATTTGCAGAAATTTATTTTGTTTTTATTTCTTCCTATTAGCCTGTCCTCAGTATTTGTAGGAATTTATTTTGTTTTAATTTCTCTCTATTAGCATGTCCTGAGTATTTGTAGAAGTTTATTTTGCTATTTCTTTTTATTAGCATGGCCTCAGTATTTGTAGAAATTTTATTTTGTTTTTATGTTTTTTTTATTATGGGATATAATCAACAAAGATATACACTGTTAAATTTCCTCTTTGAAGAATACTTTGAACTCTGACATCCGACAATCCACTTTCTGTTAACAATCAATCGTCTGTGTCTGTTTCTAAATATAATGTGGGGCAACAATAGAGGATTCTTACTGAGGCTAAGGCGGATAATAACATCTAAGTTGTCTTAATGGCCTTTTCATGTACCGATCTTGTTTCTCCTGCCCAAATTTAGTTATTAGCTTTATCGTGGAGACATTGCCTCATTAATAATGACCTTTCATTAAATAATTGACAAGTGAACATCCCTTTGCCAACTATTTATGTACTGGATTGGTGTGGAATTCATGTACATTATGCATCGTTCAAGAAACTCCTTTTTCATATTAAAATATATTTCATCACTGTGGAAATTCAACCATTATGATTTGTCAAAATGAGTTCTATAATTATATACAAGCAAATATACATTAATAAAAACTTATGGTATGTGCATACTTCATTTCCATCAAGATAATCACTTCTCATTTGGTAATGAGAATTATGGATTATAAACATACCTTTTGTAGATGCCAGAATCCGCCATATTCCATGACCGATCCGTCGAGATGACAGATTCCGCCAACTCATCAGATGGAATTTGTCCAACCGTCAGATTTTGTCACATTACATTTCCTTTTCAAAATTCGCTGATGTGCCGTCCCCCCTGTTTTCCCTGTAGCTAAATCTTTTTTTTTTTTTTTGTCTCGTTAAGACTACACCGGCATACCATTCCTAATTGCTCATGTATAAGGAATGGAATGGAATATAGAGTTTAGGCCAAAGGCCAAGCACTGAGAACTATGAGGTAATTCAGCACTGGAAAGGAAATTCACAGTAGGCAGGTTTGAAAGGTGTAACAGGAGGAAAACCTTGCAGTTGCACTAAGAAATAATTGTTATGAGAGGGCGGATAACGAGATGGGAGAAAAATAATATGAATGGAGGTCCAATAAAAGGAATAAAAGGGGTTGCAGCTAGGGGCCGAAGGGACGCTGCAAAGAACCTTTAGTACTGCCTACAGTGCACCCCTAGAGGTGCATTGACGGCACTACGCCCCTGCAGGGCACATGTATAAGGTTTTCGAGTCATCTGTTTTCAAATAATTATACGACGCATCTATTCCGGTGCTTTGCCTTAAGTCATAATATGCACATACTCTCACTGTCAGTCATATTTGCTTCTCATTATAGTAAAGTCATAACATCATTTTTAACTCTCATTTACTATTTTATTTAATCATTTAGAACGAGGGCCTAATACCTTCATTTGTCTATACAACTATTTCTAAAGGGATCCGTTTTTTCATGTTTTCAATCAGCGTCATCTACGACTGATCGTCCCTTCAATAAAATGAACTGTTATTGTTTATTTATGACATATTAACAACGACCAATCATCGCCTCGTCTCTGACCTGTAACTCCCCTCATTTTGCCACTGTCACTTCCTTTTATCACTTATCCCCTTTCTCCCATTTATCAGCGTCTTATCCCTTCTCCTTATATCAGCGTCCAAAACCAACCCTCGGAGTCTGGCGACTCATGGCAATGGTCACCCGCTGTTACACTCTTCCAGAGTGCATAAATTTGGAGATGGGTCCAGCCCTTCCTTCCAGGGAACCACCTGGAATAGTATATTGCCTGGAATCAGAAGCCCAGCTCAAAAGAACAACTAATTATAGAGAAAATATGGCTATAAAAGTGATTTATTTTGGATTAGGTAATCTGGAGAACGAGAATCAGGAACTGACCCAATTCTGCCTTCCAGCCTTCTTTCCAGAAAGCAGTCTGGAATAACCCACGACACGGATCCAGCAGTTGGTTCCCCTAAATATTCCTCTATCTATGGGAAGAGCAGGTAATTAGGAGTTAGAGGACCGCTTTAAAAGTGATTTGTTCTGGTATAATTGGTATAACTGTCCATCATCATATTTGATAGCATGACACTAATAATAATTATTGAAGGAATTTGTACAAAGCAGTGATTTCCTCTAATATTAATTAGTTACACAATCCCGTATGTTTAGGGGAAATTAACCGAGAGACTTTATTAGAATTACGTTATTAACTTCAGTTTGCGATCTATTTGTGGAATACACAGGTTATATACAATAATGTGACCCTTTATTTGGCAATATACTTGGAACTCCTTTTTGGATGAAGTAAAACAGATATTAGGTTTATCTATTTTAGAAGGATATAATAATAATAGACCTATTCAATGTGGTCGAAAGGATGTTACAACATGTAAATAAGGGCTCTATTATTGACAGAGTTTAATGCCTTAAATTCGTTTTATGAAAAAAGAAAAGTGAGTGAAAAGATAAATCCATTTTTTAGTCCTCTTCTTTCAAATCAGTACGGGCTAATTTCAGCAACTCTCTCTCTCTCTCTCTCTCATGTATTTCTGGTGATAAAAATTCATTTCTCGGTATAATGTGATTCGGATTCCACAATAAGCTGTAGGTCCCGTTGCTAGGTAACCAACTGGTTCTTAGCCACGTAAAATAAGTCTAATCCTTCGGGCCAGCCCTAGGAGAGCTGTTAATCAGCTCAGTGGTCTGGTTAAACTTTTCTCTCTCTCTCTCTCTCTCTCTATATATATATATATATATATATATATATATATATATATACATATATATATAGGCCACCTTATTTAACAGTAAGAAATTATTCTTCTGTCTTTTCTTATCGATTGTGTTTTTTTTTATGCCCATCTGTCTTTCCATGGCTTCAATATAATTCCATTGTTGTCTGTGATATTGCAAAGTATATCACTCATCTAAAAAATGAAGCACTGTATTCCTTATTTAGCTGGTCCGCTGGTATAGAGGTTAGTGCCGTGGTATGCAACTCAGATGTCGTGGGTGTGCTTGTTCCATGTGAACAGGTTTCATCTACTGAAATAATAATAATAATAATAATAATAATAATAATAATAATAATAATAATAATAATAATAATAACAAAATGAACACCATATTCTTTGGAAGCATGAATTTCAAGCCACTAGCTCCTGTGTTCTTGTTCCATGAGAATAGGTTTCTTCTACTGAGATTAATAATAATAATAATAATAATAATAATAATAATAATAATAATAATAATAATAATAATAATAATAATAATAATAATAGGGATTTCAGAAATTTACGACCTAAATTCAGGAGAGAGACGTCAATAGATAAGGAAATAGGTTTCATCTACTGAAATAATAATAATAATAATAATAATAATAATAATAATAATAATAATAATAATAATAATAATAATAATAATAATAATAATCATTTCAGAATTTTACGACCTAAATTCAGGGGGCAGACGTCAATAGATAAGAAGACAGGTCATATATTATACCTCGTTTCATTTGGAACATTTGTGATTTAATGGTAGGAAAGACACCTCGTATGATCCTTCAATGTCTCCCTATGATATGAAGAAATGAATATAAGTAATCATTAACTTATGACAAATAAATGAAATGATACATTGACAATGAAATAGAAAACAAATAAAGCAGCGAGATGCTCTGAATATTTCCCGCTTTAATCTTTGAATATAAAGAAAATAATGAAATCAGTAATGTGGCAATGTATATATTCTTTACACAATAATAAAAGAAAGTAACACTACTAACCTTCATTTAAATCAATTTAGCATGTTTCCTAAAATTCACTTTGTATTTAACAGCCTTTAACCACTGATCACCCCACCCAAAAAAAACACCAATTAACTCGATTCGATTTTCAAACTCATTAAGGACCCGCCATTAAACTGCAGCTCGCGGACCTAATGTGGATTTGAAGTGAAAATAAATGAATTTATTTGAATGTAACGTAAAAAACATTGAGATATTGTGAATACTTTTAAAAGTACCTTCTAAGCAACGATAATTCATTATGACCATTAAGGACTGAGCAACAGAGACTGATATATGCATCCGTATCCGGAATTTTGTCAAATATTCAATTTATGGGAGTCTTCTGAAGAGACAGTGAATCACAATCAGAGCTCCAAGAAACAAGAAACAACAGAGTGACTGATTTGTTGGAATTATGAATTATATATGTAAACATCTCTGCATATAATGAATATTTATGGTTGATCTGACAAAATTTCTACTTGGTTTCATTTGATAAGTTGCTGTGTTCACAAATAGAGTCGAAAATAAACAACATTCAGTCCAGTTAATACTTAAATAAGTAAATAAATAAATAAATAATGAATAAAATTAAATAAATACATGAATACATAAATAAATTGATACATAAACAAAGTAAATAAAATAATTTAAAATAAACGAATGATGGAATATACCTTTCAATAAATAGACAGACACCGGAATCAAACGAAATTGCAAAACGAATGCATCCATATGTTTCCATGAATTATAACACATTCCCTCTGCTCAAAATTATATCTTGGAATAGCAGAAGGATTTCCAGGAATCAAAACCAATTCCCTCAGAACATAAATATAACTTGGAATCAGGAAAAATCCACTTAACGGAAAGTTTGGCAGAATCAGCATCGGGAAACACATTTGGCCACCCAGGGGCTAGTACTGAACATGGCAAAACAGTGTAGATGAATGACTGTTTCGCCGTGTTTAGTATTAGCCCACGGGGAACAAATGTTCCTGACCGAATTGGTCATTTCATATATTCCCTGTAGCATCTATATTTCCGTGAGAAATCATTTCCAGTGGAAATAATTTCGAGCGTTTCCATTAACGCAGAGGCGTCGAGACCGCGACTTTGTATCAAAGTTTCTGGGAGACCAAACTTTTGAGAGATGCAGTTTTCATAAGTCCGTGTTTTCTGCACGGCTTTCTGCACCGACGCCATCTGGTACACAGACACCAGGATTTCTGCACCGACGAGTAAGCCTTCATCTGGTATTGTGTTTACAAAGAATGGGTCCTCAATATTTGTCCTCTCTCTTCCATCACAGACAGACAGGATTGTGTGACATGATAAATAAGCTTACTCATTATTGATTCTTGTAAAGGTATACAGGAAGATGGATATGGTACTCACGAGAAAAGTGAGAAAATGTGTGAAAATAATGAAAATAGATGGGTGAATATGAAAGAGAGAAAAAAATTAGTTAAAATAATGAAAATAAATGGGTGAATATGAAAGGGTAAGAAGAAATGAGTGAAAATAATGAAAATAATCTTAAAAACTGCTGAGGCTAGAGGGCTGCAAATTGGCATGTTGATCATCCATCCTCCAATCATCAAACATGTTTATAGAATAATAAAATTAGTGGATGATAATTATTTATAGAATTATTTCATTAAAATGAACATTAATTTCTTGAATCACGAAATTCTAAAGCTAAAAGTGCCTATGCAATTACTGAAGTGACAATTGTTTATTGATTCTTTGACTTATGAGCAAAAATCACATGAAAATCACCAATAAAGGTTATGGAATCACTGAATCGTAAATTGATGATTACTTTATGGAATCATTTATTTATAAATTACGCTTCTGGAATCACTGAATTAGGTTTCGATAATGTTTTTGGTATACGTGAATTCTGAATTAAAAAAAAAAACCTAGAGAATCCTTAATTTCTTAATAGAATTTCCACAACTAAAAAATTTCTTACCTTAATTTATGCAAAACATTCTTTAAAAATTATGCAAAGCCTCTAACTGATAACTGTTTCTAGAATCCTTGAATTCTGATTTGACAATGAATTATTTTGACGAAGACGCAGTTTGTCAAACCAGCACTGATAATGAACACCTGTATTATTTAGGAAAGCTACAAACTAGAACTGACAAAAAGGTTTCCAGCCTGATGGACAAAACGAGGTCCCATGGGAAACACAGAATCTAAAATGACCTCACCATTTATGCTATTTTTATTGTCCAGCCTTCATCTAAACTGGGTACAATTGTACCCATCACGTCATGTGAACTGGTTCCTTTTATATCAAGCTATTTTAAAGTCTGGGCTTCAGACCAAGGTAAATCAGCATTGCTCAGCATTAACGAAACCTCCCCCCCTCCCCTCCCAAACTAACCCCTACACCCTCCCACTAGCCACTCCTAATCCCCAGATAAAAAACCACACCCTGTTTATTCCCAATATTGGTTTACATTACGTTTCAAACTGGCTAACCAGTGAGTTGTTCACAGTGACAGAACTTAGGTTCTGCGTTCTTGTGTCTGTTACAATTAAGGCAGACAAACAGAACCGATTCGCTTTTGCTTTTGCTTGTGGAAAATAAGTAAAGAAAAAACAAATATCGAAATAAAAATAAAATGACTGTTTTAGGAGAGTGAAGATAATGAACGATGAATTTCAATAGTATATTTAAGGAATATATTTTCATTTCTCTTTACTGAATTAAATAATGCAACAATGCTGATTGATTAAAAGTACATCATATGCTTTCCTTATTTAAAACTAATTCTCTTATTTTCCTTAATTCTGTGCCAACGTGAAGGGAATTTTCCAAGTTTATCATAAACCTGTAATTTTTAAAGTTAGAACGTAAACGAGAGAGAGAGAGAGAGAGAGAGAGAGAGAGAGAGAGAGAGAGAGAGAGAGAGAGAGAGAGAGAGAGTAGAAAAGGAAAGGTGAATAAGTGACATTGCCTAAAAGGAAACGGGCGTAGTTTATTTGTATAAAAAAAAAGAGCTTGGAAAGGCCAATTGAACAATTTTTAATTAAAAAGTGACGCGGGAAGGTTGTCCTTTTCTATCTTCTTTTTTATTCTTTTTCTATCTTTTCATTTTAGTACTCATAAATCAATCAATCAATCCATTTTAACAACAAAACTTGATGAAAAGTGAAAAGAAAATGAACTTCAATATCGTCTGATGAAAATGGAATTCGGCCTCTCTTTGCCAGGAATCGTTCGAGTGAAGAGGGTCGCTTCAGGCGTCGTCTGGGAGAAATTATTCCTTTCTAACTGCTCAGTCTGATCATTGGGAGGTTGGGATTATCTTTTGCTGGCCTAAGTTCTTCATTTTATTCTATTATATATATATATATATATATATATATATATATATATATATATATATATATATATATATATATATATATATATATATATATATATATATCTATATATATATATATATATATATATATATATTAAGATATATATATGATATGTACATGTAATATATATCTATATACTGTATATGTATATATATATACATTATAATATATGTACACATTATATATATATGTAAAATATGAATGTGTTCTGTTGTGCATCTTTAGATATAAACTGAACACACAAACATGCACACACACACACATATACACACACACACAATTCCACGCTTCCCTCAACTAAATTTGGTGTAATAACTTATTTTTTCTATATTTCAGTTCTATTTTCTTTTTATTTTCATTATTTTCATGTATGCCTGACATAAAAAAAAAATTCTCACCTACTATACAGCCACTTGAGCGACCGATAGATTTACCTATTCGTCTTTACAGTCCTCTCCATTTACGCGATTTCTGAAGTCGTCAAGTCTTCAGGAGCCGGCTATTGCATTCCTTCAGCTTCGCAGCTCGTTCCGAAGGCTTCGACAGGAATGTCCCGAAGCAAAGATCTTCTCCGGGATTTCCGCCGAAGCTCAGTGGCTTTTTTCAGTTCTACTCTTTTGACCAGGTGGAAAGAAGGGCAACCATGTTTTCACACGTGAAAAGCATTGCTATTGTTCAAAACGTATTGGCTCTAATCCTACTTGGATTAGTGGTATTGTTTATAATTGGATCCGGAAATTTCGGATATATTATTGGTAAGAACTTGGTAGCTTCTCTTCTAGGAGGGTTGCTTGCTTACTTATATGGAAAATACATCACCAAGATATCTGACTTCGCTGAGGAAAAGGAGCTACTGTTGCAACAGCTGGAAGATGCCTATTTAAGACAGCTCATTGACGATGGCAGTCATCAGGAAGAAATTCTCATCGAAAGGAATGAAGGTCTGGCTAAGGATTTAACCGAAGAAAGATATCGCGTTGACGAGCTTTTCAAGGTTATTGACGAATACGAGGCGAGACTCAGGAAAGCCGAGAGCGAAAATGAAGAGCTCAAGAAGAAAAGTGAAAACTGTCAAGACACGATAATCCAGAGAAATCAGGAACTTGATGATCTGAAGGAACAACTAAAAGAAAAAGGAGCAGAATGTGCAATGAACGCAGAAGTAATTCAAGACCTGAGGAATCAAACAACGGATAACGATGTCTATTGTGGTTTTCTCGAAGAAAAGGTCAAACATCACGAAGGAGAAAGAAAGAGAATGAAGCAGAAGCTTTCAGACCTGGAAGGAAATCTGCAAGAGTTGCAAAAAGAAGGAAATGTTCTTCTCGACAGAAATAATGATCTTCGGAACAACCTGGAAAGAGAGGCCCAAAAGAATTTGGGCATGAAGAAGAAGATGGAAAACCTCGAACACCAAAATGAACGCCTCCGACGGGATTTGACCGAAAAGGAATCTCAAATTGTCGCCTCGATGGAAACGCTAAGCCTTCAAAAAGGGAAAAACGAGATCCTGGCTGAAGAAGTTCTAGTGATGAAAAACTGGATCGCTGAATTAACTGGTGAAAAAGAAAAATTTAACGATTTACTCGTCGAAAAAGAGTTGGAAATTAGCTCAGTGTGCCAGCATATGGAAGACGAGAAAGAAAAAAATCACGTTCTGGCTGAAGAAGGTAACGTACTGAAAAATTGGATCGCAGAACTAGCAGGAGAAAATGTAAGTCTTAAAGATAGATTGGCAGAAAAGGAGATGGAAGAAAATGGGATAAAGAAAGTTTCAGAAATGCTGGAAATGACAAAAGAAAAGGTGAGTGAATTGGAAAGCGCCTTGAAACAAGTACAGGAACGACTTAACGACGCAGAAGAAAATGAATGTGAACAGGACAAGGAAGATCCTTCTCAAGAGGAAAATAAAGAAGCAGACGCTCCGGATAATATTAATGAAGTGGAGGCTGAATTCACCAAGGAAAATGAAGGACATTCTGAGGAGGAAAACGAAGAAGCAGAAGACTTAGAACGGGAAACAGGAAATCAGGAGGACTTGGAAGTCGCACAGGAAAAGAAAGAAAGCTGCGAAGAAGAAGAAACTAAATTAGAAAAAGAAGAAAGTCCCAAAAATAATGGAGAAGAAAATAATCAACCGAGGACAAAAAAGAAACGCGGGAAGAAAAGGAAAAAGCCTGCAAGACAAGAGGACAGTAGGTTGTCCGTCGTCCAATCCGTGGCCCTTCAAACGCACAGCGAAAACCTGCATAGCATCATGTTGCCTGCTGAACTTCAGGAGGTCCTGCAGAAGAAGGAAAAGGGCCTCGCCTTCATTACATATAAGAACAAAGTCCTCCTGAACTTCATGCATCACGACAAGGCCTCTGTCCGTGCTGTGCTCAGCAGGTGCTCAAGATCCACTGCTGAGGAAGTTCTCGTCGATCTGCAGAAACTGGTTCTGAGTGCTCTCACAAAGGATTAGGATACGCCCACCCAGGATTAGGATTCGACCACCCAGGATTAGGATTCGACCACCCAGGATTAGGATTCGTCCACCCAGGATTAGGATTCGCCCACCTACTACAGGACCGAGCAGACGGTTGGGTTACAGTCAGCGGGAGGACTGGTGCCCAGAATTGTGACTGGCCGCGCCTTGATGCTGTTGCGTCCTGTCCCGGAGGCGTCGCGACCTTCTTGGCCTTTTCGATGGGATTGACTGCAGGAAGGGTGTTTGCGTGTGTCTGGGTCCCCCGCCCAGATAACGGGAGGTTCCCCACCTCCAACGCACCCACCCTCCAGTCAACCCCATCGACAAGACCAAGAAGATTGCAACGCCCCTTGGGTTTACAACTTGACGCACCAGCACCAAAACGCGGCCAATCACAATTCAACCCACCATTCCAACCGCTGTCACCCACCTGACTGCTATATATTATACCTGTTCACTTTGTATCTTATTTCAGGCACTTTTGTAACTTTTGTAACTCTTGTAATTCATTCAGTTTTGTAAGTCCTTTGTAATTCATTCACTTTTGTAACTCCTTTGTAATTCATTCACTTTTGTAAATCCTTTGTAATTCATTCACTTTTGTAACTCCTTTGTAATTCATTCAGTTTTGTAACTCCTTTGTAATTCATTTACTTTTGTAACTCCTATGTAATTCATTCGCTTTGTAACTCGTATGTAATTCCTTGGCTTTTGTAACTTCTATGTAATTCATTTACTTTTGTAACCCTCTGAGAAAATAAAGCTACCAAAATAAAAATAAAACATCTCTACTTAACCTGAGAAAACCTAGGTTTAGATACAGCTATGACTGAAGATGAGGTCATAGAGGTCATACAACGACCTCTTTTTATAACAGCTCCCTCCACCAACCATTTCCTAAAGTCTATATATTTGTTGTTAAAAGTGACTTTCAAACCGTTCCGGTTTTTGTAAGGGTCATGTTTCCAACTGTGGTTGACAGGAGAGCTGTTACAAAAAGCGGTTGTTGTCTGGAGGAAGCAAATCTTTCACGCAAGATGATGCACTGACGAATCACTGATATGCAAACAGTATATTAGACGTTTCAAGACTAGTATTTTGAATTCAGATGACAGCCATTTAGCCTCATCTGATGCTGCTATTGCTGTCTCTCGTTCTTTCTTCAAATTACGACCTGTTTTCTTCGGTCAATTACTCAAATTATTTATTTTTTCAAAATTTGTTGCTTCCATGACTGCTTTAGCTTTTTAGTCAGTTTGAGAAGGATAATCGAGCAGGTTCTCGAAAGCTTTCGTTTGTATGTTTCTTATACATATATACATTTGTATTATCATGGATTTCTTGACCAGTGAATGAATAGATAATAAAATGCAGTTCCTTCACTGTATATTACGCATATGATGATGTTAGTTTAATGAAACATATGTAAGTTAGGGGTCTCCTTAATAATAATAATAATAAAATAATATTCTCAAAGATGACCCTCTTTCAAACAAACCTCATTAAAAAGAATGGCCGTCTGGAAGCCACTGAGTTTATATACTTCAAGTTCTCAATCTCACGGACGAGGTCTATTCGTAGCAGCAAGTAAATCATATAGAAGCTGTGCAAATTCATTTATTTTCCTTCACGTGCGGTAGTTCATTCTATCGAAACGTTGAGGAGAATAAAAGAACTTTGCAAATCTTATATATAATTTACCTGCTGATACGAACAGAGCTCGTCCATGAGACTGAGAACTTGACGTTTAAATTCAGTGGCTTCCAGATGGCCATTCTTTTTAATGAGGTTTGTTTGAAAGAGGGTCGCCTTCGAGAATAATAATTTATTATTATTATTATTATTATTATAATTATTATTATTATTATTATTATTATTATTATTATGAAAGAGACGCGAGGGGAAAGAGCATGTCGCACTCATTACCTTAAGTGGGCTTGCAGTCGGTCAAAAAACGTCCCCTCTCCCCAAAAAAATTTGCAAGCCCGCTTGAGGATGTAAATACGACATGCTTGTGCTCCTCGTGCCTTTACGGGCTGCCCTAGAGCAAGAGCCCGTGCCAGAATAAGGCTGGCTTAATCTAATTTACCCGATGTTACGAGAAAATTGCTTGACAACCTTATCGGCATCCAGAAGTTCATTCTTTTTAATAATAATAATAATAATAATAATAATAATAATAATAATAATAATAATAATTATAATAATAATAATGCAATTACGCAGTTATTTTGAATAAATCCTGAACCAGTGATGGTCGCAATCATAAAAACAATTGTTGTGGTGTAGAATAGATAGGGAAATTAGATAGAAAAGAGAGAGAGAGAGAGAGATATATAGAAAAGAGAAAAAGTTAGAAGAGAGAAGGAGAGAGAAGTAAGAATAAAGAGAGAGGCAAAGAACACAGTGATAACGTCCAAAAGCTGTTATTGTATCGTGTTATCAATACGCTGATCGAGACAGGATGTTTGCAGGAACCATAAGCAGTATATCGTGTTGAAGCCATAAAAACAGTCGTAAAAGTGAGAAATAATGGCCTCGCGATTAAGCTAACCAATTCATGAATCAGCACAGCCTAAATGCTTACAGCAGCTGGTTCTATAACCCCGCCTTCTCAGGGAGGCGTTTTCGTGGAAGTTCCAGGAATTTGGGGGTTGGCCCAAGTGATGTACTTCTTCAACCTCCAATCAATTATACTTGGGAGGGGTCTTTCACACACCCTCCAAAGATCACCTCCAATCAAGTCCTCTAAGGAGAGATTTGAATCACACTCACTACAGTTTTTCCAATCAGCTACTTGAAGGGGAGGTCTTGCTGATTAATCCTTCCAATAAGGCTAGAAGGAGGTGGAGATTGCAGATAAGTTTTCTAGGGGTTCAACAAGCTAGAGAACGACAGGAGAGGAGAGTTCAGAACTGTGTCCTTCAAGGGAGAGTATGTCTCCCCTCACTTCAGTGTTCCCCATTGAGACTGAGTCAAGAGTGATTCGTTTTCTATCATTGTAACTTGTTAATTTTGTACTGATCCTTATGATACTATATACTAATTAAAGTGAAGAAATTACCGATCTCGTCTCTATACGCCTTTCTGAAAGATATCAATACTTAAAAATAATTAAAATAAAGAAGATAGCACATCATCCGTAAAGCGATCTGAAGGACACATAGAGAAGAAACCAAGGTAAAAAGAGAAAGACTAAAATTTATACAAACATACAACAGAACATAAAGAGGAGAAGAAGATAACCCTTACAAATGGTGGCAGCGTAATTGGATCCAGAAGGCGAGACGAAACAAACGAACATTAATGAAATTATCAGTGCAATTATTTAAGTTACAGTGAAACGAAATTCAACAAAACGAACTTAGATTTTTTTACGACGAAGAGCAAAATATATCTGAAGGAATAGCAGCTAACAAGAAAAGGTTGAGTGTGAATAAAAACAGTTTTAGTGCGTCCCGAAGCAAAAACATTTAGAACTGTTACCGTCAACAAATTGAGCAAGACGCCGATAGCGATAATAAGCCCAGTGTTTGCGACATTTCAATGGAGTGATTGAAGAAAAACAGCGCACAGAACCTTCAACAAGATTCCAAAGGCGGAAAACAACAGCAAAAAACATCGCCGACGCAGTGAAATTGTTTTTACTGGAAACGACAGTGAAACATTCACCGCGGAAGGCACAACAATTAGCGATATCACGATATCAGCAAAATAACACAGTAAGTTGGCGATAAATGAAAATATTGTTTGCTCTCTCTATTAATAAATAAATAAGTAAAGATATATTTTTTTTCGCATCTTGCTATAAGATTGAAAATTAAGAAAACTCTCTCTAGTGAATAAAATTCCTTTTGCATAAATACAGCATTACTCTCTCTATGATAATTAATTATCTAGTAAATAATTTATATAGGGAATTAGTTATTTTTTTTCTCACTCGGTTGATGATGATTATTTGAGAAGTTATATATATAATTTTGTGTACTTATTATGATGAATTTTGATGATATGATGCCCAATTTCATATAAGAATTTATTTTGTGTATTGAAAAAGGTTTTAATTGTGCACTTGAACTCAATAGAGAATTTAATTTTTTTTGTGACACTCGACAAATTGTTTTAATTTGGTACAATATAAAAAAAAATTTTTATGATTGATATACTCTGATTGAATAATTTTTTGTGTGTGTGGACATGCAACGAGTGTTTGATGAATTACTGAACACTGTTAGACATTCACATTACGATTTAAGACTGTCGACAATTAGACAAAGTCGAATTTCAAGACTAAATTCCCACTCCGCTGTAGTGCAAGGAAACAATAACAATAATAGCACAAATAACCAGAACCAAAATAGTGCTAATCATTCTAATACTACTAACAATAATAATAATAGTAACAATACTAATAATACTCGCACCTTACAATTTTATAACATGAATCAGGCGGCCGTCATAACAACCGCCACACGCTTCTGTGGACAGGTGGATGATTCCAATCCTGACAAAAGTAGACTCGAATCCTATACTGTAAATCATTGGCTAGCAGATGTAGATAGTCGTATAATTTCAGGGGGAATAACAGATGAAAGCGCTAAAATAAATGAAGCCTTTTGCTCGTCAGCTCAGAACATGGAGACGCACATAAAACTTTGAATTCCACAAGTTTTAGCAAACTTAATAACTATGTAGAATTTAAAGAAATTTGTTTATCACTCTGGGAACCAGTAAATACGACTGACGGTTTATATAACCTAACTAGATTTCTTAACCCACAATATAAAACAATTGCTAATTTGTACGCAAGCATGGAGAATGCAATACAGAAAATAACCAAAGACTTAATGAAGACAGGTATTACTATAGGAGACAAGAATCAGTTTGGGGATAGTGCCCATAACTTAGTTGAGCTACGACATGTATTAAATTATGTGTCATTTGGAACAATATATAATATCCTTGGAGAAGAGGAAAAGAAGGCTTTCAGAAAAATAAAACTTGATCCCAAGAAAACAAGTCTTCAAACATTGAAGACAATGAGAGAAGAAATCCAAAGGAAAGAGATAAATCTATCCAAGGAATTCGTGGAAACAACAGAAGCACAAAATGAAAGGAAAGTCAGAAATAATAATCCTAATTTTAAAATGAATAATAAATTCTATGATAATTCCAGACAAGTAGGAAATAAACCAAATACCTTCCAAGGGAAATATGCCCAAAATACTAAAAGAAAATGGAATCCAGCTCAAAGGGGAAGAAACACTCTAATAGAGAGTGGACCACACAAACCTTATAGATATGGTCAAAACTCAAACACAAACACTTCAACCCAAGTGAACTATTCCGCTCAAGGGGCGAGACCAAAGACAGCCTGTGAAAACTGCAGGTATACAAATCATTTTACAAATGAGTGTATAAAACCTAGAATCTGCACGGTTTGTAAGAAAGTAGAACATTTAACAAAGAATTGTTGGTTTAAAACACAAGAAGGAAATAAAGAAATAGTTGAATTAAGTAGTAACCACTCAACATCAAATAAGTCTTCAAATCAATGACAATTTATCCCTACACAGAATACCACAAGAAAGTCCCTTCAAGAAGATAAATTAAGAGTAGAAGAATTAGCAAAAAGGAGACGTGAAGGTTCATCCGCACTATCCATATTGCAGAGTAAAGAAGTTGTATTTTCCATGGATGAAGAAGAAATAATCAGAAAGGATTTACCTATCATTAAAATTTCAATACAGAATAAATTATGTACTGTCCTTATGGATTCAGGAAGTACTGTAAGCATAATTGATAAACACACATTAACAAATTACTTAGGCGTTAAAGAAACGCTAATTCAGGGTCAAAGCAAAATAATAAAAGGAGTAGCGGGTAAACAGATTAATAGTTTAGGAAATGTGAACTTAGAAATAGAACTTTCGTCACATAAAACTGTTGAAAGTTTTATAGTTCTAGAAGACAGATTCTTTCCCGCACAGGTGTTGTTCTCATATAAATTAATGAAGAAATGTGGAATTATACTGAATTGCAGAGAAGGAAGAATTAACCTTACACAAGATGATAAAAAGAGCGTATGCTTTACGCTTGAAGAAGAAAAGTTTCACCCAAATCTGATCAATTTGTCTGAGACGACTTCAACAAGCGAGAAAGACATACACAAGATAACTTATCATCAAAAGAACAATCAAATTAAAATGGATGGTAATAGAAAGGAGGAATTTCCACAATTACAGACTAGAAATTAAAGATGTGCACATCCAGAATTTATACCTTCCAACAAAAGAAGTGACCCAGAAATAAATAAAGGTGATCCCCAATGTTCTAAATATGACGAGGAACAAGACATTTATGATGATAATTATGCAGAGATAAATACAGAACATTATAGCAATGTAGTAATCAGTTGTGACAATGAAGGGAAATTAGTAAGTGAGGTACTGTTGTTAAACAAAATAAATAAAGTAGATATAAATGATATAATAGCAGTAACTGAAGACACTAGTATAGATGAAGAACGCTGTTACTTTGCGGAGACAAAAGATGAGGAAGTATGTTGTGTAAGCACTGCCGATGATAATAAAGCACAATTTATACTAAACAGACAGGTAATTTTGCATCCAAAGTGTTTAACAAAAATACATCTAAGGGGAAAAGAAGAGATAGGAGTTAAAGACGTTCTTTTACTAAATGAAGAGTTACCAGAATTTATCCGAATGGATAATTCTTTAGTCCACATGAAGGGTGATACTTGTGAAGTTTATGTCCAGAGCTACTCAGATAACAAACTAACACCTTATGCAGGCAATTTCTTTTGCAAAGGAATACCTATTAACAATCCATTACTAACATTAGAAGAAGAAGCATTTTTCTCTGTAACTGGTCAAACAGCTGAATTAAGCAAAGTGAATAAAACAGACTTTCCAGAAAACAAAGATAGATTAATTCAAGTATTAGAAAAATACAGAGATGTAATAGCAATAGAAGGAAATAAATTAGGTAGAACAAATGTCCTAAGACATAAAATTGTATTAGATGATGGAACAAAACCATTCTTTATTCCTAATTACAGATTACCAATAAGCCAAAGACCCATAGTTGATAATTTGATAGAAGAAATGAAGAAAGATGGGGTAGTCATTCCTTCTAAATCTCCATATAATTCTCCATTACTACTTGTTCCAAAGAAAGATGGAAATTGGAGACTTGTGATAGACTATAGAAAGTTAAATTCCAACACCATCCCCGATAGAATGCCAATGCCAGTGATTCAAGATATGTTAGCTCAATTAGGAGGTGCAAGGATATTTTCATCTTTAGATTTACTTAGTGGATACTGGCAAGTACCTTTAGACGTAGAGTCGAAACCATTCACAGCCTTCAGCACACACAAGGAACACTTGCAATTTGAAGTCATGCCATTTGGACTTACTTCGGCTCCTTTAACATTTGTTATATTAATGCTTCAAATATTAGGGGATATAGAAAATGTTGCAGTTTACTTAGATGATGTTATCATTTTTAGCAAAGATGTAGAAAGTCACCTCAAAACATTAGAAATAGCCCTGGAAAGATTAAGAAGAGCAGGATTAAAAATCAAATTAAAGAAATGTCAATTCTTATTTAAATCTTTGGAATATTTAGGACATGTAATTAGTGAAGATGGTCTGCGAATGCAAGCAGGCAAGATAAAAGCAATAGTAGAATATCCAGCTCCTACCAATTTGAAAGCATTGAGACGATTCCTAGGAATGGTAGGCTACTATAGACCTTTCATTAAGGGCTTTGCTACAATAGCCAAACCATTAACAGAATTAACAAAGAAAGATGTCAAATATGAATGGAATAAAGAACAAGAGACAGCTTTCCAAACATTAAAGAGTAAAATGACCAGAAATCCCGTACTAGTCTACCCAGATTTCTCCAAAGACTTTTACTTAGCCTGTGATGCCTCAAGTACCGGGCTAGGGGCTGTATTATTACAAAAGGACAAAACAAGAATGAGAGCAGTATATTATGCCAGTAGAGTTTTGAATACTGCAGAGAAATTATAACACAATAGAAAGAGAGTGTTTATCATTATACTGGGGTTTAAGGAAATTTAGACACATAATTTTAGGACATAAAGTCAATGTACTTACTGATCACAAACCAATTTGTGATTTGTTTAAGAAGAGAACTTTTACAAATAACATGAAGTTCAATAGATGGTTCATTAGTGTGCTAGAATTTGCACCAGAATTCAGATATATCCCAGGAAAATTTAATACACTAGCAGATGCATTATCCAGATCCCAAGAAGAAACAGAGAAATGTATTACCACTAATACTTTTTGTTTTAGCTGTCAAGTGGTAGATTTAGATTTAGAAAGAGTACAAATACAACAAGGGATGGATACAGAACTCAGGAATATAATAGGACAATTAATGACAGATGAATCTTTAAAACCTGATTTTGTTTTAATCAATGGATTATTGTATAAAAGACCAACAGAGAAGAATGGTTATTCTCGTCTATACATACCAAAAACACTAATCAGAGAAGTTTTAGAACTAACCCACTCATACAAGTTAGCAGGACATCCTGCAATCAAAAAGACAACTAGAATCGTAATTAGAAACTGTTTTTGGCCCCATTGTAGTGAGGATGCCAAGAACTTTGTACAAAATCGTGTAGTTTGTAATAGAAATAAAGGTAACGTAAATCCAAAAGCTCCACTTGAAAAATACCCATCGGAGTTGAATCCATTTCAGGTCGTATCTATGGACTTTTTAGGTCCATTTCCTACAACTGTTAGAGTGAATAAACAAATATTAGTCTTTTTAGACTATCTAACAAGATATGTAGAGATTGTACCAGTAAGAAACAGAGATGCAATTACAGTAGCAGAAGCTCTTAAATCTAGAATTATTACGAGGCATTCATGTCCACAAGTTCTTCTTTCTGATAACGCAGCAGAATTTACTAGTGAACTTTTAAGAAAATTATGTGAATTTTATGAGATAAATAAATGTCAAATCACAGCATATAAACCAAGTTCAAATGGAGCAGTAGAAAGAATGAATCGTAAGATAAAGGATATCCTGAAAACTTTAGTTAAACCTAATACAGAAGACTGGGATTTAGCTTTGGAAGACGTACAGTTTACTATAAACAATACTGTAAATGAGACAGTAGGAGAATCACCACACTACTTGTTATACGGATACGAGAAGAGACTACCAAATACGTTACTAGATGATGCAACACCACCCCGACATACTTATAACTACGATGACTATATTGCCTGGAAACCTAGACGTACATATGAAACGATCAAACAGACGAGGACTAGACTTAAGGAAGCTCAGAGTGTCCAAGCAAAGTACTATGACAAAAATACAGCTAAACCAAAAATTGTAGTAGGTGCTCAGGTATATGTTCAGAATCATGTTCCAGAAGGTCCTAATGTAAAAGTATCATCAAAGTTTAATGGTCCTTATAGGGTATTAGAAGTGTTGAAATTAAATAAGCTAAAGATCATAAGTGAGAGTGATCTAAAAGAAAGAATTGTTCATACCAATCATGTAAAGGTAATAAAAACAGACTCTTGGTCCAATAAAAGAATAGTTGAATTACTGAAAGAAGATAAACAGGACCCAATAAATAACAAATACAACCTAAGAAAAAGATAAATTTATGTAAAGTGTTGAACTGTTATATATAAACAATATGTAGGCATTAAAATACCTCATGTATACAGAATATCTGATAAGGCTTATTCTTATAGATACAAACATGCGGTTCTTCTTGGTTATCATAACACTGCTTTATGTGTCATCCGAGGTGGTGATCCGGAAGGGTTCACTACTAGAGAAAAAGGGATCTGTGAAATTAATAAAAGACATTGGCATTGTGAGTATTGACATTAAATCAGTGCTTATCAATGAAATGACGTTGAAAGATGTGCAAAGGGAATTAAAATCATTAATTAAGAAAAGTGAAAATAACAGTGTTTTACCATTGTTGGAAAAACTAGATAATGACATAGGAAGTGTGTTAAATACAAGATCCAAACGATCCCTCTTACCTTTTATAGGAACAGCACTTAATCAACTATTTGGAGTGGCTACCGATTCTAATGTAGAAAAAGAAAGTGCCCGTATAGACAAACTGGAGAAATGGGCAGCAACAAGGGGCATTGTGTTAAATAAGATTATAAGCTCTCAAAACTTAAACAGTGAGGAATTGAAAAAAATAGTGTTTCATTAATGCAGTGAACAGCAATATTACCAAAGAGATTAAGATAATAACAGATGAACAACATTTAAATACCTTTATGAACAATGTTAGAGCTGTATTGCAAGACCATAAAGATCTGTTAAATGCCATTTTGTTAGCCTATCAAGGAATATTAAGTCCAACATTAATTAACCCAAGGGAGTTAGAGGGCATAATTAGTGATTTTTTGATAGAAGGACATTATACCCCTATGGTAAAGGATATAATGGTCTATTATAATTTGATAACCACCAAGGTAGTTAAAAATAAGATTCTTCTAATATTACCTTTTAATCAAAAAGAGGCAGATGTACTGATGTCCAAACATCCATTTCCCATGTTGATAAAGGAAAACGTAATTATCTCAAATGTCAACCACATCAATTTTGCATGAGAAGAACATGGGCTAATGATGTCATTTATTACAGATGTTCAATTAAGAGACTGTATACTTTTGAAGGATAAGGAGTATATTTGCAACCTTTATGAAACTACTAATGCCTATCCTTGTGTTCAAGAAATAATTGAAAACAAAAATCAAGAGACAGTACTGTGTACACAATTATCCAAACATGATTTTGTTTCCATCCTAGTAGAACAGTCAATTTTTGTATTCTCACTGAATAAAGTAACAGCAACTATTAATTCCCATAATATAAGTACTGAAATTAATTTCAATAATGTCCATGCTTTTGATAAGACATGCAAGTTAGTTATTCCTAATAAATTATATTATGAACCTCATGTCTTCACAGAAATCACAATCCATAAAAATACCCCATACATGAACTACTCTAGTGAAGTTAAAGAATTTAAACTGTCTCAGTTAGAGTTAAAACAAATAAATGAGTTGGATTTAGTAGATGAATTTTTCTATTGCAAAGAAAATGTTTCACCAATTTTGTCTGTTCAATTTGGTCATAATCATAATTGTAATAATAGTGTTTGCAATTTTAGTCAAACGTGTGGTAATTTCAAATATTGAGAGGATTATAACAGAAATAAAAAGGGCGAATGAAGAGTAAAATGATTTTATAGACATAATTTACTACTGATTTCTTTGTATATTATTATTTGCATTATGTGTTAAAACAATATGAAGTTTTTATGATAAAACAAAGTTTTATGAATACTTACCTGGCAGTTATATATATATATAGCTTAATCCCTGTCGAACCGGCAGATTTTTCAAAACTATTCGGCAACCTTGATGGTAGGTGTCCGATTAGGTGGTTAACAACCCTTACAGGGTGGTAGTTGGAATCATTCCCGTTTTCAGTTCCTCAGATCATCTCTTGCCCGACCTGTCTCCTGAGGGGCAATCAGGAGGGTGGGTTTAAATATATATATATAACTGCCAGGTAAGTATTCATAAAACTTTGTTTTATCATAAAAACTTCATTTTTTACGAATAGAACTTACCTGGCAGTTAGATATATATAGAAAGATTCACACATTTGGAGGAGGGTGAAAGACAGCCAACATCGTTGGGAAACAACTAAAAGTCGTAGATAAACACCTTGATTCCTTACCTGCTAAGGTAGCTGACTTCAAAGGTCCCTGCCTCTTGAGTACTTTCCTTAGGAGCGCCAGCCAGGTAAAAACCTGTTATGCTGAAACAACTCAATCGAAGTCTGTCAAAACATGAGTGAGACCAACAACGTGACTAGACTTCTGTACTTCCTATTCCCCCTTCTATTACCTGGAACCTTACTTTCGTGGATTCTAACCACCTAACCTTTGCAGACTAGATATACACCTATCTAGTTAGACTGGGGTTGCTGTTCCCACAAGGAAGCTTCCTCAGACAACCATAAAAACACCAGCCCAATTACAGGTATCCCAAACAAAAGTTAAGGTTGAGGGGAGGCAGTAACTCCTTTACCCAATACTGAAGCCAATAAGGCATATGGGCCCAAGGTGTAACATTTCTCATAATCGACTCTTACCTCTCTGAGGGTTCATGAGAGACCGAAAACAGAGTCACTTCTCCAAAAAGAGTGGCATCCATTATTTGTTTAACTGACATATTCTTCCTATATGCCAGAGAAGTTGCAATGGCTCTTATTTCGTACTGAGCCTTCACCTTCAACAAAAAGTGAAGAAATCTCCTCTTCACATAAAAGGTGAGATTCTCTTATTGTCTCCCTCAAAAAGAATGATAACACATTCTTGAGAGGGGCTTTGAAGGATCCTTCACTGAACACCACAAGGAACTGGAAGAACCTCTTAAAACATTTAACCTAGAAATATATGCTTTGAGGGCTCTAACTGGACAGAGGAGTCTCTCCTCCTCTTATTTACTAAATCAGTGAGGTTAGGAACCTCAAAACGTCCCCATTTAGGGTTTGGATTTCTCATTCTTTATTTAAGTCGAGCCTTAATTTATTTAAATTGCTCCATTACGATTGAAGCCTATTTATTCTGAATAGCCTGAATCTCACTGACCCTTTTGCTGTTTTAGCCAGCAGGAAAAGAGTTTTTTATTTCGTTACGTCTCTCAGGGTTGCTTGCAGATGGGTTCGAACTTTATGCTGCACAAGAACTTCAAAACCACATCCAAATTCCAGGACGGGGTCTCAAAGTCTGCTTTTTTGTTTTTTAAGACTTTAAAATTTCTCTCAAGTCTCTATCTTGAGACAAATCTATGCCTCTGTGCCTAATTTATTTATTTATTTTTTAGCTTCTGTATCCTTTTATTTATTTATTTATTTTTAGTTTATTTATCTTGCCTGAGGACAAGAAAATTTAGCTATCTGGCTCATTTAGGTAGTGGTTGAGGAAACCTTATGCTGCTTACACCAAGATCTAAAGGTTTCCCACTTTGATTGGTAAACTCTCTGTGAAGAGACCCTCCTCGCTCTGGCGATTTATTTCTTTATTTATTTTGAAAATCCTCTCGCTCTGACAAGCTTCTCGATAGTCTGAATGCAGTCAGTTGAAGATTTATTTTTAGGGGTTTTGATGATACCTCTCGAAGTGGGGCTGTCTGAGAAGCCTTGGACTTGGGGAAGACTTCTCAGAAAGTCCACTAACATCTCCACCACCTCTGTGAACCACTCTCTTGCTGGCCAAAAGGGGGCTATCAGGGTCATTCTCCTGAATCTAGGAGGGCGAATTTCTTGACTACTAGATTGATAATCTTGAACGGAGGGAACGCATAAGTGTCTATCCCCGTCCAGTCCATCAGAAGGCGTCTACTGCTATTTATTCTCTGTCCGGGACTTAGAGCAGTTTTTGGGGATTTCTTGTTCTGGCTGGAGGCGAAGAGGTCTATTAGGCCTCCCCCATAACCTCCACAGTTCTGGCAAATTTGAAGATTGAGAGTCCATTCCGTGGGCAGATTTATTTATCTTCTGCTGAGCATGTCTGCTCTTTTTCTTCTGCCCTTTATTTTTCTTTATCAACAGCTCCACTTATGGTCTTTTGCCCACAGAAGGAGCTCTTATTGCTGTTTCGTAAAGAGACAAAAGAATGAGTCCCTCCTTGTTTTTTATGATATTTATTTATTTAGAGCCGTGGTGTTGTTTATTTAATTTATTCTATCACTTTCCCCGACAGATTCCTTGAATTTTTTAAACCTAACCAAATGGCCATCAACTCTTTCCTGTTGATGTGCCATCCGATATTTCCCTCTTCCCAAGAGCCTTAAACCTCCTTGTTATCCAGTGTTGCTCCCCATCCTGACTCCGAAGCGTCTGAGAACAACACTAGGTCTTTTCTTTCTTTATTTTTTTCCTTCCCCTAAGATTATTTATCCAGCCACCAACTCAGATGCTTCTTGATCTCTGCTGGAATGTGGAAGGAAAATTTATCCTCCTGATTCTTCCTGTCCCAGATTCTTGAAAGGAAGTGTTGCAGAGGTCTGAGATTTATTTTCCCAGAGAGACAAATTTCTTTAGGAGATTTATTTAACTCATCCACTCCTTATTTAGCACTTTTGCCTCCCAGGAAATACTGAACCTTCTTTATTTACTTGGTTTGCCTTTCTTGTTTTATTAGCCTTTAAACGAGCTGAGTCAGAACTATCCCAAAATAAAGAATTTATCTGACTTTATTTATCTACTTCTCTTTGTTGATAATTAGACCCAGATTTATGAGCCATCATTTACGTCTTGCGTAAGTCCTCCAGACACCTGTTCTTTGACTGGGACCTTATCAGCCATCGTCTTACAGGATTACTTATTTTTATCCCCTCTTGATGAAGCCATCCTGCCACATTTGACATTACTCTGGTGAACACTTATTTTTATTTAGGCCGAAACAAAGAGCTTTGAACTGGAATTTTTTTGTCCTGGATTACAAACCTTAAAAATTTCCTTGAAGTCAGGTGGATTTATTTGAAATTATTTATTTATCCTGCAGGTCAGGGATACCATCCAGTCCCCTGGGCGGACTGCTTTATTTTTATTTACTTAGTTATTTCCATTTATTTATTATTGGTCTTTTTAAATTATTTCAATTTTTTATTTATTTTTACATCCAGGACCGGTCTCCATCCACCCGAACTCTTGGGCACTAAAAATTTATTTATTGTAGAACCCTTATTTATCCTAGTTCCAAAACTGGTTTATATCGTTTATTTATCCAACATCTGGTCTACTAGATTCAGGAGATTTATTGTTTCATAGCGTTTTAGTACTTTTACCAGGGCTCGTTTATTTATTGAATTTATTTATTTTTTTTATTTAATTTATTTTTATCTTGTACCCTTCCTTGATGACTGAGAGGGACCAGGTGTCCGCCCTCTTGCTTCCCATTTTGCCAAAAAGTGAGACAGCCTTGCTCCTACTGCTGTCTGGAGGACTTGTTTTCAATTCCTTTATTGTTCTAAACGTTTTTCTATTTATTTCTACCCCGTTTCTTGTCTTCTTTATTTTATCTGAATTCAGTTCTTAGAAGGAACTCTGCCCCGAAAGGGCTGCTTTACTCTCTTTTTTTCCTTTTTGGCAGCTGGAGGAATTGCCGGAGAAACCTCCTATTTTTTTTAAGTAGATCTTGCGTAGCTTTTTATGTTTAGAGTCTTTAAATATCCTGACCAAGGACTCAGGAAACAAATGCTCCGAGAGGGGGCATATAGGAGCTCTGCCTTCTGTTATTATTTACTGTAGTAGATTTTTATTTGAAGGATTTAACAAAGCCCTCTTCTTTTAAATCCCTGCAGTAAAAGAGAAGTCATCTCATTTGCTCCATCCCTCAGAGCCTTATCCATACAGGCCATAATACTGGAAAGGTCTTCAATTCCTGTTGCTTGAATGGTTTCTGTCCTCTTTTATAGAATTCCAAGAGACCAGTCTAAAAACTAAACACTTCAAAGACCTAAAAATTCCTTTAATGAGATGGTCTAGTTTATTTATTTATTCATCGACCACATCACCTTAGCTGAGTTATTTATGTCTTCTAGAAGAGTCTACTATTTTAGAAGTCCCCTGGGAGAGGCAGGTACTCCCAGGCCAAGAGCTTTCCAGTCTCATACCACATGCCCGCCTTATTTATTTAAGCCTAGCTGGAGGAAACGAGGGAGGACTTCACTGCTTGCCTTTTTATTTATCCTTAAGCCAGTTATCAATCCTGGTCAGAGCCTTCTTTTTAATGGAAAGTTTCATTTTAATAAAGGCTGACTGCTTCCTCGATTTCTTCCTGTTAAACTGGGACTGAGGAGAACGAGGCAGCAGGTTTAAACTCCTCCCCATACAGCTCCAGAAGAGAGCGAGAAAGAACCTTATAATCATCAGCCGCATTAGAAGGTTTATCTTATTTCCTCTGAAACGTCTTCCAAATCATTTATTTCCTTCCAACTCCGTCTTTTTCTCTTCTTGCTTTATTGCGCCGGGAGGATTTATTTTTATTTATTTGGCGCCGAATTATTTATTTTTATTTATTTTAGCTGGTTATTTATTGACAAACCGCCCTAGAAGCGTCCTGATGTCGAGAGCTGGATGCGTCCTGGTATCGAGAGCTGGAAGCATCCTGGCGTTATTTATTTGGATACGTTTATTTATTTAGTTGGATTTATTCCTAACGTCGAGAGGAGGATGCATCCTGGCGTCAAGAGAATTCACTGCATTCTTTCCTTCCTGGAGAACCGAGTCGTCATCTTGTCGAACAAAGGAAGAATGTTCCCAGCGAGAGGAAGAAAATTCCTGTCGTTTATAGCGTGGAGAGGAGATTTTTATTTATTCAAGCCTCAGGAGAAGAACCCTGAGGTTTTGCTTATTTAGAAATTTATTTATTTTATGTCCCAAGCTTTAATTTATTTTTTATGTTGACTTTATTAAAGGGAGAGGATCCAGTTCTCTCTTATCCCTAGAAGAAACCTCAGCAGGCGTCTCCCTTCTAGATCTCTTCACTGGTAACTTGGAGTCTTTACGTCTGACCGACTGGGGGAGGACGGCTAAAGGCCTGAACAAGAGAAGCTAATTGGCCTTGCATGACGGTCATAAAGATTTAGCCGCAGCTGCTTTTTCTTGAGGTTCCGAGGAGAAGGTTGTCGAGCAAGCTGGGAGAAGGAGAAGGATCTCTTTAGAATTCTCCGGAAGCAGAAAGAAGAGGAGATCTCTCCCTCCTCCGTTAAAGAGAGAGAACATTCCGAAAATTTTCTTGACCTTTTTTTGGAGAGATTTTTTTTTATTCGTCGTTTATTTAGCAAAAGATTCAGGGCTACTCCACGCCGCCCGAAAGGGGAGAGCAAGTTTTATTTGATCCTCTTGCTGCAACCATCTTCTTTTGGTCGGTCTCGATTTCATACTGCCATCTACGTCTAGGAGAGGGGCTAGGAGAAGACGCCAAGCCCTTCCGACACGCCTTTCCTGTGGCGGTCATAAGCAGCCTGGGAAAAATTCAGGACTGCTTGAGGTGACGGCTGACTGAGGATTTCCCTCTCACCCCCTTACGATCGTCGACGTACCTTCTCCCTATTTCCTGGGAGCTTGGTAGAGGTCTAGATCTAGGGCATGACAGGGTCGATCAGTCGCCACCTCCACTGCACTAGCACAAACACTATCACAAACTTCACTTGCATTCTTACCTTTCTTCAAGGCTGCAAGTTGATCCTTTAATTCTTTCATCTCAGCGCCATCCTGGCGAACTGAGGTCCATAACAGCAGTTACAGTTCCTGTAGAAGGAGCAGGGGTTACCACCTCGGGAGAAGGATCTACTTCTAAGGGTGATTTAGGAATAGAAGGGTTAAAAGAAATGTCTAGGCTAACATCACTCACAGACCTAGATTTAGATTTAGAAGCCCTCCTTAACTTATCCATTTCTAATTTACGCACATAGCGTTTTTATTTCCATCCATTTCTTTTCATCCAAGCCCTCGCATTCTTTACATCTTTTATCCAAGGCACATTCAAAACCCTGCACCTAAACAAACAGTGTGAGGTCCACGATTTATTTTCGGCAACCTAACCTTGCATTCCTCATTCACACACACTCGAAAAAACTTAGGATCAGACATCTTATCCAAGAACAGTCAAAAGAATAAACCAAAACAAGCCACAAATTTATTGCCAATCCAAAGGTCAATATATTCACCAATAGAAGGCCAAACACAGCGACCTAGGGAAGCGGGCGAAAAACCCGACGGAGAACCAACAACGATGTTGTCAGTCCAACCGGCAGAGATGATCTGCGGAACTGAAAACGGGAATGATTCCAACTACCACCCTGTAAGGGTTATTTTTAACCACCTATCGGACACCTACCATTCATTTTATTGCCGCGAGTTTTGAAAAATCTTTTATTTCGACAGGGATTAAGCTATATATATATAACTGCCAGGTAAGTTCTATTCGTAAAATAACCATTTTTACAGTATAATAATTCATTATATATGTCTATGTATGTATATTTATCTCTTTTGATTCATGATATAAGTGAATTTTCTTCCATATATTCTTGATTGATTTTTTTTGCATTAGTACATTGACACAGTTTGTGCAATTTAAATATTTTTTTGAGAAATTACTTGATGGGTAATCATATAAATACTTTATCTTATTTGTGTGATTTTGCAATCATCCATTGAACTGTATTTTTTTTGTCACACTGAGGGCAGTGTGAGGTATTTATTTGACCAGTGATGTTGTGGTGGAGAATAGATTAAATTAGATAGAAAGAGAGAGAGAGAGATAGAAAAGAAAAGAAAAGTTAGGAGAGAAGGAGAGAAGTAAGATTAAAGAGAGAGGCAAAGAACACAGTGATAATGCCCAAAAGCTGTTATTGTTTCGTGTTATCAATACGCTGACCGAGGCAGGATTTTTGCAGGAACCATAAAGCAGTATATATTTTTATTGAAGCCATAAAAACAGTTGTAAAAGTGAGAAATAATGGCCTTTATTTTAAGCTAACCAATTCATGAATCAGCACAGCCTAAATGCTTACAGCAGCTGGTTCTATAACCCCGCCTTCTCAGGGAGGCATTTTCTTGGAAGTTCCAAGAATTTGGGGGTTGGCCCAAGTGATGTACTTCTTTGACCTCCAATCAATTGTACTTGGGAGGGGTCTTTCACACACCCTCCAAAGATCACTCCAATCAAGTCCTCTAATGAGAGATTTGAATCACACTCACTACAGTCCTTCCAATCAGCTAGTTGAAGGGGAGGTCTTGCTGATTAATCCTTCCAATAAGGCTAGAAAGAGGTGGAGATTGCAGATAAGTTTTCTAGGGGTTCAACAAGCTGGAGAACGACAGGGAGAGAGAGTTCAGAACTGTGTCCTTCAAGGGAGAGTACGTCTCCCGCTTATTTCAGTGTTCCCCATAGAGACAGAGTCAAGAGTGATTCGTTTTTTTTTTATCATTGTAACTTGTTAATTTTGTACTGATCCTTATAATACCATATACTAATTAAAGTGAAGAAATTACTGATCTCGTCTCTATATGCCTTTCTGAGGGATATCAATACTTAAAAATAATTAAAATAAAGAAGATAGCACATCATCCGTTTTTATATCTGAAGGACACATAGAGAAGAAACCAAGGTAAAAAGAGAAAGACTAAAATTCATACAAACATACAAAACAACATAAAGAGAAGATAACCCTTACACAATAATAATAAAATTGTTGAAAAAATACCGTACTTATTTTACTCATCTATTTATTTGTCTATTTATTTTATTTTTTCTTTCCCACCACAACCGCCACAGTTCTTCAGGCAGTGTCAGTACACAGAAATGCTTCATTCAGAAAGCAAAACAGTTTTATTTTTCTCTCTCAGCATTCAGAGACGATGATTTTCATCAGGGATATTATTAATATTATTATTATTATTATTATTGGATGGAAGTAGTCCCTCTCTCAAGCAAGTGCTGGCAAACGTCGGTGATATTATTATTATTATTATTATATTATTCCTCATTCAGTTGACTTTTAATGCACAAGCCAAGAGAGTTCATGAACTTGCCTTTGCAAGAATAGTTTGCCCTCACAAGAAAGTTAACACTAAGCAGTACCCAGTAAAGATAAATAAATAACTGTTTGTGAAATTATAGCGATGCCACCAAAGCGGGCAACTGGGAATGGACGGTGTAACAATAGTTATTTCACCGTCATTCTGCTATGATTCCTTTGCTTGATCAGTTACACTGTCCAATTTGAGTTGCCCTGTTTGATGGTAGCGCATATAGTTTCATTTTACCCTTACTTATTTATCTTTATTAACATATACTGCTTACTGTTAACTTTCAACTCGTGAAAAACTATTCTTGCAAAGGCAAGTTCATGAACACTCTTGGCTTTGTGCTTAAAAGTCAACTGAAAAAGAATAATAATAATAATAATAATAAACAATAATAATAATAATGAATAATAATAATAATAATATCCTGATGAAAATCATCTCTGAATGCTGGCCATAAAGATAAAACTATATTGTTTTTTAATTAAACATTTCTTGTACTGACACTGCCTGAAGAATTGGACCCTAAAAATATCTGATTAAAGTTTCATTCTTCCTTTCCATTACTTTTGACTGATCAGTATATTCAAGATTCCGCAGTCTCATTTCTGCAATCAAACACCGGATATGCAAAGCAGAATTTCATGAAGATTAATAAATTTGTATTCCATAGGTTTGAGGCTATATATGCCCAAACATTGTTTTTTTTTTGGAAGAAAGTGATTTCTTCCTTATTCCTGTACACACTTTTTAAAATTTTTTTTATAAAGTTGGTTTAGCAATAACACTCCATGTGAGTGGCAGTGGGTCACAATGGGACCCTTGACGCGAACCAAAGGGACACTTCCTTGCTGCCCAAGTACGTCCAGTCAACCCAGATAGATGCCCTTCCCCACCAGAACCATGGCAGCAGAGAATTATAAAGTCTTCATGGAGCTGGGGACGGCAGCAGGTCTCACCGGATTGGACCTCACCACGTGGGTCAAGGAGCAGATGGATGACTTGGCCAAGTGAGAGAAGGAAGAAAGACTAGAACAGTGGAATTATGAAGCTGAACAGAAGAGGTATGAAGAATGGAGGGCGTATGAGGCAGCTGGAAGACGAAAGAGAAGAAAGGAGACGACAGCATGAGTTAGCCTTCAAGGAAAAGGCGCTCGAGCTGGAAGGAGGAAAAAAGGAAAATGCCGAAGATATGGCTAGACAGCAAACCTCCAGCCCCACACCTCCTGCACCAAATGCTCCAATCTCGAGCATCTATTCCCTCATCCCCAAATGGACTGAGGACAAGCCAGAAGCATGGCTGGAGGAAATCGAGGCATTCTTCAATAACTACAGCACCACCGAGACAGAGAGGGCCTTAGTACTAGCCAAGCACATGGAGGGAAAAGCTAAGGCAGCCCTTCGCTCGCTGGAGAAGAGCCAGAAAGGCGACACGGTTGAAGTTAGTAGAGTCATCACTAAGGCCTACGAAATAACCCCGGAGAAATGGAGACAGCAGTTCCGAGGTCTTGCCAAGGAAGTCAGCTGGTCCTGGACTGAATGGGCCTGTCACAAGAACCAGTCTAGTACCCGCTGGTTTGACTCCTTGTCTTGCACAACGTTTGAGGACCTCTTCAATCGGACCATGCTGGAGGATCTTTACCAATGTGTGCCTGGGCCCCTTGCTGTATATCTAAATGATAAGCAGCCCACCACCCTTATGGAAGCCTGCTGCATGGCCGATTCATGGGAAATCTTCAACCAGTCCCACAGCACATCTCAGCGGCGCATAGTGCCACCCAGTTACCTCTCAGTGCCCTACCATCTTAGAGTGATCCTGGCCCCTTGCCCAGAGGAGGTAGCCAGTGTGATCTCTTTCTCATACATAACCTAGACCAGATTAAGTACTGAACATCAGAGTAGTAACCTTGTCCCTTCCACTTTCCATCGAGCCGCAGTAATAACATGAGTACAGCATAACTAAAATCAGACAATCTAAACTATGGTGAAAAGAGCCACTACGCTCATGACACGATGGCCTAAGACCTCATTGAGGCAAGTATTTTTATCCTATGAGGCAACCCTCATGTATTTACCAGTAATTACCAATTGTATTGCAGAAAACCTTGTAATTTAGCTAGTACATTATATATATATATATATATATATATATATATATATATATATATATATATATATATATATATATATATATATATATATATATATATATATATATATATAATACCCTGAACTTGCGCGATTCAAGTTGCACAAATTCACAGACACAAATTTTTCATTGGAACCCAACTAATGGTCATACACGAATTTTTGACAGGCATTGTGGCGGGATTTCACAACCACACACTCACCCTAACAAAAAACAGCACATACACTCACCTCGTACTAGGCTAGGCCTACGAATTCCAGATGGGAACTTTTGCCAAAGCAGGAGGAGGTCACGGAGTCACCACAACCGCCGATGATGCCAACGCTCATCACCACCAACAACAGTCCACAACCAAGAAAACAACAAACCAACCAGTACACAAACACGACCCAAAACAAGACTCAACAACGAAGATTCAAACTCACCTCACTAGGAACACAGCTGAAAAAAAAACAACCAGGCTATTACACGACACCCATCACGCAACCAAAACAGCCCAAAACCC
This sequence comes from Macrobrachium rosenbergii, assembly GCF_040412425.1. NCBI lineage: Eukaryota > Metazoa > Arthropoda > Malacostraca > Decapoda > Palaemonidae > Macrobrachium > Macrobrachium rosenbergii. The sequence continues at coordinate 17,543,695 of NC_089755.1, forward strand.
AAAACACGCCCAAAGTACAAACACTCCAACCACAAAGCCTCCAAACACCAAATCACACAAACTGAACATAAAAAAATGCAACCGAACTCCGATCAACTACTGGGAAAACCGTCCTTTTTGCACAATATCTCTGTCAAGACTCCCGCCACGATCACGATCACAGTCCCGCTCCTCCCAAAACAACAGAACACGACACCTCACGGACAATCAAAACGTAAACAAAAAGAAAACTACACTCTCTAACGATATCATTCACCAATTATGTACGCCGTTGTTCTCTCTCTCTCACACACAAGACGTCGTTGTTCGTTGTTTTCTCTCTCTCTCTCTCTCTCTCTCTCTCTCACACACACAAGATGTCGTCAAATGCAATAACTTCATTCCTCCATATTACTCCCCCACTACATTTGACGACGTCTTCTCACACACACACTACCCAGATTTTATATAGCCTTAGGCAGGACCCACGGATGCTCCGGAACAGGCCCCTGGATCTTGTTCGAGGCCCCATGCATTCTCTCTGTCTCTATTCCCTTCTCAGCACCATTTTCACTTAACCCCTCCAGTCCACCCCATTCCAGACGCACACTACCCTCCTCATCACTATCCTGACCTATCTCACCCACCACTTCATCCACACCCTCCAATTCTGCCCCAAATATCTCTCCAAATTCTGCCACTAACCCACTCAACTCATTCATAGTTCTGTCCAGCTCTCGCAAAGACTCATCCATACTACCAATCACCTGCCTACTAGTTGGTTCCTTTCCCACCGAAATTTCACTCACCCCAGCTAACTTAAACCCACACACACTGTAGGTATCATTCATGCTATCCTCAGTATTGCATGCCCTATCAATCATTCTCACCCCCACAAGCACACCCTTATCACACAACTTACGCTTCTTCCGTTCACTTACTTCCTCCAACCTCCTCCGCTTTCTTCCATACTCAACCAACACCAACTGGCGGTCCTCCAGACCCATTTGCTCACCGAAACTCGGCTCGCATTTATTCGTCCTCAACCAATCACTCATTGCATTCTCCCGAACATATTGCGGCACCTCTCTCCATCTACGCATCTGGCTATGATGTGCTCTAATCTCATTCACACTTCCATCCAATTGTAGTTTTCTTAAAACGTAACTCATTCCACTTGGCCCCACCTCCAAAATCTTATATGGCCCATCAAATTTCTCTCTCATCTTATTTACATTCATTCTCCCTCTCTCAATCACCTCTCAATACTCTATCTCCAACCCCAAAACTTTCAAATCTTTCACTGCCCTCTTCCACAACCCACGGTCATCCTCCGTTAACCCCAACCTGGGTCTAACCACCTCTCAAAATTTAACACATATTTCAAGGAGACATACCCAAGCTCTTATGCAACGTGGAGTTATACACCTACACTGCACGTCCAACATGTACATCCCAATCATCATCACATTTACTCATCAATCGCAAAATCTCCGTCATCGTTCTCACAGTTCTCTCAGCCAAACCATTCGCACTCGGCATATACGGAGTGGCATACACATGCACAATACCCCACTGCCTCAACATTTCCTCAAACTGCCACCCCACAAACTCAGGCCCATTGTCACTCAACATTCTCATAGGCCTACATACACACATCGGCAATTTCTGAGTCCAGTCCCGTGTCAGCCGGTGAAATTCCATTGTAGCACGAATTTCTAGGTATAAAATGCTAGATATACCAGAGAAAAAAGAGCTTTCAGGAAAGCTGGGGTTACTACCCCCAGATCGAGCATCTTCTCCAGGGAAGACGTCGGTATATTGAAGGGTGAGTGAAAGATCACTACCACGGAGTCTTACTCGAAAGATTTCTCCCTATCAAAACCCCCAGAAGAGAGCGGTGAGCCGTTACAGCCCCTACACCCAAACACCCGCCAGCTCGGCGACACCAGCGCCACCTACCTCATTCCATTTTCTAGCACGTGATTGCTACCATTTCCTTTTGTGTGCTCATGCCTTTTTGGATTTATTTTCATCTATCGCCATGTCATCGAGCAGCTTTACCATCTCCAAGTTAAGTACCATCTTATTGAGGGGTTTTATTCTATATTTTGGCTGTTATGGTCTCGTCTTTTCACAAATATTGAGATCTTATTATGACGCCACGGCGTCCTCCGCCAGCCATGTCGATCATGCGAGGGTGACCCCATCAGTTCTTTTCTGTTGGGGTTGTCTCCTTGTCGTTATAGATGTTATTTTTTGCCCCATGGTTCTCCTCCTGGCGGGTTCCCTGCGGTGGCCCCCCCTTTTTTTTTTTTTTGAGTTTTACATATTATTGGCCTGTCGGCCTTTGTGAGGGTGATGCCCCGTCCAGGTCCCCCCCCCCCCCCAGGTTGGGTTCCTTGTTATTTTTAGTCTGTATTAGGCTAATTGTTTTATTCTTGGCGATGGTGCTCTCTTTTTATTTTATTCATTGTTTTTACCTCCTCGAGGTGGCGGCAGCCTCAGATCTAACCGCTTCCCGAGGTAGGCTACGCACCCTGTTGAGCACATTTTTGTTTCCATGTTTATGTGTGATGGTTATTTAGTGGAGTAGGCTTGTTTTGCTTCCATCCCCTTGCCCTTGGCGTGAGATCCATCAGGTTGAGGGAGTTTTGGTTGCTGTTTCTCCAGGGTCGTTTTTGGTGGGCAGAGTGAGCCCCTTAGTTCTCTTCCTTCCTTTGGGGGGAATAGAGTTCTTTGGATGTGTCTCCTCTAGGCTAGTCGCCTTCTTGCCCCCTCTTCTCGGTCCCGGTTGGTTCTCGGCACAAAATTTCTCTCCCTGTTTGCTTCCTCCTCCCTTCCGTTTTCCTAGCCTATACTAGGTTAGGTCCCTATTAGGCTTCGCCTAGTCAGGAGTCGGGCATTGTGGCTCGGTCGCTTCCCTCCCCGAGTAGTAGGCCACCCTCCTAAGTTTCATTATTCTTGGAGTGGTGTATGTGTGCAGTTGAGCGGGTGATATATTTCCCCCTGTCTCCTGTTCTCATTTTCGTAGCCTACCACTCTCCCCTACTCCACCCCCCCCACCCCTCCTCCCTCTCCAGCCTTGCTGTACTCGTGGGGGTGACGCTAGATGGCGTTTTCTCCGAGTTCAGGGACTCCTCCATTTGGTAGAGGGATTCGCTCCCTCCCATACTGTCCCTAGCATCGCTGTGCTGGTATTGGTGGTTCGTTTACTCGTAGCTCGAACGTGTTCGAACACTCTATCCCACACTTCTTTTCTCCCCGTTGGGTTACTTGGTTGGGTTATTACACTTGCTCCGGCTTATGTTATGTATATACGAGCATCTTGCCCACCTTGTTTCTCCGGCGGGGAAATAAGAGAGGAAGAGATTTATATAATTATATAAGGGGAGCGGATCCCTCCGGTCTCCGGAGTATTTGCCCTTTGTACCATCACTTGTTTATTGTTATTGTTTATGAATATACAAATTTGATGTGTGTTTATCCAACGGAGTACACACCTCATTTTTATATATACGTGAGTCCGGTTCTACACCCGGGGGTTCCGCCGTTATTTTTACTGGCAACCCTTGCGGTGAGTTCTTGTTGTCTCATTCCTTTCATTCCCCGGAGTATTCCGGGGTCTGGAAGTTTTTTACCTTCCACTCTGTGCATTTTAGAGCTTATTGGCCTAGTTTACGATAAGGGATTTCTTCTTCACCGGAGTATTCCGGTTGTAGTCGAAATTCCCGGCCTTGCCGGCTTTAGATTGCTTAGAGTGGTAGGTTCATGTACTTGTTACACTTACAGACTGTTCGCTGTGAGGAGCCGGGGTGCACCGCTTCGCTACAACAACCTTACGGTCACGTAGTGTGCCGGACCCACGCTGGTTGTGCGGTCCGGCTCGACGACCTTGTAGTCTGGCACCCTGATGGTTGTGAGGTTTGCTTTGCCTTGTGCGCAACCGTCCAGGATGAGTCGGTAAGTGACAGTCTTCCTCCGTTTTACGCTCCTCATATTGAATACTGTTTACATGGTTCCCGGACTGTTCTTTCGTTCTTGGCTAATTGCTGGTTTTCTTACAGGCGGACGAGTCCTCCAAGAAGTCTGCCTTGGAATCCCTCCGGGCTTGGGTGGCTGGGTTTGGTAGGAACGTTCCGTCGGGGAAGCCCTATGTCCTCGACGCGAAGTTGAGGGACCTGCTTTACCCCGGCGCACGGGTGGCGGCCGCAGTGCCAGAAGATCTTGCCACCCCCATCATCCAGCAGATCCGGGATGCGACCCAGCCACCCCAAGTGGATATTCTCTATGCTGAAGTTTCGGAGGACGTCGCCGCCTTAGATTTAGACCTGGAACCTATGAACACTGAACAGGACCAGGTGGTAAGTAGTGAGGTAGGTGAGGTTGTTGGGGCGGGCCCCCTTTTTGACTCCCCAGTTTCTTCAGTTTCTTCTTTTGCAGGTTTTGTGAAGTCTTCCTCCTTGGGTGATAGAGCTCCATCAGCTATCCCCAAGTTGAAGTTGAAGACTTCATGGAAGGCGAAGGGCTATAAGTCCTCGTCTTCCAAGAAAGCATTGCCTTTCCCCCCGGGAGCAAGTCTGGTTCCTCCGGCAAAGGCGCGAGTAAGAGGGCAGCAAAACCAAGCCCTCCTCGCCAGCCTGCCTTTGACGCGGAGGCCTTCGCGAACCAGCTATTCAAACGTTTCACGGAGGATTTTGACACCAAATTTACAAAGATCTCAGAAAAGTTGGCCAGTCATGACAATATACTGGCGGGAATGGCTCGCCCACCCGCAGCCGAACCCCAGTACATCATCCCCGACACAGCGGACCTCCCGCCTTTCGATGTCGGGAACCCTTGGCGTTTCGCCCTCCGGGCCATCCAACATGATGGCAAACTAACAGTCGAAGGTCTTGGCACGAGACGGTTGGAGGAATTAGAGTTTTTCCCCGCCGATCTCTTGCCCCCCTACCCAGGCTTCGTGAGGCTAACAGAGGAAGCATGGGTACGATCAGATAAGGTTCCTAGGGAGACTGTGATCGTCCCTAGGGACCAAGCTCAGTCGGCTCTCCTGCGCACTCTGACGGAGTGGCAGGCAGATAATACAAAGTTGACACCTTTCAAGGGCAACTTCACCATGTTCACCTTGGGAGACAATTTACCCACCCCCTGTCTGAACAAAGTCGCTCTGGCTACGGCCCGAGCGTGCTTCGAAGGTAGCCCATTACCACAGCTGAGGGAAACAGACTCCACTTCCCTGGTGTTCCCGGGAGGTGACGAGTTCTGGACGGATGCTCCGTCCACTTTCACTGTTGGAAAGTTGGACCCCTTTTGTGCTTCCTCACAGTTCAGTGAGCAGCTCCCCAAGCTGCCGGAATCTTTGCTAAAGGCGGAGTTTGATGCCCGGACTAAGCTAGCCCGGTCCCTGAACTCCGTCTGCCTTACGGAAGCCACTGCCGTCTCCTGCGCGGACAAGCCATTTTTTCAAGTCTTGGCTAAGTCCCTGCTAGCTGGCTTTCAGTCTGACCTTTTCGAATTCATCATGGCCAGACTGGAATGCAGAAAATTCATTTTCGCCGATGCCACTATCCGTCACGAGCCTAACAAGCTCGTAAAGAGCTCGATCTGGGGGCCTAACCTCTTCCCAGAAGAAGAGGTTACGAATGTTATGGCTGAGGCTACAAGGGCCAACCAGAGTCTGCGCTCTCGCTGGGGCATTTCTGCCTACAAGCGCAAGACCACAGAATCTGGCGGCCCCCAGGCGAGAGGAGGCAAACGTTTCAGGAGGCATAAGAGGCCCCACCATCAGGCGGTAGTCCAAGCCGTCCCGGTCTCGGCAGTGGCACAGCCCTCCACCTCAAAGGCTCACCCCCAACAATATGTGCTGGTTCAACCAGCTCATTCCCTTGCTGCGCCTTCGTATGTTGCTTCGCCAGCATACAACCCCACCTATGAGGGCCGTGGATACTTTCACGGCCTTAATAGGATCGCAAGGGGGGGAAGAGGCAGGGCCCCTCATAGAGGAAAAGCCAACACCACCCCAAGAGGAAAACCTGGACGTGGTAGAGGGAACAAACCCGCTCCCTCCCACTGAGAGAACACAGGTAGGTGGTCGCCTGTATTGGTTCAGGGACCAATGGACCTTCAGCCCTTGGGCACACAGCATTGTGTCCAAGGGTCTAGGATGGAGCTGGATCAAGGACCCTCCTCCTCTGACCAGGTTTTACCAGCCACCCTCATCAATCCTACAGGATTACGTGGCAGAATTGCTCAACAAACAAGCAATAAAGAAAGTAAGGCACCTAAAGTTTCAAGGCAGGTTATTCACTGTTCCCAAAAAAGACTCCGACCAGCAAAGAGTGATCCTGGATCTGTCGCGTCTAAATCTCTACATAAAATGCGACAAATTTCGCATGCTTACGGTAGCTCAGGTACGGACTCTACTTCCGCGCGTGGAGCCGTCACCACCTCTATCGATCTTTCAGATGCTTATTATCACGTCCCGGTTGCGCGGAACTTCTCTCAGTTCCTCGGTTTCCGACTCGGGAATCAAGCCTACTCCTTCAGGGTCATGCCCTTCGGTCTAAACATTGCGCCCAGGGTATTCACCAAGCTGGCGGACACGGTAGTTCAACAACTCCGGTCCCGAGGATATCCCTAGCAGCGTACCTGACGATTGGATAATTTGGGCACCAACAGTTCTGGAGTGTCAGAAGGCTACGTCCATGGTCATCAACTTCCTGGAGTCGTTAGGTTTTCAGCTGAACAGAGAGAAGTCCCGCCTGACTCCGAGTCCCGGTTTCAGTGGCTGGGTCTCCAGTGGGATCTGTCCTCTCACACGTTATCTCTCCCGCCTCCCAAGAGGAAAGAGATAGCATCTCTCACCAGAAAATTTCTCAAAAATCAATCAGCATCCCGCCGATCCCAAGAAAGAGTCCTTGGATCTCTTCAATTTGCCTCAGTGACGGACCTGCTCTTAAAAGCGAAACTAAAAGACATAAACAGAGTGTGGCGGAGTCGAGCCAATGTCAAGCTCAGAGACAAGGTCTCCTCTATTCCTCGAATCTTAAAAACAAGACTGCGGCCTTGGGCCACAGTCAGAGGCCTGTCCAAGTCAGTTCCGCTTCAATTTCCCCCTCCGGCACTAGTTGTTCACACGGACGCTTCCCTAAGCGGCTGGGGGGATATTCACCAAAACAAAAAGTACAAGGAACGTGGTCCACTATGTTTCAGCAGTTCCATATAAACACCCTGGAAGCTATGGCGGTTTTTCTAACTCTAAAGAAAATCCGCCCCCAACCGGATTCATATCAGGCTGGTATTGGACAGCGCAGTGGTAGTTCATTGCATCAACAGGGGCAGCTCCAAATCAGGTCGAGTAAACCAAGTAATGGTTGCTATCTTCTCCCTGGCGAACAAGCACGGCTGGCACCTGTCAGCCACCCACCTAGCGGGGTGCGGAACGTGGTGGCAGATTCCCTGTCCAGGGCTACTCCGTTGGAGACGGGTGGTCCCTGGACGGGAGTCCTTCAAATGGATTTGCCGCCGGGTTCCGGGTCTCCAAGTGGATCTGTTCGCGACGGAGAGCAACTTCAAGCTCCCCTGTTATGTGGCCCCGAACCTGGACCCTCAGGCGTACGCCACGGACGCAATGTCAGTAGATTGGAACAATTGGGAGAAAATTTATCTGTTCCTCCAATAAATTTACTGCTGAAAGTATTACACAAACTCAGGACATTCAAAGGTCAACCAGCCCTAGTAGCCCCTATTGGCCGAAGAGCAATTGGTTCCCTCTTCTTCAGGAACTGGGATTGCGGAGTCTTCGATTCCCAAGCCCATACTGACCCACACAGTACAAACCAAGACTGTGTCAGATTCCTCAAGAATTCAGAATGCCCTAGTTTTATGGACTTTATAAAATTCGCAGCCCAAAAAGGAGCAAACATTGACCCTGTTAACACTCTGTTTCTAGAATCAGATAAAAGAGATTCTACTCTTAGACAGTATGACTCAGCAGTCAAAAAAATTAGCCTCCTTCCTGAAAGCATCTGAAGCCAAAATCATGACGACTAATTTAGGAGTTTCCTTCTTTAGGTCACTGTTTGAGAAAGGCCTTGCTCCGGCCACTATTACCACAGCCAAGTCAGCCCTGAAGAAAGTATTTCTATACGGCTTTAAAATTGACCTTACAGATTCCTATTTTTCATCTATCCCCAGAGCATGCGCTCGTCTGAGACCCGTATCACGCCCACATTCGGTTACATGGTTTCTCAATGACGTCCTTAAGTTAGCATCAGAGATGAACAACTTTCAATGCTCTTATCAGGATCTGTTAAGGAAGACTTTATTTCTGATTAGCTTGGCTTCAGGTGCCAGAATCTCAGAGCTATCGGCTCTCACTAGAGGTGATGATTTTGTGAACTTCCTCCCGTCCGGAGAGGTCCTCCTTTCCCCTGACCCTAGATTCTTAGCCAAAAATGAAGACCCACAAGACAGGTGGTCTCCTTGGAAGGTGGTGCCCCTTCCACAAGACCAGTCTTTATGTCCAGTATATACACTTAAATCTTACCTTTTAAGAACTCCACAGAGTAAGTCGGGTCCTCTTTTTTATCAGGGAGAAAGGTGGTACTCTTTCACTGAATGCTATAAGACAACAGATTTTGTATTTTATTAAACAGGCCAACCCAGATTCAGTTCCTAAGGTTCATGATATTCGAACAGTTGCTACTTCCATTAATTACTTTCATAATATGGACTTCTCAGAACTCTCTAAATATACGGGTTGGAAATCACCTCTAGTGTTTAAACGCCACTATTTAAAATCGCTCAAGCCCTGAAATTTTCTACAATAGCTGTGGGAAGTGTCATCTCCCACCTTAACTAATCATATCCTTATCCTCCCTTTCCGCCCCGCCCGCCTGCCTCATTTGCTTCTCTGCTTATCCTCCTGGTTGATCATGCCTCACTGCCTTGCTCCTCATATTGATGTATCTTGTCTCTGTTGAGTGGAAACTGTAATCTGACATGTTATGATTGTGTTTTCTTGTGGGGTACTGGGCGGTTTTTATTTTGCTCCATGTACCCCAGATATGTGTATATGTACTGTATATATTATTTCCCGTTTGGTTTTGTCTCTTACGTGTTTAGCTTTAAGTTTACCTGTGTAGCTTTAAGATTATATATGCCATTTAACCTATGCAAATTTCATATGTCATTATGCTTTAGTAGTATTAAGTATTTTTGGGGCCTCTTCCCCGCCATGCTGGGGACTTCCCCACTTTTTCGTAATATTAAGTTTTTGATGTGCCTTAGGTTTAGTGTTCTTGCTACATGTAAGAGATTACCTGATTAAAATGATATTTTAATGATAAAATAAAGTTTGTTCATACTTACCTGGCAGATATATATATAGCTGTATTCTCTGTTAGTCCGACAGAATTTCAAAACTTACGACACACGCAGTGGGAGATCAGGTGGTTAGTACCCATTCCCACCGCTGGGAGGCGGGTATCAGGAACCATTCCCATTTTCTATTCAGATTTCTAGTGCCACTGTCTCCTGAGGGGAGGTGGGCGGGCACTATGAATATATATATCTGCCAGGTAAGTATGAACAAACTTTATTTTATCATTAAAATATCATTTTGTTCATGAGACTTACCTGTCAGATATATATATAGCTGAATACCACCATTGGAGGTGGGTACAGACAGAATAGGATTTTGGAAAAACACACTACATGTAGGTGAAAGATACTTTGGTTCCTTACCTGTTAGCATAGCTGACTTCGTGATTACTGTCACCCAAGTCTGCTTCTGCTTAACTAGAGTCTCCAGCAAGGGTGTGACCTGTATAGCTGGTGAGTTCTAGATGATCTGTCAACGGGGGCGTGACCACAATGTGACAAGACCATATTGACCATACAATGAGGGCAAACGAAGTAAAAACCAACCACCTGACCAAGCCTAACTAAGTTAGGATAACGCAACTAAAGCTAACGATTGGGAAGTCCGCCACAGGCAGTCGACCCAACAACCATAAAAAACACTATCCAACCATTTTCTATAGGATAGGATGAGTGTCATCTCCTGCCCCCAGGAAAGTATCTGCGGAAACGTATGGTCCTAGCGAGAAGCAGTTCTCATATGTCGTCTTCACATCTCTCAGGTAGTGTGAGGCGAACACAGAGTTGTTCCGCCAAAATGTGGCACCCAGAATGTTACTGAGTGACATATTCTTCTGAAAAGCCACTGAAGTCGCAAACCGCCCTCACCTCGTGAGCATTGACTTTCAGAAGTTTAAAATCAGTGTCTTGACAGCATGAATGGGCTTCTTTAATCGTATCCCTCAGAAAGAAAGCCAGAGCATTCTTTGACATAGGTAAGTCCGGTCTCTTTACGGAACACCATAAACTATCTGAGGGACCTCGACTTTCCTTCGTCTTGTCTAAGTAGACTTTGAGAGCCCTAACAGGCAAAGGACTCTCTCTGGCTCTTGAATTAGGATTTCAGCCATACCCTTGATTTCGAAGCTCTGGGCCAAGGGTTAGACGGGCTTTCATTTTTCGCTAAAAATGAAGGGCTTAAAGAACAAACTGCGTTATGCCCTTTAAAGCCTATATGTCTACTAAAGGCTTGCAGTTCACTAACCCTCTTTGCAGTTGCTAGAGCGGTTAGAAAAATAGTCTTCCTAGTAATGTTCCTCAATGACGCAGAACAAAGAGGTTCAAACAAACTGGACATTAGGAACCGTAGCACAACATCCAAATTCCAAGAAGGAGTCCTTAGCCGAGGCACCTTCGAGGTTTCGAAGGATCTGAATAGATCGTGAAGGTCTCTGTTGTTAGACAGATCCAAGTCTCTATGCCTAAAAACAGATGATAGCATACTTCTATACCCCTTGATAGTCGAGACTGCAAGTTTCACATCACTCCTCAGAAATAAGAGGAAGTCTGCTATCTGGCTCACAGAGGTCGTGGTGGAGGAAATGCCCTTCTTTCTACACCATCTCCTAAAGACGGTCCACTTCGATTGGTACAAATTGCTGGAAGAGAGTCTTCTCGCTCTGGCAATAGCTTTCGCCACTGGTCTAGAAAAACCTCTCGCTCTGGCCAGCTTCTCGATAGTCTGAATGCAGTCAGACACAGAGCGGGGAGGTTTTTGTGGTACCTCTCGAAGTGGGGTTGTCTGAGTAGATCGACTCTCATGGGCAGAGATCTCGGAAAGTCTACTAGGAAGGACATGACCTCTGTGAACCATTCCCTCGAAGGCCAAAATGGGGCGATTAACGTCATCCTCGTCCCTTCCGACGACGCAAAACTTTCTGATGACTTCTCCGATGATCTTGTACGGGGGAAAGGCATACACGTCCATCCCCGACCAATCCCAAAGAAGAGCGTCCACTGAGAGAGCTCCTGGGTCGAGAACAGGGGAGCAGTAAAGAGGAAGTCTCTTCGTCTTGGAGGTTGCGAAGAGATCTACCAAGGGATGTCCCCAAAGCTTCCACAGTCCTTGACACACCTCTTGGTGTAGGATCCATTCGGTCGGGAGCAGTTGTCGCTGCCGACTTAGAAGATCCGCACGGACGTTCTCACGCCTGCAACAAACCTCGTGAGGATCGTAATATTTCGGGCCTGAGCCCACAGAAGGATGTCCTTTGCTAAGGCGAACAGGGACCGAGAGGAGTGAGTTCCTCCCTGTTTCTTGAGGTATGAAAGGGCCGTGGTGTTGTCCGAGTTGATCTGGACAACTCGGTTCGTGACTCGCCCCTCGAAGAAAAGAAGGGCCAACTGAATCGCCCCCAATTCTTTGAGGTTTATGTGCCAGGACACCTGTTCCCCTCTCCAGGTGCCCGACACTTCTTCCCTCCCCAGTGTTGCTCCCCACCCCAAGATGGACGCGTCGGAAAACAACACTAGGTCGGGGTTCCGAAGTTTGAGAGAAAGGCCTTCTGCCAACTTCGATGGATCGAGCCACCACCGAAGGTGATTCTTTACCTTTGGCGAGATACTCAGAGAAGCTTCCAGATTCTCCTTGTCGTGCCAGTTCTCTGCAAGGAAGAATTGAAGCGGTCTGAGGTGCAGTCTCCCCAGGGAAACAAATTTCTCCAGTGATGAAATGGTCCCCAGCAGACTCATCCATTCCCTCACCAAGCATGTTTCTTTCCTCAGGAAGGCTGAAACTTTTTCTAAACACTGAAGTTGTCTTTCTTGAGACGGAAATGCTCGAAAAGCCACTGAATCCATCTGAATCCCCAGATAAACGATGGACTGAGTCGGGGTCAGATGGGACTTTTCGAAATTCACCAGAAGTCCCAGGGACTTCGTCAAGGTCAAAGTCGTGTGGAGATCCTCCAGACACCTTGTCATTGACGAGGCTCGAATGAGCCAATCGTCCAAATAAAGGGAGACTCTTATTCCTCCAAGGCGAAGCCATCTCGCAACATTCCTCATTAAGATCGTGAAGACCATAGGAGCTGTGCTGAGCCCGAAGCAAAGGGCCCTGAACTGGAATACCTGTCCCGCAGGACAAATCTCAGGTATTTCCTCGATAGAGGATGTATAGGGACGTGAAAATAGGCGTCCTGGAGATCGAGAGAAACCATCCAGTCGCCTGGTCTTAGGGCTCCCATGACCGACTGGGCCGTCTCCATTACGAACTTTTCCTTCAGAACGAAATGGTTCAACTTGCTGACGTCCAGAACTGGTCTCCATCCCCCTGACTGCTTCGGAACCAGAAACAGCCTGTTGTAAAAGCCCGGGGATTGTAAATCCGAGACTTGCTCCACAGCTCTCTTCTCGAGCATTTGCTCGAGCAGGTCGAAGAGAATCTGCTGTTTCTCCTGATGATAGGATGGCGACAGATCTATGGGATTCGTACTTAATGGAGGCAATAAGAGGAATGGGATCTTGTATCCCTTTTCGATGACTTGGAGGGACCAGCTGTCCGTCCCTCTCTCTCCAGGCTCTTGCAAAAGAAAGGAGCCTGGCTCCTACCGGTGTCTGAAGGTCTACGGAGTCATTTCTTGCCCTGGTCTTAGAAGGGCTCTCTACCTCTTGAGGGACCTCTTCCTCGAAAGGACGATCTAGAGGAGGGTCCTCCACGAAAGGGCTTCTGAATCTTGGAAGCCTGCCCAAGGGAAGAAGTCGAAGGGGCTGCAGGACGTCTAGAAGACTGGGCCAGGAGAGGTCCTGAGTAGCCTTCTCTTGCAATGTGGAGGCCATATCCTTGACTAAGGGTTGGGGAAAAAGATGGCTAGAAAGCGGAGCGAACAACAATTCTGCCTTCTGAGTAGGAGAGACCGACTTCGCCGTGAAGTTGCAGTAAATGGCTCTCTTCTTTAAAAGCCCCGTACAGAAATGGGCAGCCAGTTCTTCGGAGCCATCCCTAACCGCCTTGTCCATACAGGATAGGACACTAAACAAATCTCCCAGGCTAATGGAGTCAGGGCTACGAGCCTGCAAGTCCAGGACTCCCAGGCACCAGTCCAAAAAGTTAAATACTTCTAAAGACCTGAATAGGCCTTTCAGATGGTGATCGGTCTCAGATAAAGACCAGGACACCTTCGCTGAAGAAAGGAGAGACCTTCTGGGAGCGTCCACAAGGCTGGCAAAATCCCCTTGGGAAGAGGAAGGAACTCTCCAACCAACCTCCTCTCCTGTCTCGTACCAAATTCCTGCTTTTCCACTCAATCTTGATGGAGGCAGGGCGAAAGAAGTCTTGCACTGAACCTTCCTGGAGTCCATCCACTCCTGAACCTTGTTAAAGGCCCTCTTCGTAGAGAGAGACGTCGCCATCTTCACAAAACCAGAAGACTTTTGTGACTTAGACGAGGTTAGCTGCGAGGGGGGAGGGCGAGGAGCAGAGGGTTGAAACTTGTCCCCAAACAAGTCTTTCAGCAGCCTAGTTAAGACTTGGTAGTCTGCAGAAGCTGAAGAAGAAGAGGACTGATCCTCAACTGCAGGATCCGAAGCGCAAGAAAGCTCTCCTTCTTCCACAGGAGCAACTGAAGGGGCAGGAGAAGAACCGGGAGGACGAAGTCCTTGCAGACCAACATGCAAAAGGGACTTCTGCTTGGAAGAAGTCCGAGAGGGGTCGCGAAAGTCTCGAGCAGAAGAGTCAAAATGAGAGTCTCGACGAGCGTCCTGACGAGAATCCCGACGAGCTTCTTGACGAACGATCCGACGAGAGTCCTGGTGAGAGCGAGCAGCGAGGGAGGCGTCATGCCTCGCAGCAAGAGAGGCGTCGTGCCGAGCAGCAAGGGAGGCGTCTTGACGAACTGCAAGGGAGGCGTCCTGTCGAGCAGCCAGGGAGGCGTCATGACGAGCAGCAAGGGAGGCGTCATGTCGAGCAGCAAGGGAGGCGTCCTGCCGAGCAGCATGAGAAGCGTCACGCTTAGCAGCATGAGAAGCGTCATGACGAGAAACAAGAGGGTCGTCGTAACGAGGGGCGTCAAGCCTGGCAGCATGAAGCGCATCAGAAAGCGGGAAATTGCGATCCCCTTTTAGACCAGTAAAGCGCTGAGCAACAGGACTTCTAGCGGGCGGCGAAGCATGAGACGACGATGAACGTGGAGAAGGAGAAGGGGAAGGTTTAGACCTCTTGATCGGCAGCCGAATCCTTCCGGCGACGACACGCATCAGTCTCCTTCTGGGCCATTAACGAAGCCAATTGCTCCTGCATGCCTAGGAGCAGCTTACGAGTAGGAGAAGATTCCTCCTCAGGAGAAGGACTGATCCTATGAGAAGAAGAGGGGCGAGGGGACGCCTTCTTCCTTCTCACAGGGGAAGCAACAGCCTTCTTTCTGGAGCGAGCGGAGCGCTCAAAAGTGTCATCGTCCGATGACGTCCTGGTCCTCTTCTGCGGTGGGATGGCGTCAAAATCCTCCGGAGAAGAGCGAAGAGCGTCACGAGAAAGGGACGTGAAGCGTCCCCTTCTTTGAAGCTTCTCTTCAAAGGGCGAGAATCCGAGATTTCCATTCCCGACGCGGGAGGAGGAATCGGGAAGAGAAGCAATCCTTGGATTCGTGCCCGAGCACGATCCTTGGCAGCCTGGGAAGCGTCATCAGGACATGCCGAAGGGACGCCAGATCGGTGGGGGGTCCGCGTAACCCTCTTGCGGCTTTCGACTTGCCCACTCCCTGAGTCCTGGGAGTCCGACAGAGGTCTAGACCTAGAGGCGTTATACGGCCGATCTGACGCCCCCTCCACAACACAAGGGGGACGGACACTATCACTGCACTTCACAGCACTTTGAAGAGCGAGCATATTAGCTTCCAAGGTACGAATGGAAGACATAATAATCGCCAGGGCATCACAATCCGCAGACACAACCCCAGGGTTAGGGGGCAACACCACAGGGTTAGGAAGAGCTACGTCTACAGGAGGGTTAACAGGTGAAAACACACTACCCTGACTCCTACCACTTCTGGAGGAAGACCTCCTGATCCTATCTCGCTCTAGCTTTCTCACATAAGAATCATAAGTCCTCCAACTAGCATCAGACAAAGATTCACACTCCTTGCATCGGTCATTCAACAAACAAACATGTCCTCTACAACCCGAGCATACAGTGTGAGGATCTACCGAAATTTTCGGTAGCCTCACCTTACAGTCTTGCACACGGCAAACTCGATAACTAGAAGAACTAGATTCAGACATCTTAGTCCCAGGAAAAAACAAAGCCAAATCCAAAACAAACCACAATAGCGTATGCCTAGCCACAAGTCCAAGTCAAAAAACCAAAAATCAAACAAATACTAAAGTGACAACCAAGTTTATCCGAAATCCAAGACGGAGGTACTAAAAACAAGTGTTGACAGTACCGGCGACAGAGAAAATCTGAATAGAAAATGGGAATGGTTCCTGATACCCGCCTCCCAGCGGCGGGAATGGGTACTAACCACCTGACCTCCCACTGCGTGTGTCGTAAGTTTTGAAATTCTGTCGGACTAACAGAGAATACAGCTATATATATATCTGACAGGTAAGTCTCATGAACAAAACCATTTTTGTAATTTATGTTTTTTTTTTTTCTTCAGATTACCTTGTTTCCTCGTAGTTTGCAGCCTTTGCATGATTCTCTATCACTATTTCACCGGCTGACACGGGACTGGACTCAGAAAAGGGATTTTGACAAAGGAAAAATCTATTTCTGAGGAAGGTCCTGTGTCACCCGGTGACCCTCCCTGACTCACCTATTGCTCCCCTACTTGCACATGCCAAGTCTGGGGTTAGTGCTAGCCTGGAATGAGGTAGGTGGCGCTGGTGTCGCCGAGCTGGCGGGTGTTTGGGTGTAGGGGCTGTAACGGCTCACCGCTCTCTTCCGGGGGTTTTGATAGGGAGAAATCTTTCGAGTAAGACTCCGTGGTAGTGATCTTTCACTCACCCTTCAATATACCGACGTCTTCCCTGGAGAAGACGCTCGATCTGGGGGTAGTAACCCCAGCTTTCCTGAAAGCTCTTTTTTCTCTGGTATATCTAGCATTTTATACCTAGAAATTCGTGCTACAATGGAATTTCACCGGGTGACACGGGACCTTCCTCAGAAATAGATTTTTCCTTTGTCAAAATCCCTTATTACTTGCCCTACCATTCGCGCAACAGTTTCCCTCTTCTTATCCTTGATGGGGACCGCATATACAAACTTACTCATGTGATCCACCATCACAATCATTCCCACATGCCCTCTTGCAGTCCGTGGTAATGACACACAATCAGTCACAACCATCTCAAACAATTCTTTCATCTGCAGTCGTAAGACTGGTGGATTTGCTTGCACACTCTGATATTTCCCTCTCTGACAATCTTCACACGTGACAGCTACATCCGCACAAATCTTGCTCAACCCAGGCACATACAATCTCTCTCTCATACACCCCCACAACTTATTCTTTCCTAAATGCCCAAAACGATCATGTACCAACAGACACATACTCACGGCTGCATCGAAGGAAAACACCGGTATATACACCCCTTCATTACACAACCCCTCCTGATGCAAAAAGTACACCACATTCCTACACACCACAAACCGTCCAGCAACCCTCCTGTACGCATCCAACT
Source organism: Macrobrachium rosenbergii (assembly GCF_040412425.1). NCBI lineage: Eukaryota > Metazoa > Arthropoda > Malacostraca > Decapoda > Palaemonidae > Macrobrachium > Macrobrachium rosenbergii. Next base: position 17,560,717 of record NC_089755.1, read on the forward strand.
CAGGGGGCCAATCCTCCACTCTCACCCCCACAATACACACCACCGTAACATACTGACCGCCACACTCTGATCCTGCATTTGCTCAACCTCTTCCTCACTCAACAAATCATTCTCACCCCCAGCAATATCAATCATTCCGACGAAATTCGCTACAACCACGTCACCGTCCTGCATCCTAATTATTTCTCTGCCCCCCTTCCTAAGAACCCCTTTCCCTACATCTACACTCACATCATGCACTCTCAGAAAATCTACCCCCAACAAAAAACAAGTTGGCATATCATCCTTTGCCATGATTATGAAATCATGAACCATTTCTAAACCCCCTAACTTGATCTTTAATTGTATTTCTTCCCAAACCAAAACACTTCCTTGCCCTAACCCATGTATCCTCACACCTGCAGACTGCTTTTTCTCTCTCCAATCACGCCCCCAAAGTTCACTCACCAAAGAAACCTGTGCCCCCGTATCAACCAAGCCACAATACTCACCATCATTTACCCCCACAAATGTTACCATTTTCCCTTGCGTGTCATGCATGCACACTCTCACTGCCACACTCATTTGGCCACCTGCCTCACAATCATCTTCACTACATTCACCCTCGGCCAGCCCACTACATTGACTCTCAGCCAGCCCCCTACTTTCACACTCCAAAGCCTCATGCTTTCCGCCACCCCCCTCCTCCACCAACCAATTACAGCTATCTTCCTGACACTGAATATTCAAAACCCCATGCTCGCTACCCACATTTAACCCCCCTTTATACTGAACTGGTCTGCTCCACCCATAGTGCAAAACCACTCTGATTCCAAACAAATCTGCTACCGCCAAAAACAATTGTACCAACATTCTCTCGTTGTCTACCCCTTCCTCCTCCATGCACACCCCCAACCTTGCCCGTAACTCATTCACGTTCTCAGGTACCCCTTTAACCAAACCCCTACTTTCCAAATCTTTTAACCCCAAAATAAGCATTGCCAAACCCGATCACTCCCCACAAACCTTTCCCATACAACCAACCCTGCAGGAACCTTGTTCAGGTCCCAGTCACTTTCCACAGTATTAACCCCTCACCATACATTCTCGACATTGCATCTGCAATCACATTCTCAGCCCCCCGTATATACTCTATCTCAAAATCGTCAAACTCACTCAAATCCTCAATCGTCCTTGCAACTCTAGCATTCACACTCCCTTTCTAAATCATATACATCAATGGGCGATGGTCCGTCCTCACAATAAACTTCACCCCATACAAAAACACACTCAAAGCCTTAACACAAAACCTTATTGCGGCTAGTTCTTTCTCAACAACAGAATACTTCCGTTCTGCCTTATTAAAAGCCTTACTTACATATGCAATTACCCTCAACTGATCCTCTCCATTTACCCTCTGCATTTGCACCAAACACCCCCCCATACTAAACTTACTTGCGTCAGTAAACAACTCAAGCTTACTCGCACCCTCACTATAGTCTGGGAAAGCCAAAGTGACATCTCTAGCAGCCTCCTCTTTCAATCTCTCAAATGCCTCTACCATCTGCTCACCCCACTTTAACCTAGTGCAATTCCTCTTTCCTGTCCATTCAGTTAATGGTTTGCCTATTCCTGAACAGTCCCTGACAAATTTCCTCCCAAACTCGATCAAGCCCAAAAAGCCTTTTAACTCAAAGACTGTCTGGGGACGTGGAATTCCTTACCTTTGCACAAACCTTTCACTCTTCTTTATGCCGCTTCCACTCACCACATGCCCAAGGAATTCCACCTCCCAGCCAACCATGTACACTTCTCAAGTTTCACCTTCACCCCCACCACCTCCAACCACTCCAACACCCTTTCAAGCAACTCCATATTCTCTGCAACAGTCTCACTCGCAATCAAAATGTCATCTACAAACACAGTCACCTTCTTCCGATCAAAACCCGCCAAGACCACATTCATTGCCCTTTGGAAAGCAGCAGGTGCATTAGCCAATCCAAAGCTCAACCTTCTAAACTGGTAGTGGCAACTGCCACTTGAAAAAGCAGTAACTGGCCTGCTTTCCTCCTCAAGCGGCATCTGGTAATAGCCCTTTACCAGATCCAATTTGGTAAATACTTTCATCCCACACATCTTATACACACAATCGGACACCACATTCATCGGAAATCGTTCCCTCACAGTCATCTCATTCACCTTCCTGTAGTCCACACACATTCTCAAACTTCCATCCGGCTTTCGTACAGGGACTATGGGACTATTCCAGGCACTCTCACTCTTCTCAATCACCCCCACCCTCTCAAGCTCCTCACACTGCTCCTCGATCTTCCGAGTGACAGGCGGGGAGAAGTGTCGGGGACGCTGATATATAGTGTCGTCTTCCAAAATTATTTTGAATTCTGGAAGCTTTGACTCCCAAAAATCTGGTCACCATGACTCAACGCCCCGCCTATCCCACAACATTTGCACCAACCGGTCCCTTTCGTTATCGCCAACATTTTCATTCACTGCAACTCTTCTTTTCAACTCCTCATACTGCCAATCACTACCCTCTTTCATACAACCTGTCATTACCTGTCGTAGCTCAACGTATCTCTCGTCATCTACATTCACCAACGTATATAAAACCCCTACGCAATCTCCCTCACATATACCCCGCACTCGTTTTTTTCTCACGCTCGGCAATGAAGTCATGAACACCCGGGGATTCTCCATATCCAAAACCCCATCATACACACACACATTTGCCCTCACTAACTTACTCACATCCACACCCTCAACCACATATTCACACTCATCACTGTTGGCTATCCCAAGACCATCTGGCCATGCAACCCTTACACTCACAACCTCACCCACCTCCCGTGGTACCTTCACCCTCTCTCTTGCCACCAGTGGTACTCCCTTCCACAACTTGTGCTCTACTCTTCCATCCTCACCCAAATACAAACCCCCACATACACCCCCCTTCATATGCAATTCTACAACACTCTCACTCGGACGGACCACCATCCCACACCCTTTCAAAAATCTATATCCTAACAACATATTGTATTTATCATTAGCCCCCTCAATCACACAAAAATCACTCTTGTCCATCACTACCCCACCAATTTCTATCTTTTCACACATCATCCCTACTATAGGTACCCCTAAATTTCCTATCCCACGGACCTCACTCTTACAATTCCTTAGGGTAAATGCACCAATTCACCGGACACAACCAATTCACCGGACGTTTTGCCTTAAAAAAACTTGTACCTTTTACTAGAATGGAGAAAATCAACTGAAACATTTAGTAGAACTTGTTCAACTATTGAGCCACCTCCGTACTAAAAGCAAGCCTGATATACCGACCGCTTTATTTACCATTAATATTTTTTAAAACTTTGCTGATAGGAAGCACTTTCCTTATCCAATTCCTTATTTTTTTATTTTTTCTAATCGCCAATATCTCAGCTTCTAATGGAGATATTACTTTCATTTTTGTTTCAGGTGGTTGAGGACACCTTAAAGAATCAATCCCACAAGGCTACAAATTCTCAGGGATAACAACTAAATTAAATAATAAGTGTCCGGTTAATTGGTTCACTACAATGGTACCAAACCAATTACCGGACAATTTTCATGACCACTTCCAAACTCAACCGTAATGCCTTCAGAGATAAAGGGGCCCTATACGCATATGCTCCAATAAATAAAACTGCCCTAGTATTATTAGTTTTGTTACCATGGTGGCCCAAACTTGGCCATCCAGAAACCAATTACCGGACGCGTCCGGTGTATGGTTCTCCGGACACAATCATGTCCGGGTGTATGGTTCTCCGGACACAATCATGTCCGTGTGTATGGTTCTCCGGACACAATCATGTCCAGAATATGGTTCTCCGGACATGATTATGTTCAGTTGTATAATTCTCCGGACACATTTGCCCTGGATAATAATGTTTCTTTATATTACAGGATCCAATAATACAAATGTTTATTAGACACAGTACACTAAAAACAGGTTAAAATAAAATGACACCCCACCCACGCAAAAAGGCTATGCCTAAATCTACTCTCCAGAAAAGGAAATCTGCAACAGACTATACTGAAAGACTTAAGACTGCTGTGGATGAAGTAAAATCGTGAGTAATTACTGTATCAAGTCTTCATTATAAAACCTTGAAGTACCAGCATAACATCATAATTAACAGATCTGGTGATAATGTAAATTCATATAGGTCTCATTATTACATAAGGCGAAACTTCTTTTTCAGAGGTAATTTGACTCTACGGAAAGCAGCATCTAAGTTTGACATACCTAAGTCAACTCTTCATGAAAATGTCAAAGGGAAAGCAAAAGGAGGAAAACCTGGACCACCTCCCCTCCTCACCAAGGAAGAGGAGCAAGTTCTTGTTAACTATATACACATTAGTGAAAGAAGGGCTATGCCAGTGACGGTTGAAAGAATTTTTGATACTGTTGAGGCTATTCTTACTAAAGAGGCACAAAAAGGTATCAAACGTTGTAGGCCACCTGGATGCATTGAAGGAAAGTTCAGACCAAGCAAAAAATGGTGGACCCTATTCAGAAAAAGGAACCCCACAATTACCATCCGAACTCCTGAAAACCTCTCCCAAGCCAGGAAATCAGTGACTAAGCAGTCAGTCGTCCAATGGTTTGCAAGCGCAAAAGAATATTTCACTGAAAACAACTTGGAGTCTGTGCTTTTAGATCCTTCCAGGTAAGTTAATAAAGCCTAAACTTTTGTATAATATCCAAATGCAAATTTTAATTAAAACATCAAAGCAGATTATGCTTTATCTTAGCAGCAGTAACACTTATGCTACAGATTAATTATAACTATACATATTTCTGTTTTCACAGAAACTTCAACCTGGATGAAACCGGTTTTAGTTTAGCTCCAACAACTGGCAGAGTTCTGGCCATAAAGGCCAAAAGGATGTTTACTTTGAAACATCAGGGAAAGAAAAGACAAATATTGCTGTTCTAGGTAAGTAGCCTAATGTTCAAAGCAATGACAGCATGTTCAGGGTATGAGGTACTACTGAATTTGCATGACTAGGCTGGGTTTGAGAACAAATACATTTAGAGTAGAAATTGCTTCTGAAAAGCAAATATAAGCCATAAATTTCCATAGTAGTATTATGAATATTCATTGTATTATGGTACCCAGATGCACAATGCTTTACTTTCTCTTTCCTAGCTTGTGTAAGTGGTGATGGGTCTATACCTCCTCCAATGATTATATACCCCAGGAAGCGACTGTCTGAAGAAATACTGTTGCATGCAGAAGATATTGATTGTATTTTGGGAAAAAGTAACAGTGGATATATCATTAGAGAAGTTTTTTATGAATATCTGTGCAATCACATAGATAAATGGTTAACAGATAATAGCATCCAACGCCCAGTAGTAATATGGACGGACTGGCATGAATCTAGAGTTTGGTATCATCTTGCCAAAAAACTAAATGAACTGAAAATTATTTTGTATGGCCTCCCACCAATCACGACACACTTTTTACAACCCCTTGATGTGGCTGTGTTTGGGCCACTGAAGAAGGTGTGGAAGACAGCTGTTAGAGACTGGCAAGAGGCTAATGATAGTACTTTGGACATGAATACTTTTGCCCCATGTGTGGTAGCAATGTTCTATGAAAACACATCAAAGGAAAATGTGGTAAATGGTTTTTGGACAACAGGATTGCACCCTTTTGATTCTTCGGCTCCTGATTACTCTAAGATAAGAACTGCAATCACACATGTGCCTAACATATCCATCTTTGAAAACATTGATCAGGGTAGGGTAGTACTGAATTAGTTATATTTCACTAATATAAAAAAGGAATGAGCACTTACATATTAAATATCTTTTTTTACATAATTACCCAATTACTTGAGTAATTTAGATTAAGACCTGAGTAATTTTTTTTTCTTCATTTCTAGCATTGCATAGGAAAGATGATACAATAACTTGATATCCAGAATTAAAAATATTCAAGTATATTAGATAATCACAGAACATCTAATCTTGATATTTTCTTTTTTCATTCTCTAATAGGTGGGCAGGTTGACAGAAGTTCGCAGACTACTCATCACATAAGAGTGAATGTTGGCATAAATGTATGCACTCCTACTCAAGATATAGAAATCTTCAAAGGTTTAATGAAGAGATGCAAATATGAGGACTTTTCTTTTTTCAATGATGATATGGCTTTAATAAACAAAATGCAAGTAATGAATCTAGTTGCCAAGATAACTACTGTTAAGAAAGGGTCATCACTGAGATCTAGTTACAATGGTTTTGAAAGTGCAACCGAAGTTATAGATTTTGATGATTCAGCACACAAATTGTCGCCACCTGACTACAGAAACAGCTTTGAGGAAAATGAAGTCAGTATTAATGACATGTCATCCACTGAAGATAAGGAGACCAACTTTACTAACCAAGGGAGAACCCAGAATCTTCTGTCACTCCCTTCACTTCAAAACAGACCTGAGGATAATACTGCTGCTTCTCCAGTGGACCAAAACCTAGCCAATTGCCTCAATACAGAACATTCTACATTATCTTTGGAGCAAACATCTGCTTCAGTGGCTTCAGTGGATGCCTTTACATCGAATTGCTGCAATGTAGAAAACCTATTTAATATTGTACTGGGTTTACAGTCAGAGATTAGAGACCTGAAAGAAAGGGCTGCTAAAACACCAGTTACACCAGAGCCTAAGACAGTGACGTCATACTTACCAACACCATCTGAAACTCCTTGCAAAACACACAAACATGTGCAGTGTTAAATGTATGTTTTTTGTCCAAAAGAATGCTCTTGATCTTGTGTTTACGTTTGTTAAAATGTACGTTTAGCGTCTAAAAGAACGCTCCCTATTTGTTTACATTGTATCAATATGTGGAAATTTAAGTAGATTTTCTGAGCATTGCTAAACTTTACTTATATGACAATTGTGGAGTGTGTTTAATCAGGTATATATGTGTTTGTGTTGCAAAACAATTATTGTTTTCCCCTTTTATTAGGGTGATGCCTTTGGAAGTTCCCCATTCCCTGTGCAATGACACCCACACCCTGTGCTGTGTCTTATTTATGTCCTTTCTTTTCAGAGTTTCTTGCTATTTCTATATTGAAGTTGTAAACTGATGTACCAATTGTGTTTTGTATCTTGTTTGTACCGTTATTGTGAATTTTTGAGTGAACTGGGAATTATAAAAAAGAACTGTGGAACCTGTTACGTTCTCCCCAAGCTGTTTGAATTTTGAATTTTTTGTGAGAGGAATAAAGATATCAAGGAAGCACGCGTTTCCCTCTCTCCCGTGAGAAAGTTGAGTATCTAAGGAGATTATGTCTCACGATGAGGGGCCAGAGGCCCCAAATAACCTACATGGTGCCCAGAACCCGGGATCAGAAGGAAGTGACGAAGATTTTCCCGGATTTCCTGACATTTTGATGAAACTGAGAAGTCTTAAACTGAAGAAAGTCGGAGCTGAAACATGGCTGCGTTGTGCTGCGAGAAAATTAAGTGGAGTTCTAAAGGCCAACCAAGCTGGCATGAGTTAACTAGCTTAATGGACGAATTCGACCACCGTAAGTCTAAGTGGGTTGAACTAGATGATGCGGTGCAAGACTTGATCGAAAATCCGGAAGAAGTCAAAAGGTTAGTCTATGAAGCCGACGATTTCCTCAGTGAGGTAGACCAAACACGCATTGCTGCTGCAGAAGTTTTAGAAAAATTAGGCAATGGTAGACTCGTGAACTTGAATAGTAGGGCTACTGAAGGCAGTATAATTTCTGCAAGTGAGCCTGGTAGTGAAGCACATAGTGTGAAATTGCCTAGGCTTGAGTTATTAAAATTTGGCAGGAAAATAACTGAGTGGATGCCTTTCTGGGATCAGTTTAAGGCTATTGTTGATGACAAGCCTATGCCTCCTGTTAACAAATTTATGTACCTGCGCTCTGTGTTGGAGGGCGAGGCGAGAAGAGTTATACAGGGTCTGGCTCAGACGGCAGCTAATTATAAATCAGCATGTGAACTGTTAAAAGAGAGGTATGCCAAACCAAACAAGATAATTTCCGCCCACATTCAGGACCTAATGCAGCTTGCGTTGTCAAGGAGATCGAAGTACGACAATCAACTCTTGGCGTTGCGGAAGTTGCAAGACGACGTGATAGCCCATGTTTGCAGTTTGGAGGCTCTTGGGGTAGGAGGGGACCAATATGGGCTGGTATTGGCACCCATGATCTTGTCCCTACTCCCCCACGAGATTAGACTGGAGTGGTCTCGAAGTCAGCAAGAGGAAGGAGACCTTAAAGGGCTGCTGGAATTCCTACAACGAGAAGTTGAGGGGCGAGAAAGGGCTGAGGCCCTTCAGGGGCTGAACCACCGAAAGACTGAGGGTCCCGGCGTGGAAACAAGGCAGAAAAAGCTCATCCAGGGTTCAGCCTCAGCCCTTCAAACTTCGTCAGAAGATAGTGTCTCTAAGCAGCAGTGTGCATTCTGTAGAAAGCTGCATCCTAGTGCTAAGTGTTTTGGTATAGTGAAGCTCGCTCTTCATGAAAGAGAAAAAGCCATTCGTGGAAAGCGGCTGTGTCTTAAGTGTTTATCTCTTGGCCATTATGCAAGGGGTTGCTGGGCCAGATGTTCAAAGTGCAAGGGTGGCCATCACCACGCACTTATTTGCCGTAAGTCTGAAGCGATACCCCTGCAACAGCTAGTGAGACAACCCCTGAAGGAGAAAAGGTGCGGGGAGAGTGAATCTGTTACACATGTGGGAGTGGCTCTTGTGAGTCAAGGGCTAGGGCTATTAAGCAGTGTTGTGTATTACAAACAGCAAAGATAAAGGTTGTAGGCTATCAGGGTATAATCTCTGCAACTGCAATGTTTGATACAGGATCGGATCGATCCTACATTTCCAAGGACTTGGTCAAAAGGGTCAGGCCCAAGTGGCTGACCTCTGAGTATTTATCATTTTCTGCCTTTGGGGGAGGTAAGGCCTCCAAGGCAGATTTGTGTAGCATTTATGAAGTGATGAGTTTAGGGGCTAATAACCACAAATATAGCTTTAAGGTAGCTGAGATTAATGTAATTTGTCCCCTTTACGTAGGACCAAGGTGGATCCTAAGTGCTTAGAGCCTTTTGCATCTTAACCTAGCTGATGAGTATGGATCCAACCGAAAGATACAGGTGGATATGTTGATTGGATTAGATTTGTATTGGAAGCTGATGCTCCCTAACAAAAATGTGTGTCATGAAGGGTTTATAGCCCAGGAGACTGTTTTTGGTTGGGTTTTGTCTGGATCCTCAATTAGGTCCAAAGATAACTGTGATGTAGGTGTGCAACTGTTAACATTTTCTAATTTTCAGGAAGATAGCTTGAGTAACTTTTGGGAATTAGAGTCTGTAGGTATTCAAGCCCAGGAACCACGTTCTGACACTATTAAGCCTGACCCTATTCTGGTGCAATTTGAGAAATTGGTAAGTTACAAGGAAGGCCGTTATGAGGTGGCCCTTCCCTGGAAATCAGAGTCTGTAAAGTTAAAGTTACTTGATAACAAACACCATGCCTTGAGAAGACTGGATAATCTGAGTCGTAAGTTAGATAGGGACCCTGGCCTGCAGGAACAATATTATACAGTGTTTGAAGAGTATGAAAAGGAAGGTATTATAGAAGAGATCCCACCCCATCAGTTGAAGGGTGGGTACCCAGTGTTCTATTTGCCTTATAGACCTGTGGTGCGGGAGGCAAGTATCTCCACCAAAATCAGGCCTGTGTTTGATGGGTCATCTCGTGGCAGTAATGGTGTGTCCCTAAATGACTGTTTAGAAAGTGGTCCTTCCTTAAACCCAGATTTAGTAGAAGTTCTACTGAGGTTTAGAAGATGGAAGGTGGCCTTAACTGCTGATATTACAAAGGCTTTCCTTCAAATTAAGGTGAGGAGGGAGGACCGTGATGTTCACAGGTTTTTGTTGAAGAAAAAGGATGTTGTAAAACATTTCCGTTTTGTAAGAGTACCCTTTGGAAATAAGAGTAGTCCCTTTTGTTGAATGCCACTTTGAAATTTCATTTAAAGAAATACCCTCCTCAGAGGTGGTTTCTGAATTGCTTGAGAATCTGTATGTTGATGACTGGCTTTCTGGGGCTGATAGCCCTGCTGAGGCCTGTGCAAGATTTGATGAAGCCTGTGGTATGTTGAAGAAGGCTGGTATGTCCCTATCAAAGTGTACTTCTAATTATAAAACCTTGCCCATGACAGAGGATTCTATTGTAGAAGGTGTAAAGGTGTTAGGCTTACAATGGGATTCCTCCTCGGACTGTTTTACATTTAAGGTAGAGAATGTAGATCCCTTTGGGGATATTGTTTGTACTAAAAGAAATGTGTTAAGCCTAATTGCTCGATGTTTTGACCCCTTGGGGTTCATATGTCCCTTTTTTATGCATGCAAAAATACTATTTCAAGAAATCTGGAGATTAGGTCTAGATTGGGATGAACCATTACCTGAGGCTATGCAAGGCAGAGTTAAGTTGTGGGTAGTAGGACTTTCTGTACTAGAATCATTGAGAATTAATAGTTACTTATTTTCAGAATTGTCCTGGAGAGATCTCCCTGCTATTGAACTTCATGCCTTTGGTGATGCGTCGGAAAGGGGGTACGGTGCTTGTGTGTATGTGAGAGTGCCCGAAGAGGGTAATTTCAAGGTAACATTGATTGCTGCTAGAGGTAAGGTAGCCCCTATAAAGAAAGTTTCCCTCCCTAGGCTAGAATTACTTGGTGCCTTATTGTGTGCTAGACTGGTTGTATTTGTGAAGTCTGCGTTGCGGCTGGTCCAGGAGGTTTCAGTTCGATGTTGGACTGATTCCACTGTTGCCCTAGCGTGGATTAAAGGAGAACCAAATAGATGGAAAACCTTTGTAGCCAACAGAGTTGTGGAAATTCAAGGACTGACTCCACCATCTTGTTGGCAACATTGTCCTGGAAAGGACAACCCCGCAGACCTGATACTGAGAGGTGTTTATGCGGAGCAACTCACACAGTCTGATGTTTGGTTAGTGGGCCCTTCTTGGCTCCGCACCTCATCTCTCCTACTTATGGAAGATGCGAGAGAGGGATTCACACGAGAAGAGCAATGTGAAACAGACACTGTTTGTGTTGCTGTTGAGTCTGATCAGCCCTTGTTTGAGTTTTCCCGATGGAGCTCCTTTCCGAAGGCACTCAATATAGTAGGTTGGGTGTTAAGATTTGTTGGTAATTGTAAAGCTTCATCCCTTAAAGCTGGTGGTCCCTTGACTTATGGAGAATTGATGAAAGCCAAGGTCAAACTGCTCTACTGTGCTCAAAGACAGGCCTTTGCAAAAGAAATAAATGCTCTGGCTTTGTCTCAACCCCTCCCTAAGGGGTCCCCTTTGGTCAAACTTGATCCTTATCTAGATGAGGAAGGGTTGCTGAGAATAAAGGGGCGCTTAGAGAATGCCGAATTGAGTTTTGAGAGTAAGCACCCTATCATTGTCCCTGGTACTTACATTGCTTTGTTGTTGGTTCGTTTCCAGCATGGATTGCTTAAACATGCTGGTGTTGCTGTGCTTGTTTCCACTCTGCGAAACAATTATTGGATCATTCGTCTTCGTCAGATTGCTAAGAGGGTTTGCAGAGAATGTGTCGCTTGTCGTAGATGTGAAGCCAAGGCCTGTTCCCAGCCGGTGGCTCCTTCCTGAGTTAAGAGTTAAATCTGCCCCTCCTTTCACTGTTACAGGTCTAGACTTTGCTGGTCCCTTATTTTGTGTTGATTTCCCTCCAAGAAGTTGTATATTCTTCTTTTTACTTGTGCTGTTGTCAGAGCTGTCCACCTAGAGCTTACTGAGTCTCTCTTCGTTACCGATTGCAATTTGGCAATTCGTCGGTTTACGGCTAGACGTGGTGTACCTTCTGTGTTCTACTCTGACAATGCTAAAACCTTTTTGGGTGCCTCCAACCTGTTGAAGCAACATTATGGCCCCATGGCCCCCCAATGGAAGTTTATTGTACCTAATGCACCTTGGTGGGGAGGCTGGTGGGAACGCCTCATTAGATCAGTGAAGGTTGCGTTGAGAAAGACATTGGGCACTAAGACATTGTCTAGGAGTGAATTAGAAACCACTCTTCATGAGGTGGAGGCATGTATCAATTCTAGACCCTTGGCATTTGTAGGTGAAGAACCTGATGTTGCTAATCCCCCTTACTCCATCTCATTTTCTTATTGGTCGTTCAGCAGGTTTTCAGGTGGAACTGGCAGATGACTCTGCCTCAGGTGTGACCTCAAAGGATTTGTGTGTGAGAGAGGCTGTGCGTCTGAGTCAGTTGGAGAAATTCTGGAACATCTGGAAATCCGAGTACCTTAGAAACCTGCCTTGCATGGTAAAGACCTTGGTAGCTGTGGGAATCATATTTGTAAATCTTATATTCATTGAGATTTCAGTACCTTAGCAATAAGCTTTAGTAATACCTACCTATGACTGACTTGTTTGAGATTTTCATTAACTACAGTACCCTGATAACCTATTTCGTGTTTACATTGCTTACCTACCAAGTGGACTCTTGATTTTCATACTAGGTATATATCTGCTTCAGTTACATTTAAGTAATAAACGTGATGTTCAGTAAGGTGAGGCATTAAAGCCTGTGATGTAATTTTGGTGTACTAGATATATATATATTTTTCTTAATTATATTTTGTTATAAATTTGTAACAAGCTTTTCATTTGAACCTAGACCTAATAGTAGTAGCTATATCTTGCATCAAGTCAACAAGCTACGGTAGGCGCTGGGTTGTTAGCCTAAGCGGTATATCTAAGCCGGCTGTCCGCGGTGGGCTAGGTTATGGCAGTTGACATTTTTTTATAGAACTTTACTTGCTGAACAAGAATTTAAAGTAATATTTTGTCGCTCGGCTGTAATTAAGCTGTAAATTACCTTAGAACTGTAGCCGACGGTAAGGGGGACCAGTTCGGAATCTGGGTCCTGGGTGGGTAAAAACACTTTCGAGAATAGCTCACGGTGAGGGGGACCCGTTGGGAATCCGGGGTTCTGGGTGGGGTAAATAACTTGGGAAAAGGTTTGGGCAACTTATTGTTGTATTTCCAGTTATATACGTCATTTGGAACACAAAAAAAAAGCATAAAAATAAGGGAGAATAAATGGACAGCGCGAGCCGTTACAAAGGTACTTTTCACATATCGCTACTACTGCTGATTCCAGGCCATGTCACGCATGCGCGGTCTTACAGGGGAGCTTTCAGTTCATCCAATGCCTCCAACTGAGAGTTGTTGGTGGGTTTTTTGGCGGGTGGCTGTACCCAACCAATCACGTTGCAACGTTACCCCAACATTACATTTCACCCAGGTGGAGAATTTGGGGGATACATAAACTCAGTTACATGTATTCCTTTTGCTCAACTGTTTTATAACCGTTTCCTATTCGTTGTAGCTTGTGCCTACAACGTTCTTCCAGTACTTTTCCGTTCACAAATATATTGACGTCTCTTCGCAACATGATTTTACCATAAATAACTTACAAAAGTACTTTACATTTGTCAGCAGACACCTGAAGCATGTATATGGGGTAGGAGGAGAAGGGTCTTGCAGGACGTTTCGCTACCACTTTCTCTCAGTGACGTTAACAGAAACCTTTTTTACATATTTTGTAAGCCCTGGGTTGGCGCGCGCAGCGCAATGTTACCGCTTGCCAGAGCATACGAGCCTGCCAGATTATTTTTAAAAATGCGGATAAGGCGCGCAGCTGCTGGTTCCGCTACCCCAAAACTGAAAGCAGAAATACACTTTTAGCACCCCAACTTCATCCTTCCTACCCTGTTCCGGTGCAGTTCACCGGCACAGTTCACTCACTCTTCAACCCAGCATGATGACGGACGTCACCCCGAACCTCCCGCTCCTCTGAGCCTGTAACCAAGTGCAATTTGCCTCTTACCTGTGTCAATTGCTACCCTAGTTAGCCTATAAGGACTACATTGTACCGGGGACAACTATTGTATCTGATTGCTGGAGAGCTTATGACTGCCTGAAGGACGTAGGGTACGTATACTTAACCGTCAATCACTCCATGAACTTTGTGGACCCAGTAACTGGTGCGCATACAAATACTATTGAGAGGAGGTGGAGGGAACTTCGTGAGACGACGCCTAGGTACGGCCGTAGGAGGTACAACTTCGTCGGGTACTTGGCAGTAGACCATTTTAAAATCCACTTTGATGACCCAAAGACGAGGCTCCACGCGTTTGTAAAGGCGGTGGCTGAATTGTACCCTCCACCCTTTAAAGGTAAGGTTCCTAAACTATCTTCTTTATTTGTAGGTAGTTAGGTCACCTGTGTTTTGGTGTTATTAGGTTTTAGTGCATTTCATGTAGGAGCGTTATTATTTTTTGGGTAACTGTCATTTACCGCCATGTTTCTACATAACAGTCCTACGTCACTTTACCAACTTGTACCTTTTGTGCAGTACCTCTCCTTCCCCCCACCCCCCCCTGCTGAACATATGGCTCCCTAGTGGTTACGTAACCCAAGATGGCGGATTTGTTTACCGTTTACGTTTCTTCGCCCTGATGGCAAGCAACGGTTAGTGTGTAGTTGAGGTAGATTGTGGCAGTTGACGTTTTTCAGTGTTGCTTTGCTTGCTTTGCATGAGTTTAGGGTAATATTTTGCCCGTCGGCTGCAGCCAAACTGTAATTTACCCTTGAGCTGTATGCGCCAGTGCAGGGGACCCACAGTACCGGTGTGCAGTCTTCGAGGGTCAATTACGCTTTAGTTACAGCCGACCGACAAAATTTTACTTGAAATTCTTGTTCAGCAGGTCAAGTTCTATAGAAAAACGTCAACTGCCATAGGCTACCTCACCGCGGACAGCGGGCTTACAATTACCGCCTAAGCTTAGAGCTTATGATGATTGTACCAGTGGGAGTAAGCCACTACAGTACCTGTCAATGTACAGATTTAGTATAGTACTAAGTACCTCAGAAACTTTACAGTTCATAAGTAACATCTAGGCTAGTGATTACTTGGCTAACCTAGAGTAACCTACCTATTCTAATGTGTTCATTCACCACTGAATGAATAGTTCTGCTAGCCCAACATCACTTGTTGGATGAATGATCAGTCTTATGTTCTGTAGCTTGCAGTTAAAGGGTGGTTGTAGACTGATTCAATACAGGGTGATAGCAAGCACCACTGGAAGCAGTTGTTTAGCCTAGTAGATTGTATTCACCACATGGCCCATCCCAAGACCCAGGGGAACCTCCTCCTACAGCTCCTTCTCCAAAGAACTCCTTAAGCATTCCCTTCATCATTTCCTGCATCCTACTTACTGCAGACTCTAACTTCTTATCCATTGTTTCTTCAGACTCTTTCACCCCCTCTTTCATCTCCTCTTTCATTTCTTCTTTTGCACTCCTTAGCATTCCCCCCACCTCCTCCAACTCACTCCTCAACTCCTCATTCTCACTCCTCAGTCTCCCATTCTCCTCCTCCAGCCGATTACAGTCTGTTAGTCCGAAGGTCCGATAGTCGTAGGTCTAAGCCGGCATTCCGACGTGTTTACTGGTTACAATTTTGCCGTATTAGCTATGGAGGGGTGGGGGGCTGATTACAGTCCGTCGGACTATCGGGCCTTCTGATTTTCGGACTATCGGACCTGCTGACTTTCGGACTATCGGACCTTCGGACTATAGGGCGGTCACCCTCCAGCCTACCCTGGAGTTCCCTAGACACCCGGAGTTCCTCTCTCAGTTTCTCTATCTCACGCATCCTGACCTCTTACTCTCACTCTACCCACCACAAAACAATCCTAACAGTAAATACACAACAGCCCCACGTTGGGCGCCAAATAATGTGGCGGGATTTCACAGCCACACACTCACCCTAACAAAAAACAGCACATACACTCACCTCGTACTAGGCTAGGCCTACGAATTCCGGACGGGAACTTTTGCCAAAGCAGGAGGAGGTCACGGAGTCACCACAACCGCCGATGATGCCAACGCTCACCACCACCAACAACAGTCCACAACCAAGAAAACAACAAACCAACCAGTACACAAACACGACCCAAAACAAGACTCAACAACGAAGATTCAAACTCACCTCACTAGGAACACAGCTGAAAAAAAAACAACCAGGCTATTACACGACACCGATCACGCAACCAAAACCCAAAACCCGCCCAAAGTACAAACACTCCAACCACAAAGCCTCCAAACACCAAATCACACAAACTGAACATAAAAAAATGCAACCGAACTCCGATCAACTACTGGGAAAACCATCCTTTTTGCACAATATCTCTGTCAAGACTCCCGCCACGATCACGATCACAGTCCCGCGCACTCCCAAAACAACGGAACACGACACCTCACGGACAATCAAAACGTAAACAAAAGAAAACTACACTCTCTAACGATATCATTCACCAATTATGTACGCCGTTGTTCTTTCTCTCTCTCTCTCTCACACACAAGCCGTCGTCAAATGCAATAACCTCATTCCTCCATAGCATGCGAACATTTGCGAACACTGAGAAACCCTGCAAAAGTGTTTGTTTAATTTTTTTATGTAATTTATAAGTTTTCAAGCTTTTATGTGTAAATTAAATAACATTAAATATTATTAAAAGTAATAATTTCTCTCTCTCTCTCTCCCTCTTTTAGTGAGATGAATTTTTATGGTGCATGTATACAGGTATGTTTATTGGTATGATAAATAAACTTTTTACCTAATAATAAGTACTGATTTTCAAATACTATTAAGATTAATAAATTAAATAATAATAATAATAATAATAATAATAATAATAATAATAATAAAAACTGTAGTTACAAAATTTGTATTATTTTGAACAAACAAATTCTTCCCTCGTCTTTTGTCGAAGGTAAAAGCTGTCAGACGTGTCATTTAACATGACAAGAAGGGGTGTTGCTAATCAGTGGTCAAATTTTTCTTGTAATTCTGTGTGTGTGTGTGTCCGTAATAATTCATAAAAAAATTTCTCTCTTAAGGACAACTTTTATCTCTCTCTCTCTCGTTTGAAGTTAGCCAACCAACGTATTACAGCACTGTTTCTCTGTATGTCTTTAACTGTACAGTAGATAATTTTGAATTGATCTAATTTTACCTGTACCGTTTACAAACTGTAAATTCGCCGTTCTAAAACATGGAGATGTAGAGCATTTTAGAACAAAGAGAAAGTGACAGAATAAAGAAGTTTTCAAAAACAAGGTTGTGAACACTTCTAAAAATAGATAGGTGGAATGGGGAGAGAGTCACACACTCCTATATTCTTAAGTCAACCATTTATTTCTTTTTTTAATGGTAATGTATTAAGCTAACTTTTAAATGAAAATACAGTAACTTTAATTTCATTTAAAAGTTTAATACTTAATTTCCATCTTTTGATACCTAACATAAGAATAACTTTCTCTCTCTCTGTAATAATTCATAAATAATATAACTTGATATTTCAAGTAAGGACACCATCTCTCTCTCTCGTGTTATTCTCTCAGTCTCCGTAATAATTGATAAATAATTTCACTCTCTTAAGTAAGGACAACCCTTATCTCTATCTCTCTCTATTGTTCATAGTTAGCGCTCACACATTTTTACATATTAATTCTCTGTACGTCTTTACCTGTACTGTAGATAGTTTAAATTGATCTAATTTGACCTGTATTGTCTACGAACTGTAAATGTGCTAGTGTTGCAAATACGTTCTAAAACATAAAGACATAATAACTAAGAGTTGTATTAGTCAAAATATAAAACACTGTTTGTTCATGAAAAAGCATTTCAGAACAAAGAGAAAGAGATGCAGAATAAAGAAGTTGTTAAAAAGAGGTTGAGAAGACTTCTAAAAATAGATCGGTTGGAAGGGGAGGGAGAGAGAGAGAGAGGGGAAAGAAATTCTCTTCCAGCTCTCAGTTTTTATGTCAACCATTTATTTATCTTTTTAAGGGTAATGGTTCTTCATTGGATGGGTCGATATTGTACTCGCCTAGCATTCGCCAAGGCCTGCGTTCGATTCTCCGGCTGGCCACTGAAGAATTAGAGGAATTTATTTCTGGTGTTAGAAATTCATTTCTCGGTATAATGTGGTTCGGATTCCACAATAAGCTGTAGGTCCCATTGCTAGGTAACCAATTGGTCCTTAGCCATGTAAAATAAGCCTAATCCTTCATGCCAGCCCTAGGAAAGCTGTTAATCAGCTCAGTGGTCTGATTAAACTAAGGTATACTTTTTAACTTTAAGGGTAATGTATTAAGCTAAATTTTAAATGGAATTAGTAACTTTAATTCCATTTAAAAGTTAACTTAATAATTTGGGAGCAGGATTAGGGTCATGTTTAGTGTTTAAACTTTAGAAATAAGCATTTATTAGCATGTTTTGAGACCATGCCAAACTTACGTGAAAATTCACCCTGCGCGAGGGGTTCTGGAACCTAACCTTGCGTAAGTTCGGAGTATGAATGTATAAATACGAGGTATGTTCAATAAATAATGAGAAAATGTCAGAAGAGACACTATTTATTTTCATAAGTTTACACAGCTTTGTCTCCTTCAAAATAATTGCCTCACGCAGCTACACACTTCTGCATGCGTCTCTCCCAATCCTGGAAGACCTCCTAAAAGTCCTTTTTCTGTAGTCCCTTCAGGTAACTTTCCGATGCCTCTTTCAGCTCCTCTGTTGACTGGAATCTGGTTCCCCTGGGGCTGTCTTTCATGCGTGGGAACAGGAAGAAGTCACAAGGGGCTAGGTCAGGGCTGCAGGGTGGGTGTTGTACCACTTTCATTCCCCTGTCGGCCATGCAGGTGGTCACCAGCGTTGACTTGTGGCATGGGGCATTGTTCTGGTGGAACCATCACTGACCACTCCTCCACTGCTGAGGCCTCTTCTTCCTCATCTTCTCCCTGAACCTTTTCAGAACAGTAAGGTAATATTCCTTACTGACGGTTTGACCCTGAGGAACCCATTCAATGTGAATGAGCCCCTGGGAGTCAAAGAAAGGAATAACCATGGCCTTCTCTTGCGACCTGCTCATCTTTGCCTTTTTGGGTCTGGGAGAGGTCGCGTCCTTCCACTGAGCACTCTGATGTTTGCTCTCAGGGTCGTAGGTGAACACCCAACTCTCGTCGCAAGTCACTACTTTATTCAGGAAACCTGAATCAGCCTCTATCATTTCGATAATGTCAGTGCAACATTCCACACGAAACTGCCTCTGGTCGTCGGAGAGGATCTTTGGCACGAACTTGGCACAGACTTTGTGGAGCTTCAGATCTTTGGTCAGAACTGTCTCAACTGTGCCAATACTAATACCAACAGCTTCAGACAGCATCCTCACAGATATTCAATGGTCTTGCATCACTAACCTTTGCACTTCCTCAATGTTTTCCTCCTTGTGTGCACTTTTCGGTGCTCCAGATCTGAGTTCATCCTCAACCTGTTCATTTCCGTCAGAAAATCTGTTAAACCACTGATAGAAACTTGCTTGGCTCATCTGTTCATCCCCATAGGCCTCCTTTAACATTCCATAAGCTTCTTGTTTGGTTTTCTTAAGTTTAACACAAAATTTGATGGCGTAACATTGCTCCATGTTTCCCTGCATTTTGACAAGTGTTCACAGATCGGCAAACCGGATCAGACTGGTTCCACCACGTTCACCGCTGCACTCAGACCTACAAATATAGAAAGTTGCCAGTTTGTCATTTTATAGAATATATGTATGTGTACTTCACCATGAAGTAGCATTTTGATCAAATCATATTTAGTGTCTCGCCTGACATTTTCTCATTACTTATTGAACATACATTGTATATATATATATATATATATATATATATATATATATATATATATATATATATATATATATATATAAGAATTGAGGGCAGTGGAAACAGACTGGTTTCAAGGCAGCTACTAAGGGATTCAGAGCTGATGAAACAGTTTTTCGGCAACAACCTTTTACCAAAGCATCGGATAAAGGTGAAAGTTGGCAAGTGTATATTTTATAACCCTACCTAATTTTTGTAAGTTTTATTTAGTACCTAAGTTCAATAGTTTTGATATTTATAGAGTAAAATTAAGTCACCGATGCTGGATCCAAGAAAATCACAGAGAAGGATCCTAAAACAATTCGTTCCATAAACGTACAGTAATATGACGTCGTGAGGCTTCGCCGATCCACCAGGTAGGCTGTGAATGGATATGCTTACAATAAATCATGCACTGTGCTTTCCCTCATTACCCCGTCGATGTGGTTTGAGCAGTGGCTCCTGTTAAGCAGTACTAGGGAGTGTGAGTGGGGGAATTTTGGATAACTTGAGTTGGAGCCTAGCAGAGCTGAGTGAGAATATAGAAAAGATGATAGAAGCCATTTCATGTGTTAGTGAGGTTGAAGCAGACTTAAGTCTCCAGAGTTTGAATGAGGTTGGTGTGAATGGTTCAGAGCCAAGGCTGGGTGAGTCTAATGCAGTTGGAGCAGAAGTGGTTAAAGAAGAGGTGGTGAATGAGAGGCCATGGACGCAAAGTCAAGGGCCAGTTCTGGAGTAAGAATGGGTAGTGAGAAAGAGATTTTGAAAAGGAAATAAGATTTCCTTTATTTTAATAAGGGGGAGTGTGGTGGCATTTAGAAGTTTGGGTTTGTGTGACTGAATTTTTGTTTTTACCATTGTGATGTTTTTTATTATTATTCTTATTTTGTGTGTTTGTCAGTGTATGATTGTCTGATTATTCATATTGGTTTTTCTTTTTTTACTTAGTTTTCTTGAGCAAAATAGTATTTAGATAGGCTCCACTCCCCTTCAGCTGAACTGTATGAGCCTGAAGCTACCATAGGATTTCGATTGGCAATTACCAAATCAGGCAAACAGCTGGAGAGGC
This sequence comes from Macrobrachium rosenbergii, assembly GCF_040412425.1. Taxonomy (NCBI): domain Eukaryota; kingdom Metazoa; phylum Arthropoda; class Malacostraca; order Decapoda; family Palaemonidae; genus Macrobrachium; species Macrobrachium rosenbergii. Next base: position 17,581,632 of record NC_089755.1, read on the forward strand.
CAAAACCAGCTGATTACGTTTACAGAACATCACTTCCTTAGCCATTGTAATCAGAAGGCATTGATGGAGTAAGCAGGCATAAGATAATAATTTTCCAAAGGCTCATCTGTGGTTCAATTCGGCTTTTATACTCCAATTCAGTTTCTGCAAGAAGTGTAATGCTTAGACAGAATAATCAGAAAACTTTTCCAGAGAATGCAGAAGCCTTAAGTACAAGGGCAAGAGAACATCTCAGGTGGCTCAGTAAGCCCAGCACAAAGGGAACACCTGAGAGGCCCAGAGACAGCCACATCTCCTGGATTTCCTCAGTCTCTTCTGAAGACGCAAAAGTTGGGTTAGGGGTGGCACTCTCCTCCCGCTCCAAAGGGGGATACCTCCCCCACAGAATGAATGGAGACCACCGAGCAGAGGTTGTCCTGATCACCCACCCCCAACGCTGACTTCCACTTGACGAAGCAAGCGAAAACAACGAAGGGGGAGATTGCTCCCGTACGAGTGACAACAAGGCGAGGAAACTTCGCAGGAGGAAGGAAAGAGGAAGAATGGTTGGCAACCAACAGTGTCATTGGAGGTGTATTACCCCCGGACAACACCCTGGAAGCCTTCTTCTTGCATTTCCTCCTCTGCAAAAACTTAATCCACTGCACAGGAGACCAGAGACGATACTTGTCACACATAGAGTCTTGGTTACACAGTCATGCCCTCTGCAACTAGTGCAGAGGACATGAGGGTCAACACCAATGGGGTAGTGGTGATGGGGACATGGTTTAGAAGCGGTGCCTGGGCATACACTCTAGGCACTGCCCTTCCACTCAGGCTTGGATGATTCATGGGTTTGTGCTGCAATATTATAACAAATACACAAACACAATCATGCAATAATTCACAAATAAACAAAGAAAGATCACACCAGGAAAAAACAAAATGAAACAGCAAGCAGGGCAGAGAGTAGAAGTCCTGGGGCCTAGGCCAGCTTTTTGGATGGTCGTTGCAACCCGCCCTACAGGAAGCAACAGCTATGCTAGTCTGGTAGATGTGTCCCTTGGTAGCTTATTTAGGGTGCATGTAGACTTCTAAGGTGGCAGCGAGGCATGGCAAAGCCAGACTTTTGTACCTCTTTTTGAAAAACAAGATTCTGTGCATGTGAAAAAATTATGAATGTACCTTTGTTGTTCAGAGACTGCTAATAGTAAAACTAAGCAAATAAATCAAGATGAAATCTTTTTATTGCAAAAAATATCAATATCTTAAGCTTAAATTGTTTGCCTTGTTGAAAAAAAGGTATTATCAAGATTTTACTCAAGTTTTTTACCCACGTGCACATGGGGAGCTGAAGGTGTTGAGAACGCACTTCCTTAACCTACTGGATGATCACATTACTGCATATTCAAATGACTGATTCATACAGACAGATATCAAATTATACTCTTATGATAATTTATCATTTATGATTACCCTTTGTATTTTACTTTTAGCAGGTACCCTATTCACATGTTGACCTCATCAAGTGAACAAATTTAAAGGTTTGCAAAGGCATGCAAAAATACAATCTAGTATGCAGATGATGGCATGTCTTACGACCTCTATGAGGTCGTTTTAGACTTACCCCGAAGAGGTATCTCGGTAGCGTTGGCCAGCGCCAAGGCCAAGCGGAGCATCTCCCTTCTCTCTCTCTCTCTCTCTCTCTCTCTCTCTCTCTCTCTCTCTCTATAACATTGCATCGAACAAAGACTAAGGCTTATCGAATTAAAAATGCCGAGATATAAAAACTAGACTTCATCTGGAAATTCAACGAAAGCATAACTGCCATGCTTACTGAATTAAAAACGCCGATAAAAAAGCTACACTTTATTTGGAAATTCAACAAAAGCATAACTGCCAAAGCTAAGAGTTATAATCATTAAAGAAAACAAAGACTCAAAATTAGAGGAGTAACTATTTAAATCAATCGAATCAAAATTCCCAGACCAAAAATCACCAGTGACAGGAATTCCTGTCGCCAAATAATATATCAGTAAAATGGACTTGATCACTCTAAACATAAATGTCACATAGTCGAGTAAAATACACCATCCCCCAATATCCAATGTCCTCACAGGACCCAACCAGAATTCTTGTCAAGAGAAACACAGTTCTTGTTAAATCCTGGTTCATGGTGCATAAAAAATACATGTGAAAAACAAAATAAAAAAATGCATAATAATAAAATACTCAAAGGAAAGAGAGGTTCACTGCAATGGAAAACATGGACTCTGAATAATGTCTGAAAAAGAGACAATTGTTTGTAAGCGGACCTACTCATTTTCTATAGCAATTGGGAAGCCATCCCCTCACAGTAGCAGACTTATTTACACAACTCCAAAAGGAGCGATAACTATCAGGCCTTAAATTGAAGTGAACAGACATTCTATAGTTCCTCTTTAATAAAGCGCATGAGAACACATCAATGCACACATTCACTTGTTAGTATAGTCACGTTCAATGTTTGGTGCGAAGGTAAAAACCTATAATGACATAGGTGGCCTGACCGCATGTGAACTAGTCTCCTGAACACAGATATCGCGATCACGAAGTTTTCATCAGTTGATCACGTTACTCCTATGCTCCTGGTCATGGCCAGAAGCAATGTGTCAGGCGAGTTGAACATCCACTGAATGCTGAACTCAGCTTTCCCAAAATGCGAGTGAACTCTCACTGTCTCTATGTGCAAGGACTGTTAATGCCAACATAAAAACCACTTGCTATGGACAGGGCTTCTTGCACATGAAAAGCTACATTTTCATAGGGCAGCAAGTCAGCTTAACTAGTTCGTGCACCGGTATAAACGCTGACATAAAAATACTGCCCTGTGTATACTTAATACATGTATTGACAAATACACACATTATTTTTCATTAATAACAAACTTATACATTATAGAAAATTTAAGTATATCTTACTGCATAAATTCCAAAATATTTGCTCTTCCAACATTGCAGAATCTTTGCAGTGCACTATGCACATTCTTCAGGGCTCAGAAAAAGCTTCCATAAGGCTTGTAGGATTATTGTCTGACTGCATTTAGACACTCAGGAGCTTGCTATTGATGAAGTCTACATCATAATCTACCACCACACTGTCTTGTGCCCACTTGCTGAATGCCTGCCTTCTAAGTCCAGACAGAGCCTCCATTATAAGTTTGTGGGCTCTCACTTCACGATTGTATGATTTGCCTTTCAACAGATTACTTACTGTGTTACTACCATACATATGCGATTGTATGAGGATGTCTTCCAGGCCACTGTCTTCATATTTCTATCCAATCACTGCAAGAAATGTCTGTGCTATGTGGAAACCCCCCATATGCAAGACTGTCTTATCAAATTCCTCAGGGCATCTCCACTGAATCTCCTTGGCTTTGCATAGATAGCCTTATCAAACATCAGGATACTGAAATCTTGACTAAGTGATTAGACATCTTAGAGACGTTTTTCATCACTGAAAACTGTCCCCCACTCAATAGGTGATGCAGTCAGCATAGGACAGTACCCAGTGGATGTTAATGCAGGTATGATAGTTGAAATCATCACATTAAATGCAGTCCATCCTGGTATCTGCTGAGAAGTTGCCTTTTCAAACTCGACTTCAAATAGCTTGGTTGGAAAAAACCTCACAGATCTATGTTGGCAGCTACTTGGCAGGCCTTGGTATCAGTGTACCAATCACTCTTTACTTTACCCACAAAATCTGGGGTTGGGCGTTTGCTGTGAGGATTGTACTCCAGAATATTTTGACATGTTTCAAGTGATCATCTTCGAGGTGCTGCTTTCTTTGCTGACCCTGGGTCCTGACTTTGCCAAATATACCTTCAGGAACTAGAGGAGTCTGATGCTGATATACTACCATAGTCGTGGCGTGAGTTGTGAGCTTGCCATCCAAAGTCTCTTCATTTATATCACTGTTATCAGCTGCAAACTGAACAAAACCACCATGTTGTATATTTGATGAAATGATCATGCTGTCTCCTACAGCTTTTTCATGCTGGTACATTGCAATAGCAGTGTCAATTCTCTCTAAATCCTCATAACTGACACAGTGCACTAATCTATGCACCAGTGTTACAACTTGTTTTGATCCTGTCATGTCATATGGACATTGCAAGTGCGACATGTTTAGGCGTATGCTTTGCACCTTTTGATACTATATGAATGAAGTCTTGGCCCATCAATAATATCTGTCTGTGAAGTGTCCTATTAGCAGCTGGTACTAAAGTACTGCCGTCTTCAATAGCTTTGTTACCAGTATCTCCTTGGAAAACCCATTTCAGGAATTTGTGCACATTGTCAAGGAACTAAGTCCATTGCTTTTTCCAAACTGAGAATTGAATTATCAAATGGACTGATATCCAGTCCCTCACACACTTTGAGTTCAGAACAGAGGACCTCCGCTGCATGAAACAGCACCAATGCTGGGGAATAGTCATCTTTACCATCAGGGACTGAGAGAAGATTTTCTTCTTCATACTGTAGCTTTGAACGCAACTCGGAAGATACATTAATTACATCTTCCAAGGATGCATCACTGCTATACACAAGCTCAGGTTTGCTAGGATCATGCTACTGCTGAAAAACAATTTGCTCACCACAATGTTTTTTTTAGTCTTTTCTTCAGTTTTTCACCTGTTATTCTCACTGTTGGGAATTTTGTCTTACAAAATATCCCTAAATTGTTGTGTTAGATAAGACATGTTGAATGCGTTTCTGTTGATCAGGTCATTCTCTATTTCTGCAAGCAATTCTGAGAAACATATGTTGTGCACACACTCTTCGCCCTTATCAGCAGGCAATAAAAATTCTGCCTTTATATTGCTCTTGCTGATATAACTAGCATGGCAGCCTTTGTGGTATTTTGCTTCATATGCAATTACATCCAGGCCAGCTATTCCCTTTAAAAAAGTGTCATCTTGCCTAGCTTCAACGGCACCAACCAGTGTTTCTTGACCTTTGAATGTTAAAATCTGACAGACTTTTGTCCTTTCTGTGATAGACTGTCTGGCATACTATACATAACTCCCACCTAACAGGCTGACATGTTGAGCGTCGACTCTTAGAACTCGAACAAGAACCCGTTTCAGTCGAGGTACTTGGTTTCTCACATCTTTAGATGAGCAACCAGTACTTCAAAAGGTTCACATTTGCTCTGCTAGTGTATCTCTGATAACATCGTGGATGATAACATACCGCAGGCAGAGCTATTAATGCATCAGTGTCCAAGGGCTGCAACCGCTGATAAACATGGTCTTTCCTTGAAAGGGATACCTCATGAAATTGCTTCAGTCCATCAGAAGTTGCGGTTGTCAAGTTTTCCTGTACTGATCTTTGACAGACTACACACTTGGATCAGTCAGTAGTCAGGCGAGACTTCTTGGGCAGGAGGGTTAGAATCCTCACCCATCTTGATGCTTCTCGATTGTTAGTACCTAAAATGAAAATAAAGATTATATCACCACCATCACAGCAAATCATAACCAAGCTGCAATTCCATCATTCATACTACTACTACTACTACTATTACTAATGCTACAAAACACTTTAATGCTTTTTAATTCAACCTCATTCCTAGCAATGATAAAATTGGCACCTGCCTCACTGGTATTCAATTGCGATGGCAGCATTTTTTCTGTCCACAAAGATCTCCAGCCTCACAAATCAATTTGTAACATTACGTCAAAAAATTGATTCTTGAAGTTCTCAAAATACACACACAAAAATAAGCAAGGTATACCGAAGGTTAAAGATAACACTGCATTACGTATTTTACAGTTGCACAATACTGTATTATCCCTAAGTTCACCATTTTCTCAACTGCTGGAGGTGCCACTGATATAATTAAACAATTACAGTAATTAAGCAGAGAAAATATTTATAATTGTTTAATGTAAATTATAACAGATTAGGATGCAAAAAAAGATTAAAATTATATGAATTTGAAAGTTGACTGAAGTCTCACACCATTTCAGCACATTTACCAGGACAAGTATTACATGATACAGAAAAGCGCTCACATTTCCCTGATGCTGTCACTGCAGATGACCACATCCCTCTTGAATTTACTTCTTAGGGTCCATTACTTCACATAAAATTGTCAAACCTTTTCTGTAGGGAGGGTGCTACCAATTTCAAAATATGGTGGGGTCTTCCATTTGGGCCCCAGGACTATAGGTAGACAGCTTCTCATCGCACAGCAGCTGAAAGCAATGTGGATGCTTACCGTTGGGGCAGGCGGGACTCCTGCCAGTTGGACGGTAGTTAACTACCTAACCACCTTGTTTGAAAGTTAAACGGCCATTTTGAACTGAGATGAAGCATACTCCTTATGTAAAGAGTTTAGTCAATCCACTGTGTCCGGTGGGCTAACACAAAGCATTAGGATTTACTAATGCTGTATCACAATCTTTGCAGAATATTAACACAGAGAACATATCAAAAAGTAATCAAATAAAACTGCACCTAATTTTTATTGTTTAATGAAAAAATAAATCTTCTTTTATTTCCACAATGCATGACATTTCATGGAAATATTCAAGCTTACAACTACATATACAAGTGCATATGCATATTGCTGGATAACAAAAGGAAGAAAAATTAGTGTCAACCAATGACAAAACTAATTCTTAATTTAGAAATCATACAGAAAGTACATGGGAACAAGAATAGTGAAGTAGACACCAGAACATTTCTTAACCTACTGCTGAACAGTGTTCAATGAGTACAAATGTCAAAAAAAAATATTTATTTTACCTTTGTATAAAGGTTGTACAACCATTTCACAACAAATTCACTATGGTCAAAATATTCTGGTTCTGCCTTGACTTCTAATAGGGATCTGCAAAGAAAGAGCCTTCATCTGTGTTTTCAGTAAGATCCTCCTCCAAATTCTCCTCTTCTTTGATTAACAGCAATGATAATGAATTTTCAGCTTCCATTTTCACAGGATATTCTAAGTACAAAACTCAATTCTAGTGAGAATCTGATGTAATTTTCTTCAATTTGGAATACTCTTGAATAAAATGAAATATCACCAGTGAAAAAAAATGCTCTCAACAACACTGTCTATAACGCAGAATCAGAATAACTTCTCAGTAAAAACTAACGGGACCCTAAAAATATAAATATGGTTTTTCCTTTTTATACTCCCTTAAGTTGCCTTTTTTATAGATTTTGCATATAAGTTCACAACAATTATCTCCACATCCAGTACAACTTACTCTGAGGTGCAAAAAATTAACATACCTATCAGTGCAACTGAACATCATCTCTGATGAATGACTTTGCTTTTGCATTTTGACACTTGAAATTTACATTTTTGTAATAAAAAAAATGTTATATATACTTACCAAATTACACAGCTGTAGTTTCTATTAGCCGGCACCTAGAATTTTTGAAATTCGCAGTAGCACTACTTTGTTTTGGTTAGGCAACTAACCCCACCCACTTTCAGGGTAATAGAGGAACTAGTTCAGCAAAATGAGCTCAATATGTTTATGCCTTCCTATCCATGCGAGGGGAGGAGGGAGGGCTCTCATCATGTAATTACTTGGTAAGTACAGTATATATAAAATTTTATTTTATTATAAAAATGTCAATTTTATATAAGCAACTTACCAAGTAATTACATATCTGAATCCCACAATGAAGGAGGAAGGATGCATGGCTCTATCTATTCAAACACATTAAAAATTATAATGAAATGAGAATAGAAGAAATGCTAACATTGGTAAAATGTTTGCTAGTTCCTTACCTGGCGAGAGAGCTGCTGCAGGAGAGTTCTGCCTCTGGTTGGCGCTCATCTCAACCAGTAGCAGCGTGGCAATATAGCCAGGAAGAGCCTGCTACTTAGTGGGATTCTTTACTGCAAAGGAGTTTTCCAATTGCAGATAAAGAATTAAAAAGTTGCCCCTGCCCTGGGCTCAGTACCATACACATAAAAACAACCAGAGTAATCAACGTAGTCGCCTAGACCGTGAATTAAAAACCACTTCCCAACAGAAAAAACAAACTGGAGGGAACTCCACGTACATAGTCTCCCCAGGCTCCCCTACAGCTCAACGCCCTTATTTTAAGGCAAAGAAAAAGAGGGATACTTCCTACACTCCCTCTCCCATCACCATTCCAGCAACTGAAAATGGACCCAAGGTACTGCAATTCTCTTATATAGTTTTGACTTCGCTCAAGTAATGAGAGACAAATACTGACCTACACTTCAATATGTCGTCTGGATAATTGAGAAAAGCAACAAATTATGTTTAAAAGCCATGGACGTGGCTACCGCTCTCACTTCGTGTGCTTGCACTTTAACTAACGGTAAGTCATCAATCTTAAACTGCAAATGAGCCTCCAGGATAAGAACCTTAAGAAAAAATGCCAGGGCATTTTTCGAGAGAGGACACAAAGGATTTTTCACTGAGCACTTAAGGTTGCTCGATGCACCATGAATCTATTCAGTTCTTTGCAAGTAGAATTTAAGTGCCCTTACAGGGCAAAGGGTCTTTTCCTCTTCCTCAGGCCCTAAGACATCTACCAGACTTTTGATAGAGAAGGAACGAGGCCACAGATTGGAAGGGGTCTCATTCTTCACTAAAAACCCAAGAGTAAACAAACAAATAGCATTACCCTGAGAGAAACCAATTCTCTTATCTAATGCTTGCAACTCGCTAACATGCTTAGATGTAGCCAATGTTACCAGAAACAGTCTTCCTTGTTAAATATCTCATAGAGATTGCACTCAGAGGTTCAAAACAGGGGTCTGACAACCATTTTAAGACCATGGCCATGTTCCAAGCTACTAATTTCTCTTCCTTACATTTGGTCGTATCAAACGACTTTATAAGATGGGACAAATCCTTATTAAAGGATAGATCCACCCCCTGTGTCTCAATACAGAGCTCAACATTGCTCTGTAACCCTTAATAGTTGAGGAAGATAGCACCCTAGAAGATCTTAAATAAGACAAGAAATCTCCAATTTCAGCTACACTTGTCTTAGAAGATGAGATGTTATGCGGTCGGCACCATGAATGGAAGATTGTCCACTTGGCTTGATAAACACTGCTCAAGGACTGGCGTCTGCATTGAGCAACTGCATCTTAGCTGACCTTGAAAATCCCTTCGACTGCACCAGTTTCCTGGACAGCCCTTGGTGGAACTGTCTGAAATGCGGTTGTTTGAGTAAATTAGTTTCTGAGGCAACAGCCTTGGAAAGTCTGTCAAAACCTCTAACAAGTCTGGGAACCACTCCTGGGTTGGCCAAAATGGAGCTATTAGAGTCATTGTTACATTTTGATGATTCTTCCCTTACCACAATGGAGAGCATTGCATCCACAAGCATTGCATCTGTCGCCCATGCTTGCAGATCTGGGGCCAGCGAACAATGCAGAGGAAGATGAAAGTTCTTTGCGGTTGCGAACAGATCCAGAACTGGTTTTCCCCACAGTTTCCAAAGTTTTAGGCACATTAGAGGATCCAGAGTCCACTCTGTAGGGAGCACTTGTTTTTGGTGGCCTGGTTCGTCTGCTACAACATTTAATTTCCCTTGAATAAAGCTGGTTAGGACCTTCATCTGGCCTCGATACGCCCTCAAGAGAAAAGCTCTTACTGCCTTGCAAAAGGTAAAAGTGTGTGTCCCCCCTTGCTTCTTGATGTAAGACAGTGCCATGGTATTGTCCGAATGGACTGTCACAATCTTTCCGAACACGTCCAGAGCAAACTCTTGTAATCCTCAGTGAATTGTTTGCAACTCCTTTATGTTGACATGGCATTTGCTCTGTTCTGGAGTCCAAATTCCAGAGGCCTCCCTGTCTCCCAGGAGAGCTCCCAACCTAGGTCTGAAGTGTCTGAGTAAAATGCTAGCTCGGGGCTCAGAGGAAGGAGAGACTTCCCTTGAGACAGTCTGTCCCTTGATTTCCACACAGCAGGTCCTGTTTGATTTCCTGAGTTACTGGGAAAACAAGTGTCCAGAAACTTCTTCCTGCTCCAACTGGCTCATAGATAAAATTGAAAGTTCCTCATGTACAGTTTTCCCAGAGACACGAATTGCTCTATGGAAGAGAGGGTCCCTAGAAGGCTCATCCAGTTGTTTGCAGAGCTAGACTGAAGGGAGAGGAATTTTTCCACTTTCTGAAGGCAGGCTTCTATCCTCTGGGGGGAGGGAAAAGCCCAAAAAGTTAGAGTTTATCCTCATCCCCAAATATGCTACCTCCTGAGAAGGGGTCAGCTGTGACTCCTGAAAATTTATCAACAGGCCCAAATCCTGGGCTAGAGGAAAGATCTTTTGCAGGTCCTCTGTACATGCTTCTTTCGACCGAGAATGAATGAGCCAATCGTCCAGATAGAGTGAAATGCTGACCCCCACCAGATTTAACCATTTCGCTAAGGGAGTTAAAGACTCGCGTGAAAACCTGGGGAGCCATGGCTAGGCTGAAGCAAAGGGTTCTGAACTGATACACCCTGTTATTGAAAACGAACCTTAAAACTTCCTAGAGTCCTGATGAACTGGAACATGGAAGTATGCTTCCCTCATGTCCACTGAAATCATCCAATCACCCTGACGAATGGATGATGGGACAGACTGGCTCATTTCCATTTTGAATTTGGTTTTCTGGACAAACAAATTCAGGGGGCTTACATCCAGGACTGGCCTCCAGCCTCCTGAGGCCTTGGGGACTATGAATAACTGATTGTAGAACCCCAGAGAGCTGGTATCCTCGACCACTTCAATGGCTTCTTTCTCGAGGAGGGAAGACACTTCTTGGGAGAGGGCAGAAAACTTCTTGGAGCCTACTGAGTAGGTAGTCAATATGACTGGCGAACTGGTCAAAGGAGACTTCCGTATGAACGGGATAGAGTATCCCTCCCTCAAAACTTCCACAATCCAGGTTTCTGCTCTTCTCGCTTCCCATCATTGCCAAAGGCGAAGGAGCCTTGCTCCTACTGGCGTACAGAGGACGAGGGTCTCACTTACATGAGGGAACTGGACGAGGGTCTCACTTACGTAAGGGAACTTTAGAGGAGGATTTCTTGACTGTTCGAGAGGCGAACCAGGCATTAGCATGCAGTCTGAGAAAGCCTCTTTGCCTGCCCCTACCACGTAAGGGGAAACCGTTCTAGAGGAGAATGTTCGAGTTTCTCTAGGGCGCTTCGCAGACTGAGCAAGGAGGTCCGAGTTGATTTCTTCTGAAGGTCAGAAGAAATCTGAAGAACTGTAGCCTGTGGGGACAAATGTTTATCAGGAGGGGAATAAAGAAGAGCAGACTTCTGTGAAAGGGTCACACCTATAGTGGTATAAGAACACCACAGCTCCCTTTTCTTTAAAATATTTATTGCAAAAAGGGAAGCCAGCTCCAGAGATCCGTCCCTTATACCCTTGTCGAGACAAGAGATAACACCCAAAATATCTGAGGTGTAGTCCTCTGGGACATGAGGACAATCCTTGATCTTATGAGCATGGGCAACCACTGCCCAATCTAAAAAACTAAGCACCTCGAAAACTTTAAACAGGTGTTTGATCCAATGGTCTAGCTCCGAAGTCGAGAACAGGATCTCTGCAGAATTGAAAGCCAACCTCTGGGACAAATCTATCAGACCGGAGAAGTCCCCCTGGAGGGAGGCAGAAGCTCCCAGGGATGGGGTGTCTCCAGTTGCGTAAGACAGATATCTCCTTTGAGAGAGCCTTCTTGGCAGAGGAAGAGGCTCTTCCCTGTCTCTCTTCCCTGAGAGCCGACCATCTTTAAAGCCTTCTTAGCAGAGGAGTCTCAGGAGTCTAAGAGAATTAACAGTAGTTGTCCACTAAATATGTAGACACTGGGGAAACCGGAGCTGCAGGCAAAAATAAATTAGGAAATGCTGCCAACAAAAACCTTAGCAACGAAGCATAAGCAGTTGGCAGAGTTACAGGGTCTACTTCTTCTTCCTTCTCTGAAGAAATGGGGACATCTCCGCAAGAGGTTGAGGTGTTGAAGTGGGTTTCTTAATTAACCCCAAAATATTATCTAACTGCTGCTGAATGGACAGAAAGGAAGGGTCCACTACTGTGGGAGCTTGTTGAGCCAAAGCCAGACACTGAGGATGAAGGGGCAGCTGGGAAGTGGCTGGATCGAAAACCCCCAAAACAGGTGGTGTCAGGAGCTTAGACAAAGAAGCAACAGGGAGCACAGGAGCCTGGGTAGGCTCTGCAGACATAAGGCACTTAGAAGACAAACAAGCTCAGGAGCCAACTGGTGGCCATGCACAGACAAAGGCTTGGGCGCCAACAGGCACTAGGAAAGAACCAGACATTCTAATAAAAGACGTTCCAAAGTCAAGGGGAGCTCTGGCACCACTGGGTGCTCTGGCTCCAGTGGGCGCTCTGGCGCTGATGGGTGTTCTGGCACCAACAGATGCTCTGGCGCCAAAGGTCTTAACGTGGACACAACAGATTCGGGCTCTGTGGGAACAGAAGCTAACGGGCGCTCAGAAGCACGAGGGAGTCCCATGTCAATAATTGTAGTTGGAGCAGGAAGCTCGGGTGCTGAAGGTTGCTCAGTTACTTTCCTAATTCCAGAAGAACACTGTGGCGCCACTGATGGGAGATCGTCCACGATCCTAGCTGAAGATGAGTGCTTGCGAGAAGGGACTAGATGTTTAACTGTTGACAGCTGTCCCTCTAACTCCCAGTGATTCTGGGAGAAATGTTCAGGGCTGTCCCAAAAACTGCAAGACAGCTTTGCTAGAGAAGTTTCCTTGGGCTTCTTTACAGGAACTGCAGAAGAAAGAGACACATCAGTAGCATGTCTCTTCAAAGGATGAGATTTCTCTTTAAAATGCCATTGGAGTCTGGGACTTGACTCACTTGAAGAAAGACTAGAAGAAAGATGACTCATTTCCATAGAGATGCCTTTGCAGTGGTGCTCTGTCGTGACCTGGGAAGTGGCAACAGGACCAACTGCAGGGCGACTGCCTGTGGGCAGACCACACCGACCTCCTTTGGGCTACCAATCTGGCTCCTCCCAGGTTTAGGGGAGTTTGCCAGGGACCTTTGCCTAGGAGAATCAGTGGGACAGACAGCCACCTCCTCCACTGACCTTCACCAACACTTTTACACTGCATAAACACTTTCACTGTAGTGCCTATCTGTTCCATGATATTCACTAAGAACTCAAATTTCTTATTAACTCTTGACTCAAGGCTGGCAATGGTGCGGGACTGGGAGTAAGGGAGCCGAGGAGAGGAGATAGTGGAACAGGATGAGAACTGGGATTAGGAGGAATAAAAGGTAAAGAAACATTATCAGACACAAACTTAGCAGGAACCTGACTAGCTAACGTCTTTTTACTATTGGCTCTAGCAGCAGCTTTCCTCTTTTTGTTTCTGTCCAGTTTTGATAAGTGACTAAAGTTTTCCACATTTTGACATCCCAGTGTTCACATTCATTACAAGTCAAGTCTGGCGAACAAATTTTATCCCTACAAGATGTGCTGAGAGTGTGCGGGTCATAACAGGCTTTAGTTATCCTAGTATTACAGCCTTTGTTGCAATACCAAAAACCTTGGGAACCAGAATCAGACATGAACAAGTCAGACATGGTCAACAAGTCAAAAGTCAACAAAAATGATAAAACGCTTAGAATGTCTAAGATCATGAATTATAACAGTCATTATATTCAGTAGCTGGGTTAATGAAAATGAAAATGTTTTCAACCAGACACTGTCTAAATATGCCGATTATTAAATATCTGGCTAAAATTTCCATAAAAATGAATCCTCCTACTTCACCAGTTGCCGCTTGCCTCCTTTTTATGCACTTATGACCAACTGAGAAATTTCCTTTTGTTTGCTAAAGAAATCCAAAAATACAATGCTGCTTTAGGACTGAAAACCAGTTCGACAGCTATCAACCTTGTTACGCCGCCCCTCAATTATAACAGAAACAGTACTGAAATAGCTCTTTCTGCTGGACTAGTTCCTCTCTTACCCTGACATTGGGCAGGGTCAGTCACCTAACCAAAACAAAGTAGCGCTACCATGAATTTAAAAAATTCTAGCTGCCAGTTAATAAAAACTATAGCAATGTAACTACTTGGTAAGTTGCTTATATAAAAACACTATTTTGGCATTCAGAACCACTGTGATTTGGAGATTATAAGACAAAAGAAATAACACACACAGTGTAAAAGAACAATATCTATCCTCCATGAGTTCTCACATGTCATGAATCTGCAAGAGAAATACTATTTTAACACTGTATGAAAGAATGACATCTTTCTTCCGAGTTAACACATTCACTCTGTGATGGATCTAATGAAAAAAAAAACTTCTTGGGAACCAAGTGCACATACAGTATATATATGACTTCTTTCTAGTTTGCGTCTTCACACACCTTTTAAGACACCGATTCAAAATAATTCCTTTGGCATTCATGAGACATGAATGGCTTCTCTCCAATATGGGTTCTCATAAGGTTTTTGAGAGCAAAGGTATACAGTAAACCCCCCATATTCACGGGGGATGCGTACCACACCAACCCCCGCGAATAGCTAAAATCCACGAATACTTAGAACCCTTCTGAAAACACTTAGAACTGCCTACTTTGATAGTTCAAACACACACAAAAAAGACTAAAAATACTTATACAGGTATTATCCTACTTATGATGGGGTTAGGTTCCAAAATAACCATTGTTTATTGGAAAAAACCTATCTCGAATACACCCTAGCCTACACTAGGGTATTCAGTACCATGTATACATACTGTATATGTAGCCTAGCCTACACTATAAGTATACTCTATACATACACGGTATACTAATTATTAATATCAGCTAATCCTGGAGGTTCATGCAGAGTGACTTATGATAATTCAATACAAAGAGAAATTGAATAACAAACAAGAATTAGCTTACCCTACAATATGGTATATTGTATACATATACAGTAGTCTAGCCTACATTATACTGTACTCTATATTCACATGTACTATACAATCATCAACATAATGAATATGCAGCTTTTTCATGGATCTTTTAAAATGTTATGCCTTAATTCATTGTATCCAATCTTCTTCTTTTAACGTGCTTGTTTCCCATTTTTATATTGTATATATTCTTATATTGATTTGTATTATAAATTGTGATCATAGAGATCAATGTTTTGGTTTGGAAATCGATTACGCTGTAAGTTTATTTCACCGCATTTAACTCACTTCAGAGCACTTTTTTTGCTTCTAGTTAGCGTAAATGAATCTCTAGCTACTTTATTTATATGGGGCAAGGTTATTTTCCATTATACGAAGTGTATTAAGTCGAAATATAACTTAAATATGTCTCGTTGTGAACTTAATTTAGCTATTTTTTCGTTAACAGATGACAGCCGTTTGGAGGCATTTGTTTCATGTAAAAAAAAATCGAGATTCCGTTAGCTATTTTCATTTGATTTCATCATAATATGAGCTTTAAGTATTTATCATTTATCAGCATAAAAATAGCAGTAATGTGTTCTTTCATGCCCAGTAGTTTTGATTAATATGCTTTCTCTCCAATTTTAATTATGGTTGAGTTTCATCATGTTGCCGATGCACGATAATTTATAGTCATTAGCAGCTTGAACATTGTTTTCTCAGCTTCAGCTACACCTTTCAGCTTAAATTTAGCAGTATATTTTCTTTCCAATCTTTTATCCATACCGAATAAGGGTATAATGTAAAAATATATCAGTCCTATTCTACTTAACGTCATTTGTACTATAACTACGATAATGGTTTACTACTGTACGATGGTTGAAGTACAAGCAAAACTGGCTGTTGCTATCTGATTTTTGGTTATAAGCAAAACAACAGTTTCTCGTTCAGTTGTTTATGGCTGTACACATTTATACAAGTGTATAACATTATTAACAATACTTTTATCATTCTCTTTTACTTTTTTAACTACAAGATCGGATAAAGAGATGGAGGAAAAGAAGTTGGTCTATTGTAATTTGGTCTCTCTCACTGCCTGATTGTACGCTGCTGCCTGCGCCCACGTGAAATTTTAAAATATTTTATAAATACTGTTGTATCAGTATTAACTGTTTACCTCATTGCAAAATCGAATTATCGTAAGGCGAATTATCATAACTCGAGCACTGCCTGGGTACCTGAGTATATTAATAGTTTTATCACAAAAAGTGCATTTAGTCATGAAAATGAGATGAAAATACAGTAATTAGGAGAATATTTCTCAGTGAAATATACTGCAAATGGGAGAATTTTCAGTGAATAATGTATATATATGTTCCACAGAGAAATCCGCGAACAGGTGAGTCCACGAATCATGAAACCGCACATACGATTGGCCTCTCAATACGGTGGACCCCTGCCTATTTGTGGTTCAAGATTTGTGAATTTACAGATTAGCGGATTTTTCTGTGGAACATATATCCACATCATTTGCAGAAAATTCACCTATTTGCAGAATTTTTCAAAGAGAAATATTCACTAATTACTGTATATTCATACTTTTAAAACTAAATACAGTATATTTTTTTATGATAAAACTATTAAAACAGGCAGTTATAAGGGGGGATTTTGTTCTCTGAACTATTAAAATAGGCAGTTATAAGCATTTCTAGAGGGGTGTCAAGTATTCGTAGATTTTAGTGATTCGCAGTTGGTTGTGGTCCCTATCCCCAGCGAATCCCGGGGGTCAACTGTACTATGAATTTTCATATGTAATCTCAGCGTATTTGAAATTGTCTAATCTTTTTTACATCAGGACCAGAGAATGTCCTCTCTACAATGATTTCCAATGTCTACTTTGAGAATTTCAGAATTAGAAAAACTACTTGGGAAAAGATCAAGTATACAGTTTCTGTCTAATATGAATTCTTGTGTGTTTTGAGGTCACTTGAACCAAGAAAAACTTCTTTGATATAAAGAGCAACTGAACAGTTTCTCTCCTATATTAGTTCTCATGTGTTTTTTGAGATTGCATGATTCAGAAAAACTGCTTTGACATACAGAGAAAATTAATGGTTTCTACCTTGTATGAGTTCTCAAGTGTTTTTTGAAAGCACTTGATTGAGAAAAACTTCTTTGACATATGGAGCAAGTATATGGTTTCTCTCCTGTATGAGTTCTCATATGTTTTTTCAGATCACTTGTTTCAGAAAAACTTCTTTGACATACAGAGCAACTATAAGGTTTCTCTCCAGTATGAGTTCTCATGTGTGCTTTGAGATTACTTAAGACAGAAAAACGTCTTTGACACACAGAGCAAGTGAATGGTTTCTCTCCTGTATGAGTTCTCATGTGTGTTTTGAGACTAACTAAGACAGAAAAACTTCTCTGACATATAGAGCAAGTATATGGTTTCTCTCCTGTATGAGTTCTCATGTGTGTTTTGAGATGACTTTGACAATAGAAACTCCTTTGACATATAGAGCAAGTATATGGTTTCTCTCCTGTATGAGTTCTCATGTGTGTTTTGAGATGACTTGAGAAAGAAAAACTTTTTTGACATACAGAGCATCTATAAGGTTTCTCTCCTGTATGAGTTCTCATGTGGGGTTTCAGGTTGCTAATATGTGAAAATGTCCTTTGGCATTCAGCACATCTTATTTGTTTCCTAGCTGTGTTGCTTCTCTTTGAAAATACTTCTGTTCTACCCAAATGTCTATTTCCTTCTGCAATACAAATCTTCTTTCTGCTTTCTTCATCACAGCTTGGAGAGCTGTCCTCACACTTAATAGATTCAGATAACCAGTTCACATCAAATTCACTATGGTCGAAAAATTCTGGTTCTGCTTTGACTTCTAATAAGGGATCTGCAAATAAAGAGCCTTCATCTGTGTTTTCAGTAATATCCTCCTCCAAATTCTCCTTCTCTTCTTTGATTAACAACAATGATAACGAATTTTCAGCTTCCATTTTCACAGGATGTTCTATGTACAATACTCAATCCTGTTTAGGATCTGATGAAATTTTCCTCTGCTTCGAATACTCTGAAATAAAATAAAAAAATCTGAGAAAAACATCTTCTGAATAGCACCATTGATAATAAACATACAATGAGAAATTCACAATAATTTCATGTTTAACAGTACATATGTGCTTTTTTAACTCTAAAATAAGCATTCTCTGGGAAAACAAATATCACAATGCAATGATCATTTGGACACAATTTGTCTCAAAAGAAAAAAAAACAGCATCCTTGGATTCTGTTTGGAATCAACACATTT
Source organism: Macrobrachium rosenbergii (assembly GCF_040412425.1). Lineage (NCBI taxonomy): Eukaryota > Metazoa > Arthropoda > Malacostraca > Decapoda > Palaemonidae > Macrobrachium > Macrobrachium rosenbergii. Next base: position 17,599,856 of record NC_089755.1, read on the forward strand.
ATTCGGGCCAGAGTTGACTGACAATTCAACCAGCTTCGGCCTTTACCACATATTCCAGACTTACTCTAATTTTGACAATCAAATGAACAGCATCTTTCCTTCATGAGTATTATAAATCTATTTACAGAAGAATGGCTTTTTTTCTTATATGATCTGCATTTGCATTTTGGGGTGGTTCTAATGAAATGGCTACTTGGACACTCAGTGCATATAAATAATTTCTATCTAGTATGAGTTTTCATGTGCCTTTTGAGAACATGGGATGGAGAGAAACTCCTTTGGCATAAGTGAATGGCTGCTTCTCTCCAGTATGGGTTCTCATATGTACTTCGAGAGGAGAGGAATGATAAAACCCTTTTTGACATTCAGTGCTAGTGAAAGGCCTCTCTCTCCAGTATGAATTTTCATGTGTAATTTCAGGCTGTTCAAAAGTGTATAACTTCTTGGACATTCAGAACAAATGAATGGCTTCTCTCCAGTATGATTTCTGCTGATGTGTATTTTGAGACTTTCCAAATGAGAAAAACTTCTTGGACATAAAGGGCAAATGAATGGTTTCTCTCTTGTAAGAGTTCTCATGTGGATTCAGAGATATCTTGAAAGAGCAAAGCTTCTTTGACATATGAGGCAAAGTAAATGGTTTCTTTCTCTCCTGTAAGAGTTCTCATATGCATTTAAATACAGAGCAAGTGAATAGTTTCTCTCCAGAAGGAATTCTCATGCCAGTGTTGAGATGATATAGGTGAGTAAAAGTGGTCTGGCATTCAGTGTAGGGATATGGTCTCTCTCCAGTATGGATTCTCATGTGGATTCTGAGATGACTCAAGTGAGAATATGTACTTTGACATTCTGCACAAGTTACTGATTTCCCCACCATGTTGGTTTTCCGTAAAAAAATATCCATATTTTTGTCATTACTTTCATCAATATTATGAGATGATTTCTCATGAAATACTTCTGCAAGACATAAGTACTATGTGAGAATCATCAGCAGTTGCAGTAAGTCAGTGGTATATTGTCTTCTCTAATACTCTTCTTTCAACATCCCATGTCAGAACTTGTATGGTCTTCACAATTTATAGGCTGGCGTGTATATTTTACATCAACTTCACCACAATCAATATATTCTGGCTTGCCCTTGACTTCTACAGAAGAATCTACAAATGAATATCCATCAACTGTGATTTTGGTATGTTCATCCCCCAAATATGACAAATGTTAAAAGTAATTTGTATTTTTTCCTAACTTACAAACCTTGGGTCTTTATTATTGGAATTACCTTCAGCGCAGCTGGAAACCAGCCATCAAACTTTTAACAAGGTGGTATGGTAGTTAACTATCAAACGACTGGGTGGGAGTCCCAGGTAAGCTTGGTGTCAGCTTGACAGGTGGTATGAGGTGGGCATTTAACTATAAAGACCTCAGGTTTGTATAGTTAGGAAAATACAAATGACTTTTAAAATCTGTCATTTGTTCCTACATACTATACAAACCCTTGGTCTTTAGTATCGGAAGACTTATTTCTTGGAGGGAGGAAGCTGAGTAAGTCTCTGAACTGATGGGTAGTTCACCACACCTAAGTCTTCTTGGTTGAGAGATCAAGGAAGAAGACCGTGTCTCTGACATAATGAACGAAGTATTGGAACTACATGTTCAATTGTCAGACTTCTGGGCACTTTCTCCAACAGATGGGTATAAAAGCAGCATCATTCGAGAAAATGCTAGTCTGAATTTTTGTGTCAGGACAATGGTAAGGCCATGTACAGGCAGTCCCCACTTATCACAGTCCTGTTTTACGGTGCTTGTCTAGTGATAACAATAACAGGATTTTCGGCGCTGATATGCACTGATCTCTGGTTATCGGTGCTGATAACTGGGGATCTCAGCGCTATTATCACCGATTTTTGGTTATTGACAATTTTCGGTTATTGCCAGACCGTCGGGGACGGAACCCCTGCCGATAACGGGGTACTGCCTGTACAAGCAATGGGATCACATTGTCTGCCCCTCTCTCCCTTTGCTAGAGAGGGGGAAGAATTTGCTTCTATGTATTCATAGAATAAAGAACAGGAGCTCAGTTATATAAAACTCACCTGCATTGAGGCCTGTTCCAGCTTAGTGACAGCTCAAAAATCTACCCTCTGCCCGCAAGGGAGGTTAAGGTTGAGGAAAGAGGGAGGGGAGAGGACCAGTCACTCAAACACACACTCTCTTTCGCAACCGTACACATTAGGCGAGATGCTACCCGTCCTCTTAGAGGAGCTGGGTAAGCTACACAACTTGTTGCGCAGCTACCACTACCACAGGACCCAAGGGAAAAGTGTCCAGGGACTTGTGGGCAATATCCAGCAGGAAGAAGGAGGTGAAAGTGGTCTGTCGCGACCACACTTAAGCCTTCAGAACCTGAGGAACAGACAGATTCTTCCTGAACGCTAGGGTCAGACCAATGTCCGACTTTGTGAGCCCTCGCCCGGAACGTACTGGAGTCCTCCTCGCCTGATGCAGAGTACATCCGTTTGATTGCCTCACGAAGCCAGAAAGAGATAGTGTTCCTGGACACCTATTTCTTGGTCGAGCCAGTGCTAACAGAGAGTCGTCAACACTCAGGCCGAAGATGGTGAGTCCTCGTCAGATAGCACAGCAGCACTCTAACAGGATCATTACCAACAAAGTCCTCTAGGGAGGGGATCGTAAAGGATTCCAATCTGGCATCAGGGACTGATGGATTCTGAGTCTTTGCTACAAAATCGAGCGTGACCGAACTCCATCCCCTCTGAGTGTTTCACCTCCATGGAAAGTCCGTGCAGTTCACCTACTCTTCATCCATGCCAGGGCTAAAAAGAAAATGGTCCTGACGGTCAGATCCCTGTCTGACAACTCTTGTAAGGGCTCGTGCACTGCTAAAAAAGAAAATGGTCTTGAGGGTCAGATCCCTGTCTGACAATTCTCATAAGGGCTCGTACGGTGCACGAGTCAGGCTCCCGAGTACGAGAGTCAAATCCCACACAGGGGTCCTGAGTTCCCTGGGAGGGCAAGACCTTTCAAAACTCTTCACTAGCAATGAGATCCCCAACGAAGAGGTGATATCCATGCCTCTCAGGTATCGGGCTAGGCCCAGGGCAGCCCTATAGCCTTAACAGCTGAGACATCTCTATTGCTGTGCGGTGAGAAAGACCTCTTGTTTGCAAGAGATGCTGGATAGTCTCCAGCCATGAAGTGCAAGTGACTCCACGGACTAATGGAACTGTTCTATGTGCGGCTGAGACAGCAGGTTGTTCCAGGGGGGGGAATCTCTCTCGGTGCATCTATGAGAAGAGCTAGCAGGTCCAGATACCATGCGGCATGTGGCCATTTGGGAGCCACTAGTGTCATTCTGAGATTCCTAGTGATCATTACCCTGTTGATCACCAGACAAAGCAGACAGAACGGTGGAAAGGCGTAAGCATCCAGGTTGTCCCGTGGGTGTTGGAAGGCATCTTCTGCTACAGCTCATGGGTTGGGGATGATGGAGCAAAACACCTGGAGCTTCCTGTTGTGGTGGGTGGCAAACAGGTCAATCGATGGGAGCCCCAAGAAGATTGAATAGCCTTTTCACGACATCCATATGAAGGGACCCTATCACTTGACCCCGCTGACTGAGCTTGTCTGCCACTACATTCCTCTTGCCTAGAATGTATCTGGCTGACAGGTCTAGCAAATGGGCTACCACCCACTCGTGCACATGCATTGTAAACTGGTGCAGTGAAAGAGACACTAAGCCTCCTTGCTTGCTGATGTAAGCCACTACTATGGATTGTCACTCAACACCACCGAGTGTCCCATCACTCGATCCTGAAACTCTTGGAGGGCCAGGAAGACTTCCTTGAGTTCCAGGATACTGATGTGAAAGTGCTTGTTGTCTCAGTCCCACACACCTGAAATCAGCAACTCTTCCAGGTGTGCACCCCATCCCTCGGTCAAAGCGTCTGAGAAAAGAAGCACCTCGGGAGGAGTGAGCAGGGACACTCCTTTTACAAGGTTCCTGTTGTCCAGCTACCTGGCTAAGTCCTGTCCCACCCTCTGTGAGAGGGGGATGGGAAAAGATGGAAGATCCCATGTCGGAGACCAGAACTCCATCACTGGAGAGAACGAAGGTGAAGCTGCCCATGAGGGACCAGCTTCTCCAAGGATGACAGGTGACCGAGAATGACTACCACAGCTGTGCTGGTTGTTCCTGCCAGGACAGGATCATTTGCACTGCCTTCCTGAACCTGCTGGTATGTGAGTCCGAGGGGTGGACTCTTGCTGCTGCCGTATCTATCAGCATGCCCATGTACTTTACCCTCTGCTTGGGTATGTGATCGGACTTCTTGAGGTTTACCATAACCCCCCCGGTTGCCACATAACTCAAGATGACGATCCCTGTCTTGGAGCAACTGTGGACGAGACTGCCAAGACCTAGCCAATCGTCGAAATACCTCAACAGACGTATCCCATGTGATTGGACCCAAGCTGACACAAGGGTGAACACTTACATGAACACTTGGCGAGCAGTCAAGAGCCTGAAACAAAGTACCCTGAACTGGAATGCTATCTCCCCGAGGACAAAGCGAAGGTTCTTGCGAGAGGACAGATGAATGAGTATTTAAAAATGTGCATCCTTCAGGTCCACTGTAAGCATGAAGTTGTTCTCCCTGATGGAAACAAGCACCAAATGGGCCATTTCCATCTTGAACCAAGTCTGGCGAACGAATCGGTTCAAGGGAGAGAGATCAATGACTGGCTTCCACCTGCTGATTCTTTCTCCACGAGAAAGATTCGGCTGTAACAGCCTAAGGACCAATCTGTCACAACTTCTACAGCGCGTTTTCTCAGTATCACTGTAATCTCCTCCCAAGAGCGAGATCCTTCTGCGAGCCGAGTACGTAAGAGCGGAATCGGACTGGAGTGGTGGTGAAGGGTGGTTGAGACTCGCAGGGAAGTAGATAGCCCTCCCAAAGGACATCCACTACCCAGGACTCGGCTCCGTGTCACTGCCATGTTGCCCAATGGCTCAACAGGCAACATCCCACCCCCCAACCCCGACAGTAGCTTGTGCAGGGGAATGCAGACCCTAGCATTTCCCTCTCTTCTTCTTTCCCTTGCCTCCCTTCCCTTTACTGGGCTGGAAGGGTAGAGGAAAGGGGTGTGATTGTGCACTTTTCTTAGCAGGGGCAGAAGAAGGCTGGGTGGTTCCTCAAGCGCCCTTCGAAGCCTGGGACTTCTTAGGGCCTGGGAACTGCTAGCCAGACCCGAAGGTCGGGCTGTAGTGACGTGAAGACCCAGAGGCCTTTGTCACTACTTGGTGGACGAGTCAGTCGTTATCCTCAACACGACACTTGTCCATCACAGCATCTACCTCTTCTCGAGAGCAGAAAGGGACAGAACCAAGCACTGGTCCGTTCCAAAGAGCCAAAGCCAAGTCCAGCCAACATGCTTGGTGATCCGAGTGAGGATGGTGTCCCTCCTATTTAGCACCAAGTTTGCCCACAGGTTTGCCATCTGGTGGGCAAGGTAGGAGATAGCCCTACCACCAGATTGGCAGTCTCCCAAAGGTTGAGTCCTCTGAGGGGTTGATGGACCACCCAGCGGCAGCAACCTTGACACTGTGAGAGACCACAGGTCCAGCCTGAAGACTGCCAACCTGATCTAAGACTCCTTGGGGAAGCGAGGACCAAGTCAAGCCTACAGAAGCTCTGGGTTCCTTCTTAGGACCCCAGGAGACTTCAAGGCCAGAAAGATGGTCGGTGGATGTAGCCATGGTCCCTTTCCTGAGATCATTAAGTTGACGAATCAACGCGACATTCTCAGAAAAGGTCCTTTGTATCTCGAGAGAATCTGCATCTCTGGGCAGAAGACCCTCGAGTCCTTCCAATCCGCAGTCCTCCCTCGATACTCTCCCTGCAGATGGGAAAACTTCACCAGAACTCCCAGCTCCTGCTCAACCACTTGGGCATATGAATGGGTAGGTCCGAGAACCTTGTCCACTTCATAAATCCTCATGGTAGGGCTGTGACAGGATACAGCATCCCAATCATGGGCCCTTCTGTCCAACTCGCGATTCCTAGAATACCCCCAGGAAGTCAAGGGAACAGGAGAGAGGGAGTGGGTACCCTTACCTGTCCTGTCGGAACAGATGGTCCCAATAGGAGAGGCAGGCCGATAGCAATCACCAACTTGCGGTGGTGATGGCTTCATAGGGCTAGGAGAGCACCTCCTGTTGCACGAACGCAGAGGGGAGCTGTCTTAAGGAGAGAGCAGAGGCTCAAGTGAACACAAGCGGAGGCTCTTGGAAGACAAGCGGGGAGCCAGCATGGGAGAGCGGTCATGCACTCTCAGGCGTGAGCTTGCTCTGTCCTCACAATGTACTCCAATTGCCTTCAAGGATGAAGCCTCATGACGAGAAGGACAACTGTAAGGGGAACCTTCTCAAAGCAGTGAGCAGACCCTTGAGTCAGCAACACCTTCACGGGACCCAGGCTGCATACTCGGGCAAGTGGCAAAAAGAGGAGGGGAAGCACCTGCATGCTTGGACCCTGTCCTCTATCGCATGCCTGAACCAGAACGTGGCACTGACTCCACGTTACTGGTCAAAGGAACTTGAGGTTTCACTGAAACCTGAGCACCCTGAGATACGCTCACCTCCTTGGAGGTGCATTTACTCGAAGCTTCCACGGTACGTGAAGGCCCAGCGGAAGACCCCTCTGCTCAAATGTCCGAGGCAACTTGAGCAGAGGCAGGTGCAGCACTGCACTTGGAGGCAGAGCTCCGAGCAGAAGTGCCAAGTGCTTGGACCTCCTCGAAGGCCTGCATACCCTCGGCTCCTGAGTCGACAGTCCTCAAAGAGACTCATGATGCGGCCCCCAAGTCCGAAGACGGGGAAGAGCCAGCAATAGATCTGGGTCTTTTTCAGGGAGACATCCCTTCAGAAGACCCAGTGCAGGACTTCTTCCAGGTGGGAGAAACCACTTCCTTCTTCCTCAGATTGTGGGCTTAGGAAGAGGGAGTAGAGGAGGCGGCAGCAGACGAAGATGACAACGAAGACGATACCTTCCTAGACCTCTTCGTGGACTTCTTCGACTTCAACTTCTTCTTCTTCTTCTTCGTTTCTTCAAGAGGATGTGGAGGATCTGCTCCCAAAGGTTGGAGGAAGGCTCCAGAACAGACATCTGGGGAGCAGGGATGGGTACAATGGAGGACACAGTATGATCATGAGTCTTGTGGACTACTGCAGGGGTTGTCAAGGATGCATGGAAATACTCAAGGGCATTAAGTAACTCTACTGTCATTGTGACAGTATGAGTAACTGGAGCAAGAGCAGGTGTGAGCAGCTTGCAAGTGACTTAGAATGCCCTGTATCAAGGGAACTCCTTCGAGGCCAAGAGACTGCCAGGTCTCCTGGAGTTCCTCCTCCTCCACAACCGGAAACAAAGTTGGGCCAGGGGGACAGTCTCCATTTACACTGAGTAGGATTTCTTTCCCCCTCCCCAGCAAATGGAGGCTACCAAAGGGTGGTCGCCCTAGCTTCCAGTCCCCCAACGAGCGAAGATGACGAGGGGGAAACCTCTCCGAAGGACAGGTAGCAAACTGGGGAAGTTTCGCTGGCGGAAGGAATGTATCTGAAGGATCAGCCACCAAGGGAGTCCTCAGGGGAATGTTACCCTCAGATGACAACTTGGGGAGTCTTCTGATACTTTCTCCTCAGCGAATACTTCGACCATTGCTCTGGAGTCCAGTCACGGCACTCCTCACACACAGAATCAGGATTGCACTCACACACCCTGCACGATGTGCAACGGGCATGAGTGTCTACAACAAAAGCCGAGCAGTAATGGCTGCAAGCCTTCTCTGTGGCACCAGGGCACTTTCTTTTACGAACAGTCTTATGCTTGGTTGGCTCAGGTGATTTGTGGGTTTGCTTATCCATGTTTACTAAAGCAAACATACAAACACATAAACACAAGGAAAAACAGATGAAACAATCCCACCGTGAAAGAAAGTGATGTTCACAGAAGTAAACAATGCGAAACAACGGCAAGCAGGGCAGAGGGCAGCATAAAACAACCTCACCATGATACTGCCATGGGTAAATTGACACTCTACCGACCTGGAGGGCAGGACTCCCACCTGGTTATTTGGTAGTTAACTACCGTACCACCTTGTTAAAAGTTAATGACCGGTTTCCAGCTGCGCTGAAGGTACTTCCTATAATAAAGACCGAGGGATTGCATATTGTGCAGGAACAATGTCCTTTTGTTGTTTGATTAAAAGCAAAATTGAGTTTTCAGCTTCCATTCTCAAAGGATGATAATATACAGCTTTAAAACAAAGTCAGTTTTATGTCAATAAATATTCAGATTCATCCAAGAAAAGCTCTCAATATGAACCAATGACTGTAGTATTGCCAAACCTTCAGAAAATAATCCTAGCTCATTTTCAGTCGGCTTTTAATGATACTGCACATCAAATATTCTTATACACAACAAGACTCCCTCTGCCACAAAAGAATCAATCTGGCACAGACATGAAACACAATTATATCAGTTAAAAACCAGAATATTTCATAAGACCAACTACACTTTTTAGCATCACAAATTATTTCTAAATTAACAATGTTACATAGTGGCAAACAAAATATTCAGTCATTAATGCAAACTGTTCATATCTTACATTACTGTAATTTATTGCCAAATATTTACAATATCTGATCTCTTTTCTTCGGTATAAAAAATCCTATACTGTACATCATATTACACTGGCAATATGATGTAAATAAAAAATGCAGTCAAATCTTCTCAAAACTACAAATTTTGAAAGTAATTTGTATTTTTCCTAAAATACAAACCTGAAGGTCTCTACACAGGATTTAGCTTGCGAACTTTCAGACAAGGTAGTTAGCTACCGATGATATGGGTGGAAGCCCCGCCCACTTTGCCTCAGGTATCAAAATGAGGTGGCTGAGGTGGGCCATAAATGTAAAGACCTTTAGGTTTGTATGTTTCAAAAAATACAAATTACTTTAAGTTACCTGGGCCTCTCTTCCTGGTCTCGAAGAGCTGATTGGGCCTTTCAAATTAATGAGTTTGTCATATCAGTATAAGGAAAACAATAACTACAATCATATACCATAAGTATCGACAAACAAAAACAAAATAACAATTTTTAAAGTAAGTTGTATTTTTCCTAACTATACAAACACGAGGTCCTTTACATTAGGAATTACTTTCAGGCGTAGGCTGGAAACGGCCATTAAACTCTTGAGCAAGGTGGTTAGGCAGTAACTACCGCCAGGTAAGCGGGAATACCCACCTGCCCAGATGTAAAAATTCCAGTTTGCCTTTCGGTCCAGGTTCAGATTGAAGGATGGCATGAGGTGGGCATAATATATAATGTAAAGGACCTCCGGTTTGTATAGTTAAGAAAAATACAATTTACTTTCAAAAATTGTGATTTGTTCCGACATGGTATACAAACCCTCGGTCCTTTACATTAGGAAAACTCACTGGTTGGAGGGAGGAATCTGAGTGAGTCTCTTGAACTGACTGGAGTTCTGCACACCTGGGCTGCTACTCCTGGTCGAAAGAGCGAGGAGGAGTACCCAAGCCTCTGACATATTGATCGGAGTGCAAGATCAAATGTCAGATGCTGGACCTTTTTGCATGAGTGAGGAAGCATGACTCATATGAAATAGGCTGGAAGAATCTTAGGGTCGGAGGCAGTAAGAAAAAGCTGTGATAGGGTTTCCCTTATTGCCAGACTCTCCTTCCCTCCCAGCTAGAGGAAGGAGTGGAATTGCTTCTATGATTCTAGGAGAAAAAATAGAACAGGTGCTCGATGTGTAGTCTTACCGCATAAGCACCAAGTCCAGCACGTGTTGGTTCGAGTCCTATTCTCATCCCTAAGGAGAAGTAGAAGGACGGGGAAGGAGGAGGAAGAGAGGCCAGTCACTCTCGGTATCCTTCTCACATCCAGAACCAACACCTTAGGCGAGATGCTACTCGTCCCCTTTAAGGAGCCGGTTAAGAAAACGCAACTTGTTGAGCAGCCACCACAGGGTCAAGGAAAAAAGGTTCCAAGGACCTGTGGGCAAGAACATAGGAAGATAAGAGTGAGGTCTATGAGACCACGTCTTGCTTCCAGCCCGACAGAAACTTCTGGAATGCGAGGGATGGACCAAGCCATCGGTTTCGTGAGCTCTCAGGTGGAAGGTACCAATATCGTCGTTGTCAGCTGCCGAGTACCTCCTTCGATCACTTCACGAAGTCAGGAGGATGTGTCCTTAGGCACTTCTTCCTTGGGAGAGAGAGTACTAGCGAAAATGTTGACAGCATCCAGGTTAGGAGTGTCGAGCCTTTTCGGAAAGTACCACAGCTGCCAAAATGATAAAGTAACAAATGATCTGGATCATCAATACAAAGTCCAAGGAGGAGGGGAACAAGGACAACTCGAACCCGACAACACATGCTGAAGGATTCGGAGTCCACCTACGACATCCGAGGAGTCGAGGTATTGATCCCCTTCACCTATTCTTCCATCTTCTACGCCAAGGCCGAGCAAGATGAGGGATGGTCCTACGAGGGCACATCTCTATCCGATGACTCTCATAAGGGCGCGTTCAGCATGGGACAGGAACCCTAAACGAGAGTCACATGCCACCCAGGGAACAGTTCCCTGGGGCAGCAAGACCGAAGAAGCATCTCATCTGTAGCTAAATCTTGACTGAGGAGAAGGCTACTTCAGATAGGAGACTAGGTCGCAAGGGCCTACGTTCTTCACAAATGAAAGGGAAAGAAGCAAACCTCGGCAGAGAAGACAAGGAAGTCCAGACTTGAAGAGCAACTCTGACCCGAGAAGGAGTTCCGTAATGATCCCCACCAGTGAAGACGGCTCCAGTCCCTGGGAGTGTTGCAGAGGTGTCAGGTCTTGAATTGTCAAAACACAATTTACAGTTTCTGGTTTATTTATGTTCGGGCCGATGACCAAACGGCGATGATATTAACAACAAGTACAGAACAAGGAAAAATATCTCCAGGAGCTCCAATGGGTGAGGAGTGTATCCTTAGGGTAGATGTGGATGAACTCCAGACTTCTGAATTCGAAGGAAAAACAAAAACTCAGTTCTGGAACTTCCAGACGACAGCAACATCGCTGCTTGGTCACCGGTCTTCTAACTACCGTGATTTTGGGAAACTGGCAATTCCTCTTTTTTACTCTGACATTACTCCCTCCTAGGAAAGCCTTGTTGTCCCGAAATCATGGCATCCATCATCTGAAATTATACAAATATTTGAAATAACTGACAATAAAATAGTTTATTTTTCACCTAATAAATATACACAAATTCTTACTCTCTAACATACATGAAACTTTCAACAAAACTTCTAGTTTAAAGAACATTGAATAGGTTTACCATGGAATATCTAATTAATTTGAGACTAACAAAACTTTCATACATCTAAACTTGTTCACAACAGGCGATGTTGTAAAGCTAAAATAGCATTGGAGACATTCATAACGTTGAATATCTATGCTCCCTAAGCAACAGAGTTTCCCCTGCAATTAACCTTGGCCAAGATTACGTGTTGCAGCAATGGGTCTACAGTTACCTCAGTGGGAACTTCAATACTCCTTCACATCTTTTACATACCTGTGTAAACATCAAACTGAACAAACTATCCAAACACTACACCTGGAACTGCTATCAGTTTAATTTTCCTTCATCTCAAATTATAGGTATGTCCAAAATAAAACGTTCTCCTCCTCACCACTTGAAGAATCAGACCAAACTTCTGTCTCTGTGAACCATTCTTTCCTGTGAATAAATCTTTTTAACTTTCTGGCATGTTTCTCAAATACTTCAGTTGGGTTAACAGGGTCAATTAATTTATACACTACATCGCCTACTTTTCCTACTACTTCAAAAGGACCTTCCCAGTATTTATTTAATTTACGACTATTCCTAGTAATGAAGATTTTAGCTTCATTACTTCCACTAAATCCCTGATATCAAGGTTGTCTTCTTTAGTAAGTTTCTTATCGTACTGCTCTCTGTATCTCTGCATATTCCTCTTTGAAGATTCTTTAATTGCCTCATGAGCTCGTTTAAGAGAATCTTTTACTTCAGACTCTCAAACTTGTAATGTAACAAAAGGCCAGCCACTCCCATTTGCCTGCGAACAGTCCTAGAATAAAAGGCCATAAAAGGTTTTGTATTAAGGGTGGAATGGACAAACAGTTCAATTTCTCCTACTTTCATAATCCAGTAAACTAGGCCAAGTTTGAGGATTATCTCTACAAAAATTGTCAATGTAGTCTTGAGAGTACCAGAATTCTTTCAGTTATTGCATTACTCTGTGGACAGTAAGGTAACGTCAATAGCAGTTTTAATTTCTTGAAGATCCTCACAAGCCTGAAATGAAAAATATCTGGAAGAAATTCTTTCCCCTATCAGAATAAAACAAATTTGGAGCACCAAATGTCAAAACATACTTTAGCATTGCATTTTTCCTTACAGCAGTAGAGGTTTATTTCTTAAAGGAGTAAAAATAACAAATCTACTGTAAGCATCAACCATTGGCATTACTGCCATATAAATCCGTTAAATCTAATGATATTCTTTGCAAAGGCAGATCAACTTCCGGTAAACTTTGAAGCTTAGACTGAAGACCCTTTGTACCTTTCCTTTCTTGGCATAACTTGCAAACCTTAGCATACTCACAGCAGTCCTTTAACATAGAATGCCAATAAAATAAATCGGCTGCTTTTTGCAAATGTCCCACGAGGACCTGGATGTCCAGAAGACCTTTGCATCATGGGCCACCTTCAATGCTTGATTTCATAGGTGCTGAACTGCTATTACTAACCTCAGTAAGAGGGAACCATCTTCACTAACTTTTGTGCAGTAAAGGACCCATCATACATCTGGAAATTCTGTAACAGAGATTTGGGTTATTTCTTTCCAGGTAACTCTGCCACCTTCCAAAAATACAATCAGCTCTTGCCAAACTATCTTTCCTTCATCTGCTCAGCTCTCATTTCCATTGCACTAAATCCTTCTGGTAATTTAACTTTGTCACTATATGAAACTTTGTGACTACCTGAAAAACTGGTCTAGATAAAGCATCAGGGACATAATGAGGATTTCAGTTTTATAGATTATATCAAAAGAATAATCTCTCATCTCAAAACTCCACCTTGACATTCTTGGACATTTAATTTTGCGTGAACACTGAAACCAAAAACATGATCTGTAACTATAATGAATTATGGATCCCCAAAGAAAATGATGATATTTTCTTACACTCAAAACTACTGCCAGCGCTCTTTATCAGTAGCTGAATACCTCAGCTCCCACCATTTAATTCCTATGATAAAAATAGGCTACAGGTCATAACTCACCTTTGTGTCTTTGCATCAAAACACTACCCACTACTAGTCCACTTGCATCTGTATACAGTTCAAAATGCAGCTGTAGATTAGGTGCAGCTAACACAGGACACTTTACTAATAGCTCCTTTAAGTTCTTCAAATGACCTTAACAATCATCACACCATTCAAATTTAACAGTTTCCTTTGTCATATCTGTCAATTATTCAATGCTAATTGGGCAAAGTTGTTAATAAACTTTACGATAAAAACCTACCATTCCTAAAAACCTGCTGGAACTTTGTTTAATAGAGGTAGGGGTTTCAAATCTAGAATGGCTTTGACATTATCTGGACTGGGACTTTATCTTTTGATACCACATGGCCTAGAAATTTAATTTCTTCCTTGACAAAGAACATTTCCTCAGACTTAATTTTATACCAGCTTTGTTTAGTAAATTCAAAGTTTCACTTAAATTAACTAAATGTTCTTCAAATGAGTTCAAAAACACAAAATATATCAATCATCTAAGTACACTCTTGTATGTTTATTATTTACTGGGGCTAAAATCTTATTGACTGTTCTGAAATGTCTTGGGGCAGATACCAAACCAAAAGGCATTCTTTTGAATCTATAGAGATGTTCACCATCACTGAACAAAGTCTTATCTCTATCAGATTCTCTGACAGCAATATGCCAATATGCATCTTTAACATCTAAATTTGTGTAATATTTAGCACCAGAAACAGAATCCAACAACTCTTCTAGCTTAGGGAGAGGATACACATCATCCTTTTTACCTTATTCAGAGCACGAAAATTCGATTTAAAACCTTTTACCACCACCTGGCTTTGACACAATGAATCACAGGGCTCAGCCAAGAAGCAGAACTACGCTCAATAACACCCCTTTTCAGCATTTCTTGTGTCATTTCTGTTAACAATAAACTTAGCTTTTCAGGTATTCTGTAAATCTTGCTTCTAATCTTTAGTGTCTCCTGTATCAATGCAATGTTCAACATCAGGTATAAGACCAAGAGGATTATCATCTACAATAAAGGATTTTGACAAAGGAAAATCTATTTCTGGGAGAGGCCCGTGTCACCCGGTGAAATAATCCATTCAGCACTTATTTCTAGGTAATTCCGTTGCTAGATACCAGAGAAAAGCTAAATGTAAAGCTGGGGTTACTACCCCAGAGCGAAAGCTCAAGAAATGGAGTCGTATATGGTAAAGGGTGAGATTGTCACAATCAGGGACCCTGCCTATAAAGATTCCCAATGTCAAAAGTCCCAACGAGAGGTGCCGATACAAACCCATGCACTACTACTCATGGACTGTACACAAGGCAACACTAGTCGCATTCCATGTTAGCACCACCCCACTAGAATGATGTTTACCATGGGAGGAGAGAATGAAAAACTGGGTGGGTCACCGGGTGACACGGGCCCCTCCCAGAAATAGATTTTCCTTTGTCAAAATCCTTTTTCTGGATTGGGGTCCTGTGTCAGCAGTGAAATAATAACAGAGAAATAAACATCATTCTTATGCTAATAAAGACTTAAATAGAGATGTTGAAAACTAGGAGAATTCTACCCTGAACATTAGTAGGGTCCTCTAAATTCATGTAATGAAAATAATGTAAGTGGTCACCGTCTAAGATCATGAGCTTTAGAATTGAACCTGAATAGGCTTGTATTAAGAAAATACTTTCTGCCTAATAGCAGACACAATGACAGTACCTGAGAGACGGGAGTTTGGCGGAGAAATCGATAGCGTATATGAAACCTACCGATCCACCGAGAATCTCGCCCGGAGAGCTCAAACACCGAAAGAGTGACTATTAATAAACCACATGAGGCGGAGCTTGAGCGGAGGTAAAACCGACAGGTGTATATGAAACCTACGTTCATCAGGTAGCCTGCTCGGAGAAGCATAGCGTACAACGCAACCTGCCGGGTACCAAGCGACTAAAAATAAGCCATATGAGGCGGCGTTTGTGAAAGATAAAACCGACTGGTGTAAATAAAACCTACGGATTCATCAAGTAGCCTGCTCGGAGAGAGCATAGCGTACTTTACAACCTTCAGAGTCAAGAATAAGCCACATGAGGTGGAGTTTGGCGGAGACGAAACTGACGGGTGTATATAAAACCTCGGGTTCATCAAGAAGTCTGCTCGGGGAGAGCATAGTGTACTTACAACCTTCCGTGCCAAACTATAAATTCTCCAAAACAGACTGCGACCGGAATGGGAACTATAGACTCCGTGACACGCTGGCTTGTTGCAGGATAGCGGAGCATTCCTGCACTCGACAAAACCAGCTGAAAACGTATGAGAAGTGGGCATGCTGGAATGGATGCCGGAGCAGAGTACCGTAGCAGCGACTTAGCCTAGTCAGACCAGGAAAACCCCGGAAAACCGGAGAGAAACCGGGCTAACAGGACAAAACTCATAGACATAAAACAGAGTCAACGGAACATTCCGGGCGACCATGTTTTAACAATATGTGACGGATACAAACATAGTGGGAAGGTTATGAACTGTTCGGAAGTAGCGCACTCAGAGCCAAGAGAGGAAAACCCGGAGGAGGATATCCTGAACAGTGATAGCGGTGGAGTGGAATAAACGCCACCGCTAAACACTAAAATCGCCGAGCAGTAAGCAAGGAGAGCGGCCCAACAAGATAACGAAAACCCGAACAGGTAGTAGCAAAATGGAGGGGGGAACGCCGAAAGTAAATAAAACAGAAGACAGTTAGGTGGAAAACGCTAACTGGCCTCGTATGAGATCCCAACAGTGAGGTGCGAACATGTAGGAAGCACCACGAAGGAAAACAGTCGGCGTAAAAGGAAGGGAAGGATAGGCCAGGAGGTTGGTAACCCAAAGTAGCGACCAGGGGTGGGACAGCACTCCCGGGCGCCCAGAGATCTCATAGATCCCCTGGCTATGTGAGCTGTGTTGCACGACAAGAGCGAGAGAAAAGGAGAGGAAGGGCAAAAACCTCTACGGCCAGGAGAGCAAAGAAAGGTAAAAGGAGTGTGAACAGGAGTGGGAGAGCACTCCCAGTCACCTCAGGTCCAGGTGGAGTGCCAACCAATAAGGTCAGACACACCGAGGGACAACCAGTCAATGCAGAGGAGGGGATGTAGGCTACAGCACAAAATAAGGATAAATTGCTCTCCAAGCCTTGGAAAGTTAACAAACCTTGAAAACGAACCAAGGGGAGAGAGAGAAAACAGGATAAAAGGGGAGAAGGGGATTCTCGATACCACAAAATAATATATATATAGTCGGTAAAAGGAGCGTGAACAGGAGTGGGGAGAGCACTCCCGGTCACCATTGGTAACAACCCAAAGAAGGATTGAACTAGGATAGGCTCGCGCAGGTAAACCCTCGCTATTCCAGCTTAACTTACTAGGAACATTAGCCTAAGTGAAAAGCCGAAACAGGGAGAGGGTGGGCGTAGGCAAAATATCAAGCCAAAACCAAACAAAAGGAAGCACCAGACATAAAACACATATGTACAGAAGCGAGATCACAGACATGAAACTCATGCATTGCAGATCGAGATCGCCCCTCCATAACGATTTTTCCCGAAGGAAAAAGTGCTATAGCCAACCCCTAGGCTAACCTAACTGAGGCGATGCAAAGAAGGGCCTAGGAGAGAGGTAAAGGCTAACTAATAACTCAAATAATGCATAATAAAACAAAAATTTTCTATAAGGTACATGTAGGAGGATAAGCAGGCCCAACACGACATGAACGTGAAGGGAAATGGCCGACCTCCAGTTAAATGAAAGTACCCAAAATAATTAACAAAATTGAAAAGCATCCGAGCACAAGGTCAAAACTAAAATGTACCAATGAAAATCATGTTCCCATAAGCTTAGAGAAGTGAGAGTCTAAAATAAGGCAAAATAAAGCCAAAATAATAAGCGAATAGGCCAGAGGGGGAACCACGAGACTAAACAGCAAGACAGCACTTGACCAAGAAGGGAACATAAAATTCACAAAATAAACAAAATTATAAAAACAAAGTAAAACCAGTAACAGTACCAATGAAAATAAGATCCCCAAAGGCTAAGAAAGTGAGGACAAAATAAAGGCATAATGAAGCCCTGATAATAGTGAATGGGCCGAGGGTAGCTCGTAGCCTAAACGCTAAACATCACTTCTCGTAATGAAGCCATGATAAAGCGAATGGGCCGAGGGGGTAGCTAAGCCCCCTAAACGCTAAACATCACTTCTCGTAATGAAGCCATGATAAGAGCGAATGGGCCGAGGGGGTAGCTCGTAGCCTAAACGCTAAACAGCACTACCGTAATGAAGCCATGATAAAAATGAATGGGCCCGGTGGCTGAGTAGCCCAACGCTAAACATCACTTCTCGTAATGAAGCCATGATAAAAGCGAATGGGCCCGAGGGTAGCTAAATAGCCTAAACGCTAAACGTAGTAAAGGGGTACAGAACAAACATAAAATTAAACAAACCCACTAAAGTTAGGGAATCATTAATTGGGAAAATATCCCAAGCAAAAGGTATACTAATAAATAACACAAAACAAACATGCCGACCAAGACCAAGAGAGGTCAAGAGACGCCGTGAGAGGAGATAGAGACAGGCGTTATAAATCCTTTAATTATTAAACTAAAGGAAAATAAGGAGCCTCAATCGCCTAAAAAACAATAAAACACTGGTACTCAAGTTGTTGAAGAACCTTGCGAGGATGCCATAAAAAGCCAAAATAGAGCACAAAATAAGGATCACAACGAATTACGTGAACGAAATCGCGTGCTAAAATGGAATGCGACTAGTGTTGCCTTGTGTACAGTCCATAAGTAGTGCATGGGCTTGTATCGCACCTCTCTCGTTGGGACTTTTGACATTGGGAATCTTTTATAGGGCAGGGTCCCGTGATTGTGACAATCTCACCCTTTACCATACCGACTCCATTTCTTGAGTTTTGCTCTGGGGGTAGTAACTCCCAGCTTTACATTTAGCTTTTCTCTGGTATCTAGCAAACGAATTACCTAGAAATAAGTGCTGAATGGATTATTTCACCAGCTGACACGGGGACCCCATCCAGAAAAAAAGGTTATCATATTTACAGAGAAGTGGTCTTAATTTGCTCCTTTGGACCTTATCTAAATAACTCCAGTCTTGGGTTTTTAAGAGTCTACTTAATGCATGTTTCCTACTACAACTATAACCAATTTCTTCGTAATGTGGTAACATTTCATTTGTTATGTTAAAATTATTATTAGTAATTAGTTGACATAACCGCTAGGGTTTTTAATAACAGGTGCATCAACGTTTTACAACAGTTCTGCATTTTCGAAAATTAGGTGATTCTGACCTACTTCTGCAGTGAGAAGGTACAAAATATGGATCAGTGATACCATCATCTTCCACAACATATGCTTTAACCACATGCATACCAGGCAACAACCATTACTCCTGAACCCCCATTATAAACTGGAATCCAAGTAAACACTTTATCATTTTTATCTTTTAATACACTAAGTAGCATAGGTTGTGGAATTTGATTTTCAAGAACAGGTTGACAAACAATATAACCAGAAACATTATCAGAACTCCTAGTTTCACATTACCAACACTGCCAGGTTGGATTACAATATACTTCATGCACTGAATTTGAGAGTTTTGTCTTGAGAGTCGGCTCTATTCAGCACCCTAACATGCGTGCAACTGTCAATTTTTCTCTTGGGGACAGTTACTTGTATGCCACATACATTGGGGAAATAGCAGTTCTGGGCTTCTACTGGATATCTTGTACCACACCAAAGAAAATTTCATACAATCTTAGATAACGAATAATTGGTACGTTCCAAAAGCATCCATACCACAAATAATCAGTTGATAACAATCATCAGGAACAATAACAACAGGATGAGTAATCTTATAAAATGGTAGATTTGTATATCAACGTAATTTCTCCTAACGTCTGTATCTTCTGTTTTGTTACCCCAAATAGAGACTTCCTACATTTTTAATTTTACTAGATTTTTCAATGCTTATGGCACTACTCGGCTATTGTTTGACATGACCCAGTATCAATTACAGCACTTCGCAAAACATTGTCAATTTTACAAGGAACAATTGGAGATACAACACCAAGATTCTCATTTGCTAAGTTTAATATGCCCTGCATCATTTTTAGATTGCTCTCGAAAAACTGATACTGTGTGCAGGACTTCATCACATGACCCTCCTTCTTACACGCCCAACAAGTCCCTGGTGGGGGTTTATATTTACAATTATCAGTGAGATGAGACGATGCATAGCATACATGACAATTCCACTTCCTTTTCTGTTTAACACTATGATTATCATTAGCCCTTAGTATTAATAACAGTTTCATCCCAACATAGTTTACCTTATTAACAAAAGCATGGCTAATAGAAGGTTGCTGCAGTGAAGACCAATGAACTTCTAAGCTCTTCCCAAAATCTGTCAAAAGATATTTTCCAGTCTAGGAAGGTTTGCATATACTGTAATTAGAAATTTCCTTAGGGTTCTAACCAACAAATTCCTCACAGTCGAATGTAAATCCGGACATCATCAAACACTTGCTTAATTGACGCATGTAAATTCATTACTTCAATAAAATATTCCTGGAGGTCGCGAACTGTCATATCGCTTGTTCGTCACCCAACCATGCTGTATGGAAAGTCTGCTTAGTAATAATTTATTTCTGAGCTGAGTTTTCATTTGATCCCACCGCTGCCACCATGTGTCAGGTCTTGAATTGTCAAAACACAATTTACAGTTTCTGGTTTATTTATGTTCGGGCCGATGACCAAACGGCGATGATATTAACAACAAATACAGAACATGGTAAAATATCTCCAGGAGCTCCAATGGGTGAGGAGTGTATCCTTAGGGTAGATGTGGATGAACTCCAGACTTCTGAATTCGAAGGAAAAACAAAAACTCGGTTCTGGAACTTCCAGGCGACAGCAACATTGCTGCTTGGTCACGGTCTTCTAACTACCGTGATTTTGGGAAACTGGCAATTCCCTCTTTTTACTCTGACAGAGGACTTCAAGAGATATCCAGCTATAGCCGCTGCTGCTCGGCGAGAAAGCCTATGCTTCCAAGGGAAGCTGGAAGGTCTTTCAGTTCCAAACACACCAAGATGTACTGCCTGAAGAACCGCTTCTTGTGTAGCTGCTACAGGAGGTTGGGCCAAGTAGAAATCTTCTCGGTGCCTCAGCTATCAGGTTGGGCGAGAGGCGAAGTCCGGCATTTGCCTGTAACTCGGGGTGAGCAATGCTAGAGAACTCCTAGCAAAACAGACATATACAGAGGGAAAAAAGTAGATATCAAGTTTTCCAGAAAGACAGCATGCCTCACTGTAGTGGCCCCTGGGTCTGGTATGAAGGAGCGAGAAAAGACTACCGACTTGTGCAGGGAGGCAACAGAAAGACGGTAGGGATTTCTCAGTTGAGCAATCTTTTCGTGAATCTTCGAGTGAGCAGCACGTTCCATCCTGATCGCTCAAACACGAGGCCAAGCTCGCCTGCCAATACATCCCCACCGGAGATGCATTTGGCTAATTGAGATGTTGAGTGCGCTACAGAACACTCGAGTACCTGCAAATGTCGACAGATGGAACAGGAGGAAAAAACGATTCCCTCTTGTTTGTCGACAAATGCCACTACTGTGGTTTGTTGTTCAACAAGCCACTGAGTGGAGCAAAACTCATCCTGAAATCTCGGAAGGCCAGAAGGCTGCCTTGAGCCTAGGATGGTAATGAGAAGGTACTAATCGTCTGGGTCCCACACCTTCAGGACAAAGTCTTACAGGTATGTGCCTATTCCTTGATTGGTGAATCCGTAAGTAGACACACGATGTGAGGGGAATAGCAAGCATATTCGAAGGTCCCTTCAATCAAGCATTAGCCTAACTCCTTCCTCATACTTCAAAGAAGAAAGAAGGATGGAGGAATGGAAGCAGCCTTCCATTCTCCACCATGGGGAAGCTTCTGCAAGATGACAGGATACTGAGACAATTAGCTCTCGCCGGGCTGGCATTTCTGAATCAGGAGCACGGGAGAGGAAGCGGGATGAAAAGATTTGCCGAGACCTAAGGGAAATAGATACGTCTCCTGAAGGAATCCATTCTCAGGTCTCAAATGTCGCTGCTAGCTCCAGAGAGTTGATAAGTATCATTTCATCCAGGCATCTGCAGTAGAAGAACTTCTTCCCAGTCGATACTTCTTTCTCTCTTCCCTCCCCCGTTATGGGAAAGAGGGTGGAAAGAAACACATTCATGCGCACTTTCCTAGAAGGGTAGGAGAGGCTATGTTCCACAATCTTCTATCGAAGCCTAGGACTTCTTAAGAGTTGAGGGAGGGCTGGCTTGAACTCAAGGTCAAGTCGAGATGACTAAGACCCCAGGGTCTTGGCCACTGTCCAAAGGACAAGGCAGTGCCCTGGTAAGAACCTTGATTACCGAGGTATCTCGCAAATCTCTGCAAGAGAAAGGCAGAACCAAGTAAGGTTCGTTCCTAAGGGTTGAGCCAACTCGGGACTTATGAAACCGGAGATCCGAATTGGGACAAAGTCCTTCTTCTTAGCACCAGAATTGTCCACAGAACTGCAGTCGGCCAGACCCTTCGAGGCAAGAAGAATTTGTATTCTGTCAAGGCAGGGAAGAATCTTGGTGTCTTGACCTGAATGAAGTCCTTCTCTGAAGAAAAGAGTTCATCCGGTCGAGAACGCTCTCAGAAGCAAGGACCGCAGCAGCCCCCACCACTCTCGGCCCCTCAGGAACTGCAAGGGTTGTGAGTGGTGAAGATTATTCATTGGGGGAGTCGCAGTCCTGTCCGGGGGATCCTTGCACTGACGAATTGGCACGAAGTCCTCCGAAAAATGAGGGCGATCGCAACTTGAAAGACCCTTGCTGTTTCTGAAGCGTGAAACTCCCGTGTCTCTGCCCTTGGAGGGAGCCTTGACAGATCCCATGAAACCCTCCTCGGCTACCTGGTTGTACTACGAGACAATCGGGGGACCGACACCCAAAGCACACCAGGAAGCCGAACTCCGAAGAGCTCTGTCTCTGTCTCGCGCCTCTCGGAACAACCAAGAGGAAAAGAAAACAGGTGAGGAGAAAGAGTACCCCGACCTGTCCTGCCAGTAAAACCAGCAAGAGAGGCGGACTGTGAGCGATAATCAACCAGAGATTACTGCTACACGAGGGAAGAAGAGCGCTTGTGCAGTGGCAAAGCGCTTTCCTGGGAAGCCCAAAAAAGTTCAATCGAACAGAGCCGAGAACCCGATTCGGAAAAAACCTAGTGGGGCCAAGCCAAACAGCTGATCGCGGAGGTATGCGGTGGACGGGAGGCAGGCGGGGCGAGCCGAGTCGAGCTGACCCAGTCTCACAAGCACGACCAAGGGCTGGGCGGGGTGAGCAAGCTGAGCGAACCGAGCTGAGCCAGTCTTGTAAGTACGATCAGGGGCAAAGCTGAGCCGAGCCGATCGCACGAACACAATCGGAATGGGACAGGGCAAAAATGGTCTGCTGTGAACTATTGCTAGTTTCCCGAACTCTAAACTCCAAGGCCGAGGCCCCTCAAGAAGGAGGTTCAAAGGGGAATTCTGTGTCTGCTATCCTGCATGCTCGAACCCGAAGGTTCAAGACACAAGAATGAAACCCGGCCGAGCAACCGAAGCAACTGGCGGGCAGTATCGAGATACCTGGCATCTTGGCACCCAGACACCTGGGTGTCTCGGCACTTTCTCTCGTCAGTAGAGCGCTTGTGATTCATAGAATTCGAGCTACCCATGAGACTCCCAAAAATTGTGAGTGGCTGGTTTCAGTTTCCTAACAGATTGAAAGAGCCAGGCACAGAACCAGTCTTAGACGCAGACTTCCAAAACTGGCAACGAGGGCGCGGCCTCCCGAGGCCACGCTCTCGCGGCCCCCGAAACGCCAGACGAGAGTCAGTCCCTTAGAAGTCCCACAGGAATCGCGAAGGGAATCTCTTCCCTGCTTCTTCTGGTGTTCGAACCGCCAGGATCGAGACACCAGGCTGGGAACCCGACCGCGCACTGGCAAGCACTCGGAGTGTTTGTGGTGCTGGCGGGAAGGGCTGAGACACCTGGGTGCCTTGGCCCTTTCTCTCGCACTGCTCCCGAACTGGGCTGAGGAAATATTCTCCAGACCAGATTGGGATACTCGATATTCCATAGAATCTCAAGCACTCGGCGCGGCTTGCGAACAAGCGCCCGAAGCAGCCCCCCGTCTTAAAGGCGGAACCTCTAGGACTGGGAACGGGATCACAGACCGAGGTCTGCGCACCCACGGCTCCCGAAACACAAAACCCAGCGCTATGTGAATCGGTTTCCTAACCCGAAGGTCGGGAAGAGCCAACAAGAGACCCACTGCCTCTTCGGAAGGAGGCAGTCCCTAGACGTCCAAGGGCATCAAGGGGAAGAAGCAGTCTTCCTCTCCTTCGGCCGACGGAGGTCTGTCTGATTCCCGGGACCCCCTTGGACCTCGGGAGAGGAAGGGAAGGCACAGCAGAAGACGAAATCGAAGATAAGATGAAGAAGATGGCGGCTGCTTCCACAGGGCGGCTTCCTTCACCTCCACTCTGACATCTTCTACAGGATGGTGGACACGAAACATGGTAACCTCCAGGGCAGTCAGGCAGGAATACAACGGAAGAGGCCCAGGACACGACTACCAGGAGAAGCAGCAGGCATGATCAGGACAGCTGATGCAGGAGCTACAGCAGCAGTTCGGAAGGCAGGAGCTACTGCAACAGCCAGGAACGTCACTTTCCACAGGGCGACTTCGTTCACCTTCACGCCGACATCTTCTACAGGATGGCGGACATCGTAACCTCCGGGGCAGCTGGCAAGAACACAATGGAAGCAGCCTAGGGCACGACCGCCATGAGACGCGGCAAGCATGATCAGGACAGCCGATGCAGGAGCTATGGCAATGGTTCGGAAGGCAGGAGCTACTGCAACAGCCAGGAACATCACTTCCACAAGGCGACTTCCTTCACCTTTACGCTGACATCTTCTACAGGATGGCGGACATCGTAACCTCCAGGGCAGCTGGCAGGAACACCACAAGCGGGCCTGGGCACGACCACCAGGAGAAGCAGCAGGCATGATCAGGACAGCCGATGCAGGAGCTACGGAAGTGGTTCGGAAGGCAGGAGCTATTGCAACAGCCAGGAACGTCACATGAAAGTCACCAGCAGTGACAGGAACAATCAGGACGGCTGCGGCAAGAGACCAGGAAGAGCTGCCCAGAGACTGTCATTGAGTTAACAGGAGCGCAACACAGGGAACAGCAGGGGCAGATGGACCACAGATATGCCAGAGACATTGCTACAGCATACATGAAGGCCAGCAATGGCAACGATCGATTTACATTGGTGGAAAAGAGTCAGAACAATCCCAACATTGAATTATGTCATCCAGCCAGGTATTGTGGTCGATCCCAAAGCAACACTAATGAACGTCAGGACTCCTTCATGCGAGATATCCCCTGAGATATCCAGCCAACTGCTGCTGTGTCTGTGATGCTCACTGTCAACCTGAAAGAAAAGCAAAGATGACTAGAAAACTCCTCGCTATGAAACTTGCCCTCGCTATGAAGAAGAGGTGCCTTTCCCCGCCTCGCGGTCTTTTGCCCGACAGCGAGCTGAGCTCTACTGAAGGAGAAAAAGGAAGAACCTACGGGAGAGAAAAGGACAAAGGGGAGGCCACCAAGGGCGCCATGGAGTGTAACTTCCCCTGCAACCTCCCACCCGTCCCCCAACTGTCTAAGGAAGGCACATGTAGGAAGAAAGTAGTCATGCCCTTGTACATGGAGGGCGGAAACCCTAGAAGAGAAGCGAATTCTTATGTTCCAATCAATGTACGGGAGCGAAGATATTACGTCCCAATCTAATATTTCTGATTGTACAGGGAAACGCCTTCAGTATCTAAATAAAGGGCCAATGGAGAGAAGCATTACCACTTGGTTACGCTCCTTAAATACGCCCTTGGCTTTCAACCCAAGACAGTGCAGAGGAACGACGGCTATGCAAGGTTATCACAAATCGTGGGTTTGTAATAATAAATATCAAACACGTAATATATACACAAAAATATGTTAAGATCCCACTGGGATAATAAGAGGTTAACGACAGTCAGGCAAGGAGATCTAAAACCCCGTCTGCAACCCATGACGGCCGAAAGCAAACTGGAATATTTACATCCGGGCAGGCGGGTATTCCGGCCTACCTGGCGGTAGTTACTGCCTAACCACCTTGCTTAAGAGTTTAACGACTGTTTCCAGCCTACGCTGAAAGTAATTCCTAATGTAAAGGACCAGGGTTTTGTATATCATGTCAGAACAACTGGAATGTTTACATCCAGGCAGGCGGGTATTCCTGCCTGCCTGACGGTAGTTACTGCCTAACCACCTTGTTCAAGAGTTTAACGGCCATGCCCAGCTTCACAATAAGTAATTCGTAATGTAAAGGACCGACAGTTTGTATATTGTGTCAGAACAATCATGGGTTTGTATTAATAAACATCAAAACACGCAATATATACACAAAAATACAAAAAGATCCCACCGGGTTAATAAAGAACTTAATGACAGTCAGGTAAAGAGATCCGAAAACATGTCTGCAATGCATGATGCCCGAAAGCAAACTGGATTGTTTACATCCAGGCAGGAGGGTATGCCCACCTACTTGACAGTAGTTACTGCCTAACCACCTTGTTCAAGAGCTTAACGGCCATGTCCAACTTCGCCGTAAGTAATTCCTAATGTAAAGGACCAATGGTTTGTATATCATGTCAGAACAACTTTATTTTATGTTTTCTATAAACCCTCGCATTCAATTAAGGCAGCCTACTAGGTTAGGTTCGTTAGGTTATTATGATAACCCATGCAGAACTTTTTATTTGAGCTGCTGTAATGTTTTGTGTGTGTGTGTGTGTTACAACTTTTTGACTCTTCAGGCATTACCGCTCTCCGTTTTACGTTATCGCTTGGAAAGTTTCTGACAATGCGTTGAATATTCCCTACTTTCCTACGAAGTTTCTTATATAAACCCCTTTCACTCCATTTCTCCTTAACGTCATTTCCCCCCAACCCCTCCTCTCTCAACCTGCTGCAAGCCTTATCTTCGACGAAGGCGTACATATTAAAGATCTTCACTAACTGTGTATTTCATTTCAGTACAGTGGCTGAATCCTTGACTTCAGCGCTGTGCTCCTCTAAGCCTATAACTCACCACATTTCTCGTTACTTGTGAGATCTGTTACATTAATTACCATGAATTTAATGTATATTGTTACGGCAATTACAACAGGTTAATTCAGCTGTGTCAAGATCATGACCTGTTAAAAAAAAAAGTGTTTTTGCCCCAGTGCAGTAGTGAGTGGAAACTGGATTTACAGAGAAAAACATTCAGGTGTGACAAATAAGGTAAGTCTGTTTGTGCTTTACAATTTCTGAGCAAAGTTTATAGTTTTTTTTTAGCATTTATTTTTTCATTCTGGAACCACTGTGAAGTGAGTGGTGCCCTGGAAATTGGTTTTCCTTATACTTTTAGGGCTGTAGGTAAAGGAGATGACGTTTTATTTTTTGCCGCCCTGTTATTCTCTAAGCCTCTGCTTGTTACTTGGTAGAGTTTTCTACCTTCCTAATGTATTCCTACCTAACTCCTGCTGTTTCGTGGCTTCCCTCACTATGCCTGTGCACTCTGTGTCTGTGCAGAACCTTTTGCCTACCCCTGCTACAGCTTCTCACCTTCCCCCGCATTTGGGGGGCGTGAGGAGCTCTCCCCTGCTCTCCTTCCCTCAGTCCTCCCCAACTTGGCTCCTCTCCTTCCCATCACATGTCCACTCCCCCCTTTACTGCAACGAATGGCTCCTGGCAGATAACAAACAAACGCATCTCCTTCACACCCTGAAGAACACTTTCCGTAAAAACAAAGGCAGTAAACATGTCTGCTTCATTTGTGGACTCAGGATCATTCTCCCCAACTGGAATGCAAACCCGAAGGCTTCCCATAGTCTCTTTAAACTGCTGGGTTAGAGATAAGAGGTGAATATAATTCTTATTAAAAGAAGCTAGACAACAAACAAATGCATCTCCTTCATCAAAGCCCTAAAAGTATACAGTTCTGAACCAATTTCATTAATAATTTTTCCTTTCTCAAACCTAAGGAAATGGTTAATTTTGTCTTAATCAGGGAATCTGCCCTTTAAAATACCTAATCTTGTAACAAGGCCTACTTTCCTTTACCTTTGGTTAGGTTGTCCTTGTCGCAGGTTAATCAGGCTCCGCACGTACTTGGACTTAGTATTAGGTTCCTTTTATAATAGATTTCCTTAGCCAATCCCTTCTCAAACATATGGCTCCCCAATGTCTCCTGTATTCCCGGAACCATTCCATACAGTCCGTGCAGAGCTATTACTCAGAAATATCCAAATCTTAATTAGCAAAATTCAACTTGAATCATGGATTTAACAGAAAACGTTGGCAGAGCTAAGTATTAGCTCCGCATAAAGTATTACCTTGGAAATTGACTTTTTCCATAGTATTTTGGTTGATTATCAAGAATTTACCGTTATTTCCTGTTGCTCGACTGTAATTAACCTATAGGCCTAATTAACCTTAAAACTGATTATATTTTTGCTATGGGACATGCGCAGTGTTATAGCGTAAGGGAACTTTTGGTAAAAGGTGGTTTCCTTCACTGGGGGTCTGGCCCCGATAAGTAAAACAGCCTACTAGGTTAGGTTAGGTTAGGGTACGTTAAGTTCGTAGGCTGTTTCCTTTTATATTTCCTTAGCCTGGCCAATCCCTTCTTGAATATTGCCTACGGCTCCCGAATACATGT
This sequence comes from Macrobrachium rosenbergii, assembly GCF_040412425.1. Classification (NCBI taxonomy): domain Eukaryota; kingdom Metazoa; phylum Arthropoda; class Malacostraca; order Decapoda; family Palaemonidae; genus Macrobrachium; species Macrobrachium rosenbergii. The sequence continues at coordinate 17,628,130 of NC_089755.1, forward strand.
CTCTCGTATTCGCGGAACCGTTCCATACAGTCCGTGCGGAGATAATACTTAGAAATACCTTAAGCTTCATTTAAATGACGGAATTAACGGTACAAATAACGCTTAATGAACATTGGCAATCGTAACCTCAAGCGCCTAGAGACCAAATATGTATCTCTTAATTCACCCATATTTAACTAGAAACTTAAATTTAGACCAAATTTCAACTCACGTTTTCAACTTCAATCATTGATTTACATCGGTTGACCTTCAATTCGATCATTCAGTCAATATTTCCAGTGGAACTTGATTGATTTTTGTAACTAGTTCCACCAAAACGACATTTAAATCTACGAGGGAACTATTTGTTTACAAGATTACAAGACCGTCGTCAACATAGTTGTAGTAGTAGTAGTAGTAAGCGGAATTTGTCTTTGAAACGGCTCTCTTGTTCGTTTTATTCCTCCTTTGTGTTTGTATAAGTTTTTTTTATTGTCTCCGTAAAGCCACAATTCTTTTGTAAATTCTTTCCTATTTTCAATTTCCCCTTATCAGCAGATCTGTAAATAAAAGTACGATAGCTATCAATTCCTCTTTATTTTCCTGATATGGCTGTTGCACAAAACTGTATCTGTTTCTAATCTCATTATATGCTGGGCAGGAGAGTAAGAAATGTTCTAAATTTTCATTTTTTCCCCACAGCACAAACATTTTGTATCTTCCTCTTTTAGCCTCTTCCTATCGTTTAATTCTAGTGTGCCTAATAGTCATACCACGTTTCTTCTCTTACGTTTTCTTTATTTTTTCTGTGGATTCTTACTTTTGTGTTTTCATTCATTTCTCTCTCAAAAGCTTTTTTGTTACAGTTATTTATCATTTCTTTTAAGCTGTGTATTGCATTGTGGGTAGCGGAATCTTCTGATGTGTCATCATGGATCTTTCCCAGGCGAAGTGTAAATGTGCCCGGAAGTAAGTTTGTGAGTTGGTTACGATGAGTTTTGCTAGAGAGAAATATGTGAAAACTAGGTATTGGGCTTTGAACTGCTGTAGTGTTCAATTTGAGCACTGCATCTGGTTTTCTTTGGAGATGGATCATCGGGTTTGCTGAAGTGTGTAATGAGCTTTTATTAGAATGTTCTTTTTATTTTACAGGTCTGAGTGAAATTATGTTTCCTTCTGCTACCTGATTTTACGGTTTTTGTGCTCATTTATTTTTATGTGATTCCTTTTATTGCCGGTTTACTCATGTCATTTCAGCGAACTCTTCTTGTTATTTATGGGATGATTCTTCCTTTGCAGTGACGAGTCTATGTGAACTCATGTCTATGGGCACAATGCCCTGGGTTGAAGGGCATAAGCGAATGGAGTGGTGATCATGTCGACTAAAGACTCATTCTAACTATGTTTTGACTTGACTTGTTCAGTGGTGATATGGTGCTGGGACCATTTGCTATGTTCAAGTTTTGACTTTGGAAGTCAGAGTGTGACTTATTCATTTAACAAATTAGTGCTTTGTTAGATTTTCAAAATAAAATCTATTTTCGTAACTCGACAGTAATTTAGTGGCCTTTAGTTGTTTATGAGTTATGCTAGAGAGAGAGAGAGAGAGAGAGAGAGAGAGAGAGAGAGAGAGAGAGAGAGAGAGAGAAAGCTCGGTTCGGCTTGGAGAAGTGTTGATCAAGTCCACCAAGGTTTTCTTTTGTGTCCTCTTCGAGGTAAGTTGAAACATACCGCCCTCTCCGAGGGAGATAACATATATATAGAGACTTAAGACTAGTTGGGGTCCAAGAGGCCCTTGGCTTAGAATATTACTGGTTACTGTCCTTCGCACACAACAGATTCGATTTGAATGGCAGTAAGGGAAAGATGAGATTTATTCGTCGCTAGTATATGCAGCATGGTAAGTAAAATAATTTTGTGAAATATAAATATTTCTATATATCGATAGAGATAAAACAAAACTAGAAAATATCTTCAAATGCATATATAAGAAAAGAAATGGCTGTTTTGAGAAGACAAAACATATATTAATAGTAATTGTAAATTATATATATATGCATATATAGCTTTCTCTTTCAAAGAGCTGGGTAAATATTCCTTTCAATCAATCAAATCTCTCTCTCTCTCTCTCTCTCTCTCTCTCTCTCTCTCTCTCTCACACAGACACACACACACACACACACACACACACAGACACACACACACACACACACACACACACATATATATATATATATATATATATATATATATATATATATATACTGTATATATATATATATATAGGTATATATATATATACACACACACACACATATATATACATATATATATATATATATATATATATATATATATATATATATATATACATATACAGTATATGATATATATATATAATTGGATATACTGTATGTATGTTCCAGCATAACTCTGAAATACATTGAGCAATTTCAACCAGGCTTGGTTTACATATCACTTACTATCTGGAAAAGAATACTGTGGGGGTAAGACATCACTAGCACCAAAGGGCACCAAATGGGAAGGAGGGCTTCCCTGAGACAGGGCTGGTCCTGCCTGTGAAATGGGGCTGCTTATTCCCGTAGACTTAGTAATTTTACGAATTTTTCATAACTAATTTCGGCATACATATGACTTACTATCTGGAAAAGAATACTGTGGGGCAAGGCATCAATGGCACCAAAAGGGGTGGAATTTAGGAAGGGGGTGGCAGAGAAAGTGTGTGAGAGAGAGAGAGAGAGAGAGAGAGAGAGAGAGAGAGAGAGAAAAGAAACAACTACACAAGTATTGTAAAGTCCCCGCTAAGCAAGTTTTCTTTGATGACGGCCCATTTTCTTTGTACCTACGATTCGTCACGGTGGACGGGCTAGGTCACGAAAATTCAATTGTTTAAACTGTGTATGCAATTTTTTATCTGTTCATCAACTGTGTACCGTGTATTTCTTCTTTCGCAGACATCAAGATTATACTCAACTTTAATTCTGTCTATTGTTGCATTGTATATTGTACTTGTTCACTGTATTTATTTATTAATTGTTATCGACCTCAGGTCACCCTTGCTTCCATTGTCTTCCGTGGCCCGACGCCAGTCGGCCGCTATATAAACTGCCTGGACCTTGAATAAATCAGCAGTAACTTTTACCTGCTCGTTTCTTTAGCACCTCTTATAGTGGTGACCCCTGGCGTGGTTCCTGAAGCCATTAGCGGACCCATACGGCGACTCAGTCTTGGTTTCAGGAGCTTACTTTCGCCCTTAGTGGACTAATCACGGCGCTGAACCAGTGTTTGGGCGTGCTGACTCTCGTTGGCAAAATCACCAGCGTCATTAGCAGACTCACACGGCGAGCTCCCAAGTGCGTTTTGACACAAGTACCCTACTCCATATAAGAGGGCAAAGAGCGAGTATGGACATGGACATCCCCTCCCTCTTTCAATTAACCGCTGACCTTGTGGATTCAGAGGTCTACCTCTGTCCCATATCACCCGCGCCCGTCCCGTGCTGAGGCTCTCACGCTCCTCCACACCCCTGCCTGCACCCCGCACTCTCCCCAGCCCAGCCAACCCAGGGCCGCCCTGTCCATAAAACTGCCGCCGTTTACGCAGGGGAATCCGTCGGCGTGGCTTTACAGGGTCAAGAGCCAGTTCAGGATTGTAGATCTTCACGAGGAGGTGCTGCAGGTGGATATAGTACTTAACTCCCTGCCGGAGGAGATCTACAGTAAGCTCGTCCTGTGGGTGTCTGAAGCATGCCCCCTTACCTACCACCTCCTGAAGAAAACCCTCCTCCAGACATGCTCCCTGCTGGTTGCCGAGCAGGCCGCCCGCGCCCTCGACCTCACCATCAAACCGCGGCAGGATCAGAGCATCATGGAGTCATGGGGCATGATCCGAAACCTCCTCACCATCCCAGACACCGACGGCAGTAAAAAGAAGCGCTAGATAAGCCTGTCGCGGGAGATCCTCCTCTGTTAGCTCCTCCCGGAGGTCCGCACACAAATCCTGGACCCCTACGCGATGCCCCTTGAAGACCTGATCATCTCAGCACAGCACTTGACGGACTCCGTAAAGGCAACAAAGCAGGTACCAGCGCCCAAACTCCCAGTCAGCGCCATCCAGCAGGAGGAGGGCACAGAGGAAGAGGTCAACGCCGTCACCAGGAGGCACCCAGCGCCTCCCAACAGTTGGAATTCCCCTGGTCTTTGCCATTACCACAGGCGGTTCGGCAAAGACGCCCGGAACTGCCTGCCGCCCTGTTCATTCACCCGTTCAAAAAACGGGGGAGGTGGCGGCCAGCAGTACAAGCCGCCATGGCAGCAAAAGAACCCAGGGGCCCAGAACCAATAGGCTTCTACATCCTCGACACTGTCTCCGGCAGGATGATGCTGGTCGACATGGGGGCCGTTAGATCAATCTTCCCGGCATCTAGAGAGGACCATGGCGGGAACCAGGCCTGGCTGCCTCCTGACGGCCGCCAACGGGTCCCCATCCTCTCCTACGGAACCAGGCCCCTGTCGATCTCCATCCTTGGCCGGAGGTACTCCTGAGACTTCGTCATCGTGGACGTTAGGACCCCACTCCTGGGTGCGGATTTCCTGGCGCACTTCGGGCTGGCAGTTGACATCGTTCGGAAACGCCTCCTAGATACAGACTCCTGCCAGTCCCTCCCGTTGGCAACGGGACCCAAGGCGCCCACCATCTGCTCTGCTGGCCGCCCCTCCAATACTCGCAGCTGCTGACGGAGCTCCCTGACGCGTTCAGGCCTGAGCTCCGCCAAAAGTCCGGGACCCCAGCCAAACATGGCATATATCACCACATAAAAACAAAGGGCCCCCGCCACATGCGAAGTTCCGGAGGCTTCCCCCTTGACGCCTTCAGGAGGCCAAGGACGCATTCGCCAAAATGGAACGGATGGGAATCTGCAAGAAGGCCTCCAGCCCATGGGCCTTCCCCTCCACATGGTGCAGAAACCGGACGGTTCCTGGAGACCCTGCGGCGACTACAGGCGACTCAACCTGGCAATGGAACCTGACCATTACCCCCTGCCAAACATGCAGGACCTCACGGCCTCCTTCCACTGGGCCAAAATATTTACTAAGTTGGATCTCTTAAAATCATATTTTCAGGTACTGGTCGCACCAGAGGATATACCAAAGACTGCCATCATCATGCCTTTCGGGTCCTATGTGTTTGCCTTCTCTACATTCGGCCTGAGGAACGCTGGGGCGACTTTCCAGCGGCTCACGGACAGCATCCTGGGGGACCTAAAGTTCTGTGTCTGCTACATAGATGATATCCTTATATTTTCCAGGTTCCACAAGGAGCACCAGAAACACATCAGGGCAGTCCTGCAGTGCCTGCAGGAGAATGGCCTCGTTGTACGTTTTGACAAATGAACCTTCGGCGTATAGAAGGCCGACTTCCTGGGCCACGAGGTATCCCCAGATGACGTCTGTCCACTCACATCCAAAGTCGCAGCCATCACCAAGTTCCCCGTCCCCACCTCCGTCAAGGCCATCCAAGAATTTCTCGGGATGGTGAACTACTACAGGAGTTTCATCCCTGGAATCGCACACCACCACGGCGGAGGCCCTGAAAGACCAAAATCCTTGAGACCCTGTCAGCAAGGCCTTCTCCCTGACCAAAAACCTTGTTACCAGGATCCCAGCGCCCCCTCCAGCTGACAACGGATGCCAGCAACGTCGCCTGTGGTGCTGTCCTGGAACAGGTCATCAACGGCGCCTCCCAGCCCATCGCCTTCTTCAGCATGAAGTTCAACCCTGCAGAGGCCCGCTACAGCACCTTCGACAGGGAACTCTGCGCAGTGTACCGTGCAGTCCGGCACTTCAAGTTCCTCCAGGAGGGCACGCCCTTCACAATCTATACGGACCACCAACCGCTGGTCCACGCCTTCCCCAGGGGATGCAGGCAGGCAACAACATCTCTCGGCCATCGCTGAGTTCACCTGCTCCATCAAGTACCTCCCCGGCAGGAAAAACCCTGTGGCGGACGCCTTCTCCAGAGTCGAGCTGAATGCAGTGCAGCTGGGAATCAACTACAGAGACCTCGCCAGGTAGCAGGCCGCCGACCCAGAGACCCCAGCCTACCGCACCACCATCATGTCCCTAAAGTGGAGGGATGTGGCCCTCGCCCCAGGGGCCCAAATCTCCTCTGCGACGTCAGCACCGGTCAGCCCCGCACCCTAGTGCCAGCCTCCCGCTGCCGCCAGGTATTCGACATCATCCACGGCCTGTCACAGCCCTCCGGCAGGAAGACGGCCAAGCTGCTGTCAGAGAAGTTCGTCTGGCACGGAGTGCAGAAGGACGCAAGGACCTGGGTGAGACAGTGCCTGCATTGCCAAACCAGCAAGGTGGGGCGGCACACTGAATCCGGGGTAGGTGAGTTCCAGCAGCCAGGGCGGCGTTTCGGCCATGTGCACATTGATGTCGCCGGGCCCCTTCCCCTGTTGGGTGGGTCCAGATATCTCCTGATGGTGGTAGACCGCTCAACAAGGTGGCCCAAAGCCACGCCAATGCAAGAAGCCACCGCCAGCGCCTGCGCCGAGGCCCTACTCTCCAGTTGGGTCAGCCGCTTCGGCGTCCCGACCACATCACGACCTGTCCGAATCGTGGTCCACCCTGGCCCAGCTGCTGGGGACAGCTCATCACACCACCACGGCCTACAACCCAGCCGCCAACGGCCTGGTCGAGCGTTTCCACAGGTCCCTGAAGGCGTCCCTTATGGCCTGCTGTACCGCCGAGGACTGGAAGTACCAGCTGCCGTGGGTCCTCCTCGGGTTGAGAACCGCCCCCAGGGCCGACGGCGCCCCTTCCGCAGCCGAAAAAACCTACGGCGAGCCCCTCATGGTCCCGGGTGAACTAGTGACAGAGGATCACCACAACCCATCGGTCCAGAGGCTTCGTGAAATCATTGGCAAGTTCGCCCCCTACAAGAGGACATATACTGACAGGTCGGCCACCTTCACACCGCCCAGGATGGCCTCCACTACCCATGTCTTAGTCAGAGATGACGCCGTCCGCCCGCCACTGACCAGGCCCTACGAGGGGCCCTTCTGCGTGCTGGAGTGGAACAGCAAGGCATTCCTGCTCACACTCCACGTGAGGGACAATTGGGTGTCAATCGACTGGGTCAAGCCCGCCCTCCTGGAGGAAGACACAACTGTCAGCACACCGCACCCTCCACCGGCACAGCCACCGTCGCAACTGGGCCCTCGCAAGAAGCGGAAACGCGGCCACCCCCGAAAAAGGCCGCCCACACCCACATTCAGCCACCCCCACACACAGGGCGTCCATCTGTTGTCATCACGCAGCCGGGGCACCCTTCAACGCCCCAGCAGATTCGCCGATTAATCAGACGTTACCTACTTCTTGTGGGGGGAGTATTTGTAAAGTCCCCACTAAGCAAGTTTTCTTTGATGACGGCCCATTTTCTTTGTACCTACGATTCGTCACGGTGGACGGGCTAGGTCACGAAAATTCAATTGTTTAAACTGTGTATGCAATTATTTATCTGTTCATCAACTGTGTACCATGTATTTCTTGTTTCTCAGGCATCAAGATTATACTCAACTTTAATTCTGTCTATTGTTGCATTGTATATTGTACTCGTTCGCTGTATTTATTTATTAATTGTTATCGACCTCAGGTCACCCTTGCTTCCATTGTCTTCCGTGGCCCGACGCCAGTCGGCCGCTATATAAACTGCCTGGACCTTGAATAAATCAGCAGTAACTTTTACCTGCTCGTTTCTTTAGCACCTCTTATAGTACCATACAGCACGGTGCAGGTGCAGAACATGATCAAAGTCACTGTTGTTAAGATTTAAATATCACGATTCTCGTTAGGGTCATTTAGGTTGCCATCTATTGATATCTTTTATTTGATATAAGTTTACTAAGTATATATTATGCATGCTAATACACACACTGACCCAAGGGGACGATCCCTTATCTAAAGTGCATTGTGGGCACTGAAAAAGATAATTCTTGCAGCAATAGTGCAGTGGTAGGACTGCAGCGGCTCAACACCTTTAGCCATTGCTATCACGGACACGGTCAGTTCTGTAGCAGTACAGTAATGCAGTTGACTAATGACTGACATGTCCAGTTCATCTAACATTTCTTTTTCAATGGATAGTAACATGGAAGATTCCAAGTTTTCCTCAGACATCGAATTTCTTAACCTTGTCTTTATAATCTTCAGTTTTGAATATGCCCTCTCAGACTTCCTTAAGACGCGAGTTGCATTGATTTTCCATAACCTGTCCTCCGTAGGGGGGTAGTGCCGTCAGTGCACCTCACGAGGTGCACTGTAGGCATTACTAAAGGTTCTTTGCAGCGTCCCATCGGCCCCTAGCTGCAACCCCTTTCATTCCTTTTACTGTACCTTCATTTATATTATCATTCTTCCATCTTGCTATCCACCCTCTCCTAACGATTATTTCGTAGTGCAACTGCTTTGAGGTTTTCCTCTTGTTACACCTTTCAAACCTCCTACTCCCAATTACCTTTTCAGCGCTGAATGACTTCATAGGTCCCAGTGCTTGGCCTTTGGCCTAAACTCCATATTTTGTTCCATAACCTGTCCTTTTGGTCTTTCAGCATCTGATAGATCTTGTACACTGAACTTTCTAGCTTCCAATAGACTTCATGACAAGGCATATGATAACCTTTATGAACTATATAAAATAATTTGCACACTAGCTGTTACCCAAGTACAGTGCGAGAGGGCATTTTCAAAACTGAAGATTATAAAGACAAGGTTAAGAAATCCGATGTCTGAGGAAAACTTGGACTCTTACATGTTACTATACACTGAAAAGGAAATGTTAGATGAACTGGACACTGAAGTAATTGTTAACAATCCTCCAATGAACTTAAGCGATTGCTCCTAATATAGTGAGCTGCATGTAATAGGTTTTTGTAGGTTTTAGCTGTCTATATATAAATTGTGCAGTACAAGTATGCTTAGATATAACCAAGTATTATTTCAAAATTCTAAATAAGTTAGTATATGCATATTATACTTCTGTATTGAGAGTATACTTTAATAATTTTGTGTGTTTTGCAAGGGTCTCATGAAAAATTATGAAAGTAAGTAATCAAAACAAATATAAATCTAGTCTTTTGTTGGCTAGACCAAATAAAAGGGAGGTAATAAAATTTGACATGTGTATGATTAATGATAAATGCTATATATGTTTAAATTATCTGAAAGAAAACTTCTATGTTAGTAGAAAACTTACAAAGAATGCAGGCTATATATATCTTCTTGATATTTCACTGAAGATATTTAATTTTCTTTGCAGGTTTATTGGACTACATTTTTAGTTTGCAAACATTTCAAAATAACACTACTGTACATGTCATTAAACTTTTGATTAGAAATTCAACTAAGCAATTGTGTATCTATATTTGGTATTATTTTGTACTATCAATCATATATCTAGGTGACTTGCACTTATTAGTGAAAAATAAACAATCCAGTAATTTGTCTTCTGAGTTTCCACTTATGCATTTTCAAATATTTTATAATATTGTGACTGAGGGTTGGAGTGGGCCCACCTTTTTGTTACCTGGTAACCACAATTTCTAGACCCAGTGTTTATTGTGGCCAGAAGGTAGCCTGTGTCAGTGTAGAGCACAGTTCACGCCCTAGTAACTGATGAGACCAGTTACATGAACAGGAATGTTGGGTCATTGAAAGCTGACCTCTCTGGTGTTGGTTTTGGATTTCAGACTTGAATAAAGAAGCAGGGTAGACTCGAGATCAAGTAGGAGGAGTATGTAGTTGGTCGCATCACTGTGCACCTGTGCACTTCAGATTTCTACCACAAAACCAGGAATGGTCTTCCATGTAACACCGGCGCTGTTACCACTGTCGGAACCTATATGTGGAATCATAAGAGGTCCTCTGGTGGAGAAAGAAACAATTTTGTTGGGTTTCTTTGACATCTTGTTAGCATTATTCGCATTTATGCATTGGGTGTTTCCTTGGGGAAGTTGGAAATCTGATGAGTTCTCTCCATTCTCATGGGATTCATGCATTTTGTGCCTGAATTCACACGAGGTTCATTTTTCCAAGATCTTAACATACCTCTCTGAATTAGAGACTCAGTGGAAGCCCCAAGTTTTGAGGTTCATGTGTTCTCCTGTTGAGAATTGGCTCATGGATTTTGAGCAGATTTTGATGTGTGCTTATTGTAGTGGTGTATATTTGCACAAACACCTTAAACATTTTTGTCAATACTGCTCTGATGTAACAATGAGTTAACAGTTTTCATTTTACTTTTGTAGTTGTTGAAAAAATCTGTTTATTGCAGATGGTTTTAGTTTTCTCTTCCAGTCTTGTGGCTAAGCAAAAATTGTGATATCTCTTCAAAGGATATGGAACTGATATTGTCATAATGAAGTGTAGTGCAGTTTGAAATGTGTTTTGGGCCTGTTTGTCTTGGTCGTCAATAAAGTCGTTGAACTGTTGTCTTTTCTTGCTTGCAGTCCCCTTTAATTTCACATTACACCCAATTCTGAAATTGGGAGAAAACAAGTACAAATCATCATATAAATAAAGTAGGAAGTAGGCCTTGTATTCCAGTTCTCTTTGCGGTGTGTGTGTGTCTCTTGGAAGAATGAGTGGACCGCATTAGCTGTCATCTGAAGTTGCATACACACACACACACACATGACAATGGAATTTAGTGAGGCTCCTTTATGCCTAGGCCTATATCGTAGTATCTTTAGATCCTTTTAGAAACTGTGAAGCGCCTGTGAACTTTAGTGTACCAGTATTCCTAATGGTGTCCTTCAAGGCCGTGCTTCTGTCTAGCTTGGTTTTGTGAATGCTAATTGCATGCTACTCCCTTTGAAATTGGTTTACATGTATGTTGTCACAATGCACAGTCTCAGAAAATTTTTATTCCTTTTGTCTGTAAGACTGTGGGTAGGTCTTCTGGCAGTAACACTGATGCTGATTCTTTCCGTGCTGCTTTGTCCTCATTACTTGTTCTTTTTTTTGGTATCTTCACAATTGGACATTCTATCCTAAGGCAGCTTTCTTTTTTTTTTTTTTTACACTCCAGTGACCTTAAAATCACCACTTTTGAATGCTTGTTTTGAATCAAGTTATCATAGTAAAGTAAGACTAATCTTCTTCTAATTTCTGTATATCACAATCTGTGAGACAATTAGGGAACGTGACCCCACAGATCTGCCAATTTAGAAGGGAATGATTGTGGGGTATTAACAGTCGCTTACAAATAATCTTGGTGGAGCTGATTCAAAGGCTTTCAGTTTTGTCTGTGACTAACCTCTCACTTTCAATTTTGAATTCTCTTCAGCTCTGCCACAAGGCCACCATCCTTTGCAATGGTCAAAATATTCAAGATGACTCCTGAATGATTCCTGCAGCACCGTTTCTTCAGTTAAGGTGAAAAGTTGAAAATATTTGCCATGTTAGCGGGGTCAAGTTTATTTACTTATATTTAGCTTTTAACCAGTAATTGTATGATTTCTCTGCATAGAGGCATCTATGAGAAGTTGTATATCTCTCTCTCTCTCTCTCTCTCTCTCTCTCTCTCTCTAATCTCTATTCCTATTTTATCTCTCTCTCTCTCTCTCTCTCTGTCTCTCATCTAATCTAGATTATATTCCTATTTTATCTCTCTCTCTCTCTCTCTCTGTCTTATACAATCTAGATTATATTTGAATTTCTCTCTCTCTCTCTCTCTCTCTCTCTCTCTCTAATCTCTTATTTTCTCTTTTATCTCTCTCTCTCTCTCTCTCTCACCCAGCACCAGAAGAAGCAAGCAGGCATAAAAAAGTCTGTAGAATGGTGGACAAATTAGTAAGAAATGCAAAGATAAATGAGGATAAGGGAGTTGCATCAGTTTGTAAGGAAAACCTAAAAGAATTCTTTGCACATGTTAATAGTATGAAGTCAATAAAAAATAGCATAGGTTCCTTAAGAGAAAGTAGAGAAAACCTAGTGAACTCAAACTTGGAAAAAGCGTATTTATTGAATAAGTTTTTTACTAGTGTTTCCACAATTGAAGACACTACCTCAATCAGTGAACCAGCTATTGAGCATGAAGGGAAGAACCGCTGGACAATATAATATTTACAGAAGAAGATGTTAAAAAACAAAATAGAAAAACTAAACAAGTTCAGATCACCTGGTCTGGATGGGATTCATCCATGAGAAATAAAAGAGTTAAAAGAGGAGATAGTTCCTCACCTGTATAAACTCTATAGAAAAACTGCAGAAGAACGAAAGGCACCAAAAGGATGGAAACTGGGTAATGTGCCCCAGTTTACAAAAAAAGGTCCAAGAGAAAGAGCCAGGAAATTATAGACCAATCTGTCTAACGTCAGTCCCTTGTAAGATTTTTGAGTCCATAATTGCAGATCAAATTGTGGATCACATTGATAGAAACAACCTGTTGTTAAACAGTCAACACGGCTTCAGACAAAACAGATCGTGCCTATAAAACCTCTTGGAGTTTTTTCATAACATGCTTGGTATTTACGACAGTAGTAGAGCAACAGATATACTCTACTTAGATTTACAAAAGGCCTTTGACAAAGTTCTACACAAGAAACTAATGATAAAAGTTAAAGATTTAGGAATTGTAGGAGAAATAGCAGACTGGATCGAAGACTGGCTAACTAATAGAAAGCAGAGTCGTAATAAATGGTGAAGAATCAAAATGGGAAGATGTGACAAGCGCAGTTCCTCAGGGTTCTGTCCTTGACCCGCTCTTGTTTTTGATTTACATTAATGAACATTGATGTAGGCTTATCTAGCAGGATAGCCAAATTTGCAGATGACACCAAACTACTGTAGGTGTAAATGCAGCAGATCCAGATACAGTGGAAAGTTTTAGAAATGATTTAAGGAAAATAGGAGAGTGGTCAAAGAGATGGCAAATGCCATTTAACTTGGATAATTGTAAAGTGTTACAAATAGGAACAAGTAACCCTCATGCCAACTACGTGCTGCTTGGGAATGACATAAATAGTGTAGAACAAGAAGAGGACCTTGGAGTCATTATTACCAAGGACTTAAAATCCACAAAAAAGTGCATAAAAACTGAAAAGAAGGCACAGAAACTAGTGGGATACATAAAGAGGCAGTTCAGATACAGAAACAAGTAAACGGTGCTACAGCTTTACACATCAATAGTTAGACCTCATCTTGAATATGCAGTAAAGTTTTGGTCACCAACACTAAGAAAGGACATAAATAGATTAGAAGGGGTACAAGCAAGAGCCACAAAGTTAATTCCATCCATCAGGCAAATAGGTTACCAAAACGACTAGAGTCTGAACATGTATGGCTTAGAAACACGACGATTGCGAGGACAACTAACAGAAACATTCAAAATACTGAAAGGCATAACAAAAGTAGACAGTAACCTCTTCACATTAAACGAAAACCAGACAAGAAACTGAAGAGATGCAACACATCTCATTGTGGGAACTTCTCCACATACAAGATATGTGACACATGGAATAAACTGCCACTAGAAATTGTAAACAGCAACAGCGTGGAAGAGTTTATGAGAAAGCCAAACAAAATCATTAGAACACTTTGAATGAACAGTAAAACCTGCTCCTAGAGATGGACTTTAAGTCTCTTGAGGCATCCTAATCCTTGTACCTCCTCGTAACTCTCTCGTCTAATTCAGATTATATTCATTTCTCTCTCTCTCTCTCTCTCTCTCTCTCTCTCTCTCTCTCCCATCTAATCCAGATTATATTCTCTCTGTCTCTCTCTCTCTCTCTCTCTCTCTCTCTCTCTCTCTCATCTACTCTAGATTATATCCACCTCTCTCTCTCTCTCTCTCTCTCTCTCTCTCATCTACTCTAGATTATATTCGTATTTCATTCTCTCTCTCTCCCGCCCCCCATCTAATCCAGATTATATTCGCTTTATTTCTCTCTCTCTCTCTCTCTCTATCTAATCTAATATTGATTATATCCATCTCTCTCTCTCTCTCTCTCTCTCTCTCCCTCCTCATCTACTCTAGATTATATTCGTATTTCTCCCCCACCCCCACTCTCTCTCTCTCTCTGTAGAAAAGTCACTGATGATTGTGAGAAAAAGGGTGTAAGCATATTAAAAAAAAATATTAAAGTATTTAAAAAACTAGGAAAAATTAATAATTCACCAGACAAGTTAATAAAATTTAGATGGAATTACCTGAAACTAACTTGAGAGCGAAACTGATTAAAAATCCATTTTCTAAAGAGTACTGACTGGTATATTAAGGAACAAACTTAAGATGTGTGAGTATAAGGATAGAGAATAAGGTTTAGTAAAACGCTTAGAATACCACGTAAAGCTTACTATTCTGGATAAAACTTGGTCTTAAAATGACCGCTTAAAGCTTACGAGTTAAAACATTGTCTTTCCAGAATCCCTGGAAGCTTACGAATATAGATAGGAAGTTCCCCATAAGAACAAGCCATGAATAAGGTAGAGCTTAGCGTACAAAGAATGTCAAAGAGAATGCCCGCGTATAAGGGCATTAGTGTATGCGATGACGTTATGTATGGCGACACTAGTAAAATGACGTCATAGGCAGTAGGCCTACTATATCATTTCAGTCTTTCAGTTTAATGGGTAACTATAGTCAAGTTTGGGACTTCATAAATACATTTGTGAAGGTAACTTGACAGAATAAAGAGAGGAAATAAAAACAATGGAATAACCGGGCGGTTTTTTTTATTTAAATCCAAGAATTGATTTTATAGTTTGGGTTACTTATAACACATAAAAATCCCATATTCTTTTTTACCCCGTGGAGCTAGCATTGCAATGCCCCGAGGGAGGGATTGCCCTCAGCAGAGGTATAAGCAGTCAGCTGCCAGCACTGAAACCAACTCAAAAGGGCTGTTTTCTAAACTGACAACAGCTGATTGCGGAGGTGAGAATAACCGTGTATACTTCCCTTGTGCCTTCCCAGATTTATTCCAATTTTCTTTGTTCCTCAAGAGTGTTAAGAGACACTTTCAGATGCCCAGGACTCCAAGGGGGTGGGTGTAAGGCTATATATACAACCGAGAAAAGCCTTGCCTTACGCTCACTCTTATAGCTGTGGTATTTTCATATCCAGGTAAATGTTGACCTGACGTGTAGCCTCTAATGAAACACGGCGTGAAAAACCAGGGTTTCGTTCCGAAGTGTAATGGCCCCTCCTAAAGTAACCCCGTGGAGTTTTCTACTTTTCGTTTTCATAGGGATTCGAAAGCGTAAGTCTCCCTTACATTTTATTATAGAAAATGGATCTTTAGGTATAGATTGAAACCTCACAGAAAACGAAGGAACAAGTAATGAAAGACGTTGACTGCGATTAATGTATTTCGATCGTCTTCGCCATTTGACATCGACTTTATGCTTGACAGAACACTTTACCTTGAGACGTGAAGGATAATTCATTCACAAATATTGATCAATACGGCTATTTAATCTTCATTTATAAAGATATTTATGTATAAAACTAACCTTATTCTTTTCAGTACGGATTTGACTAAAATAACTGATTACATTTCAAGGTTCTCATACAGCCTGTTCCCTGGCATCTGTCAGCTTTTTGCCGTCAAATTTATCGCCAAAATATCAATACTGGCGGCTAAGTTAGTGCTGTGCCATGTTCACAATCGTGTTACGAACACGACACTTCAATTTTGTCAAAAGCACTGGCCACCTGATGTAAAATCTGACGGCAAAATACTCAAGTATGTCAATGCTGTTGTTACACCCACCAGATATATCAATACTCTATAAGACTGCCTTCAAATTCTCTGATTATTTTTCGGATTAGTCCCATTTAGTTGAACTTTTTAAAACTGAAATGACCAAATTTCACTTGACACTCCTATCATTAGATTTCGTTCCTTCAAGTACCTTTGCCTGACTAACTTTTTCCAAATAAATTTGATGACACAATGCTTTCGGTTCCAACTCGTAAAAACACCATGTTCCATTATTAGAGGGAAATTTTCCTCCTAACCATTAGAAGACTTCAGTTTGGCAGAAGTTTTAGCTAAACATTGCCCCAAATATTTTGACAAAATTAGCAGGAAAGAATGAATTCAGCTGGTAGCCTACCTAAATGAATGGCTAATCCGGGGGCCCACCAGAAAAGAGTGCTTACGAAACCTAAGAGTGGTAGTTGACAGTCTTCAGTTGAAAGGTTTTCTAATAAATTGGAAAAAATCCAGCCTTACACCCAGCAGACGTTTTCAGTGGCTGGGACTTCGTTGGGATACTCTTCACAGCCTGTTGTCTTTCCCCACCAATACCCAAAACAGAATGAGGAAGGACCTCAAAAGGTTCCTTGCACCGCCCAGCATTTCCAGACAGCAGTTGGAATGTATGATGGTCCTATTACAGTTCGCATCCGTGATAGATCCAGTCCTCAGATTACAACTAAAAAATGTAAACAAATTTTGGCTGTTGCTTGCAAAAAAAAAAAAAAAAAAAAAAAAATCACAATGGAACTCATCAAAAGGAATGAAAAGGCTGGAAGGAGTCTCTGGCAAAATAGGTCACCCTGACTCCTCCATCTGTATGAGTGATAATATACACAGATGCCTCCTTGACAGGTTGGGGAGGTCATTGGGAGGATAGTCAAGTAGCTGGGAGGTGGTCACCTGCTCTGAGGAAATGCCATATCAACTTCCTGGAGCTGATGGCTGTCTTTTTGTCTCTCAGAAAACTGAAACCTCCAAAAGAGACACATTTTGTTAGTCCTAGACAACATGACTGTAATGTCCTGCATCAAGAGTTCGGGTTCACATTCACCCCCTCTCAATACAGTAATGCTATCCATCCTTCAGATGGTCCAGGCGAAGAAGTGGCACTTGTCTGCAATTCATCTCACAGGGTCTCTCAATGTAATAGCAGACTCTCTATCAAGGGAAATGACAGCCTCAACAAAGTGGATGTTAGGCTAGTCACTCTTTTCAATGAAATGCCAACATGCTTCCACACCAGAAGTTGACCCATTTGCCACATGTGAGAACCACCAACTTCTAATGTGTGTGTGTCTCCAAACTTGGACAATCAAGCAATAGTAAAAGGTGCACTCCTACAGGACTGGAACAAATGGAGGATGACATACCTTTTTCCTCTATTGTCCCAGATTTTGAAAGCTTTGAACAAACTTCTAACCTTTAAAGGAACCACTTACTTAATAGCCCCAAATTGGCCAAACAGGCATTGGTTACTACCATTTCAACAATGGGCTAAGAACTCAATTCCATTACCTTCTGCTGTCCTATCCCAGACATTAGGAGGGAATGTCGTCTATGCATCCTCCTTTCTGAGCCGAGATATTCACGTGTGGATTTTTAAAATCTTGTCTTTCATAAAAATTACTTACCGAACATTGCTAGGTACCTAGTGCAGAAACTATAGACGTCATCTATTCGGCAATACCCATCCATATGGAAAGTATGGTTAGATTATATCAGTGCTGAGAACCCAATTAAGATTTCTGTTGAAACACTTTTATATTTTCTGATATACCTCTTTTTACAACAGTCATGGCATAAAGGCTTGAAACCCTTGCTTTTGGATTTGGTATTGTACTAGTTCTTAGGCTTCTGTCAACCCCTCAATTCATATGCAACTCATATTCTGCAAAAGGCGATCTTCTTAATTGCTTTGGCATCAGGAGCTTGTATTAGTGAACTGGGCTCTCTTAGATGGGGACGTTACATCATTCAAACAGCTAACCATCAATTATTATTGTCCCCTGGCCCATCATTCCTGTACAAGAATGAGAACCCTTTAAAGAGGAAATCTCCTATTTTGCTTAATTTGTTAGACAAAACATTATGTCCTTGTTCAAGCACTTAAGGTTTACCTAGAGGTCACAGCAAGCATCCCAGAGGGTCTGATTTTCCTACACCCTAGCACAAACACACCACTCTCTCAACAAGGGCTGAGAATAATTTTAGTGTCCCTTATTAAAAAGGCAGACCCACACTCCTTTCCTAAGCCACATGACATTAGGAAAGTAAGTACATCATTGGCTTTCTTCAGAAATGTCTCTTTCAAAGAAGTCTCCGAGTGTACAGGGTGGTCATCAGAGACAGTACTCTTGAAAACATTATTGCCACGAGCTCGAACAAATTTGACAACGCTGTGTATCAGTAGGTGGTATGGTTAGTCCTGACCCCATAGATGCTACAGCGGAAAACCAGGGGTCTTCTTGATGTGGTGGGTATGCTAAGATATTGCTGGGAAAGGTGCAACATTACTATGATCAAATGCAACATATTCAGGTAAGTCACTGTAGAACTACATCCTAATATTCATAAGTTCGTGTTTAGTTTCATGTCCTTTGTCACCAAACCCTATGGGTATCTGGCATAAAGAATGTGGTTTAAAACTTGTGGCTCGACCTTGGACCAAAATATTTTATCTGGGTTGTTGGGATTGAAATTTAAGAGCTTAAGCCATTTCGTCAGCTGTCAATTTCTTTGGCAACTCCTTTGAGGACGAACAGGGGCTACGCTATCAAAAAAAACAGGCTTTGATGTAGGAAAAACCTATTTTTGTAGCTGCTGTGACGAAAAGGCACGGGATTTGGTAAATAATCATCCTGCATAGACCTAAAACAGAGTAACGAAGACCAGGTCCCGCAGCAATACGTGGTTGACAAAATGGAGACCTATGTAAGATGAGCTGCGCTACATCTTGCAGGTTGATTTTAGGAATGGAACTAAGGTAGTCACTGTAGACAAGAAAAAGAGCCCTCTTGTCTGAATCCTATATTCTATCAATGTCAACGTGCACTATACTGACCGCAGTTAACTAAAAGACAATTCTTTGAAATGAGTTTGTGTCTCTTATGGAGCCTCTATGGACCATGAGAGGGTAACTCCTTTGAGGACTCACAGCGGCTACCAAAAATTGGCTTTTCTTATGTCAAAACCTATTTTTGGCCATCATACACCATTTGATACAAAACTCTAGCAGCAAAAGTCCACAGGCCCACTACGCCAGATCATAACTACATGCCAAGCAAGCATTTGCTTGTATACCAGTACAAACATAGAATGAAAGTAATTTAATGCTTGCCTCAGCAGCAACCTTTGCACACCCTCCTTGGACTCTTTGTACATAATGGCATCCGAAAGGTCTATACATTCTTCAGAAAATTGGAATACATCTGGGGCACAAAAGAGAAATGTATAAAGCTATTCCCATCTCGGCAATCAGCCCTTTGAGTCAGCTCCAGTGATGACAACTAACTGCTTATACCTCTGCTGAGGACACTCCCTCCCTGGGGCACTGCAATGCTGACCCCAAGGAGCCCTTTATTGTAAGTCTTTCCAGTTTTCTATCTATACAGTGTAAATATATGAGAACTTCTGTACTTCAACTTACATCCCTTAATAATGAGCAAATTTCAATTTTCAGTTTCCTTTAAACTGCTTAGGTTTAGTGATGAATGTTTACAGGCACTGGTCTAGTTCTCGCTTTATCCTCAGCACTAAATACAAGAACCTTTTTCTCAAAACACTGAGAAGAGAATGTTAGACTGAGGTACTTAATCCCTGTGTCTGGAAGCAATGGCAAAGGCACCTAGATGTTGTGTAGTTTGCTTGGAGGTGGGGTGAGGTGGGGTGGGGGTTTAAGCAAATCATGTTAGCTGTCCAAGACTCCTCCAGTGATGAATATGGAGTACAAGGTAATTTCAGCAATAAGTAACGAGGAGACATTACAGAGAACCATGTAGACTTTGGAAAAGCACAAACGTACAGAACCGATTTAGTAAAACAATAAGAGAGAGAGAGAGAGAGAGAGAGAGAGAGAGAGAGAAACTTCATCAATAAAGTGCGAGGACTTTATTACAGTAAGATAAATGCATGTTTTCTGCTGTCAAGTATTCAGGTGGTCAGAACTGCTTCTACAGTGCAAAAGTGTGCAACTCTGTAAGTTCCAAGTTGTGCTGTAAATCTTACGTATTTCTAAGTAGCAACCTCAATGAGAGACGGAAGAAATGGCATTGAGTGTGTAGTGTGTACAGTCTAGTCCATATAAAGGAAATCTAATCCGAATGGACAATGCCTATGTTATACCAGCTCAGAAAATGCGATAATGCCGAAAATATTGCTACCTCAGATCACTTAAATGTTGGCCAGTGAGGAAAATTGTATAGTTGTAAGTCTCTAAGTTCAGAGTCTATCAAACCCAAATTGCAATGTCCTGAAGGTATACTATAACTAAGGAGACAATGGATATTGTTATGGTCTTGATGTTTTGGTACCACTAGAGTTTATTCAATAGTTATTAGCTTTACTTCCTGGTGGTGGGACAAAAAAAAAGGCACTAATTAATTTTTCTAGCTAAATGAAAGACAAGACTTGTTGATAACTAAGCAGAAAGCCGAAATACAGAAGTCCTTGCACAAGAAAATAATGTGCAATTTAGTATTACAACAATTTTACATGGCAGTATTAAAATTTTCAAGGTAAAGTTTTAACAGTGTCATTTAACTGAAATTCAGTGGGAATTGTATGAAACACATTAACACAAAAACAAAAATTCATACCTTCACTTACAAGAAAATCTCCTTATGTCAAGACACTGTTGTATTGGTACAGTGTTATTATACCAACTTAACGGACAGCTTGGGGTCTCTCCTTCTGGTAAGTAATGAAATACGCTAAGATAAAAAGACTTACAGAATAGGGTACCCCGGGCCTAACTCTCATAGTTTATACTCAGTAAAATTTCTTGGCACTAACACTGTCCCTACTTCTATTTGTCTTAAACTCTAGGTGGCTCAATTACCATAAGAAAAGAGCCATTTACTGCTATCACCAACTAACTTCCTCTACAGTAATAGTCACAAACACTAGAACTGACCCATAATCAGCAGGGAAATGACAGAGAAAATAAACTAGTCTCACAAAACTTAAAATTTCAAAATACCAAGATTTTACACATGAAAGTTATGAATACTTAAATACTGTAATCTATTTCCATACATAATTTTCCTATTGTAACAGCT
Source organism: Macrobrachium rosenbergii (assembly GCF_040412425.1). Lineage (NCBI taxonomy): Eukaryota > Metazoa > Arthropoda > Malacostraca > Decapoda > Palaemonidae > Macrobrachium > Macrobrachium rosenbergii. Next base: position 17,649,178 of record NC_089755.1, read on the forward strand.
AATCCTTTACCAAATTAGTTTTCTAATTGTGAATGTTCTGAAAGGTAGTGGCGCTGAAAGGCCACAAACTTCGGTTCCATATGTTCATTACACCCAGGACACAGTCCAAAACTTTAAAAGGTGTTGTTTTGAGTTTGTTTTATGGAATCTTTAAACATTTAACTTTGGTTCCATGTGAACAACTGTTTCTACCCCACCCAAAGAATACGTTTCCCCATACACCTCATGTCATGTTCTAAAAATGTTTACTTTTGTTAAAGTACTATACAAATTGTTGAGATGATTGACTTCAAAATCTGTCAGATAGTTTCAACCGGCAAGCTGTAGATCATCTGGAAAGGTGAGAAAGAGTTAGCATCATGGAAAACCGAGGTCTTTTTGCTGGCATGGTGTCAAAATAAGGACATTATTAGCTACAACCAGGCCTAAAGTCTTCATTACTATTACTATGAATGGCACAGGTGGGGTATTGGTCATTTGTCTGTACTGCTTTATCAAGGATATTTTTGCAAGATGCATTCAATCTGCGATCCTAGCTGTTAAATAATAATAAAATATGGTCCACAACATAAATTGCACCAAAACTGGTAAGGCTTTTTATTGTTGCAAATGCAACCTCATTTCTCAGTTTTGCTAAGAACCAGAAAGGTATCTCCTTCTGAAGTGATTCCAACACTATAAAAAGAAAATCATGGGTTAAAAGGTAATGATTGCTACTTGGCCAGGTTTTAACATTTTTAAGGCATTTGACAATTTGCTAGATTCTGTTCAAAATTTAAATCCGCAAGAATTTCAAACTTTGAAGATTTAGATTTATCTTTCTGTTATAAACCATGACATAATGCTATGATTTCTGAGCCATTCATCAAAAGTAATTACTGGTTGCTTTAATGGAGATACTGCAAATGATAGTCTATAAAATTCTTGCCAAAACCCACTCAGAATGTTAGATTGCAATATTTTTGAGTTTATGGTAAATCAACCCAAAATTCTGCAGTACTTATACATTTTAATCAACCATACCCAGTATATCATACTTAGGTAATGCTTTCTCCAAAGGAACATGAGTTTACGCTTTCTATTTGTATCAGTCAACAGATCTTGCTTAATTCCTGGTCAGGACACTATCCCAAATCTTGCCGGTCCTCCCCATGTACTGTATCTGGGTCCAAATATGGCAGTTTGCATAACCAGTGCAGGCTGCAACTACAGAAAATCTCCACTTCAAGTAACTGAGCAAAAGCTTTACTCTGAGCAAGAAAATGCAAGATTTGTTGAGTTCTGTCATCCTAAAATACCTTACGTTGCCCAAACGAACTTTTAGCAGACAGTTTTGCAAGCCTTATACAGTACCTGAATGACCTGGATCTGTCTAATATCTTGGATTTGTAGCTGGTATGCTTAAAGACTAACTCTGTGAACACAATGATTTCAGTCTTTTTGTAAGGAATGACAGTGGTCATAGCTGATTAGCAACAATCTACTTTCTTTAAGTTTTACTCTCATCCTATCTTGATTGGGCATTGGGTTTTCCTACATGCTTATTTTACCCATGGGTACTGATTTTGATCAAAGATTGTTTTAAATCTTTCAATAACCAAGCTCAGGATTTAAAAAAAAATTCATGTAGACCTACTGCAGAAGATTCTGTTTAAAGCTTGCTACTGAACTTCAAGGAGATGAAAATTGTTTAATTGCATATCTACTATGGGGGATATTTCAGATACATTTCACGACTTATACAAGTGACTATTATACCAGAATTAAAGTTTACATTATTCTACTGTACAACCAATAACTGAAGACAGATTCACACAGTTGTATTGATGAAAATGCTCCAGAATTTCAAGTACACAACACAAACACCTAAACTCTATAGTTATGGCTTTTTCTCTGAAACTAAATAGTATTTGTTCTCTCTTTTGGGAAGGAATCTTGACTGGTTACCTGATCAAATCTGATGTTGCAATAAATAAAGATCAACAGCTCTGGAGCTAATTGAAATTACCCTCCATATTGGAGTTCTCACAATTATACTTGATGCCACACTGTGTTCATTAAATTAAGATTACCAGAACAAAACGATAAGGGGGAAAAAGGAGTTTGAGATTGTGAGAAAAATCCTATAGCTACTTGAGAGCAAGTGCATAAATCTGAGTAAATCCTCCCTAATGTACACAATTGGTCCATTTTTCTTCAACGAGACATCAATTACCTCGACCTTTTGACTGAATATGTGGCACCACAATAGATGACCTTCAATCAACCATTTTCCAGCAAGGCGGTGCACCACTACATTGGGGACAGCATGTTCGCGGGTTCCTAAATCAAAAATTTCCAGACCAGTGGATTGGAAGGATGGCCCAGTTCCCTGGCCACCTCGTTCACCAGATATCACTCCCCTGGACTTCTTTCTATGGGGTTATGTTAAAGATATCGTGTATCGGACAAAGATGTGGGACATCATTGACCTCAAGCGAAAGACTACTGAAGCCATTGCCACCATTGATGAGGCTATGCTACAGCGAACATGGCAAGAAATCAAGCATCGTCTTGATGTGCTTCGTGCAACCAATGGTGCCCATATAGAGTGTATTAAATGAGAGAAAAAACTTCAATATCTACTCATTTTGTAGAACTTTTCACGTATTTGTCTGTTCATTGCCTTTTGTAACATATTTTTTAAAATTATAAAGGGACTTTATAGAATACTTTATATGTTTCTTTTGTAACACTCAAGCGTGATAAACTTAATTATTGATAAAATGTTCCTTGAAGTTTATTACTTAACCTTATAATTTAAGATAAGAAAATATAATTCCCTTTCATTTTTATTTCAACTACGAATGTCATACTTTGGAACCGTTTATGGCTGCAGAAATGGTTAAATAAAAATTCAGAGACAAAATTTATGTATAAAATTTGTTTAATACAAAAGCAATTCTTCTTTTGGTCCAAAACTTGCTTTATGAAAAAGCTATTCTCCTTTTGGTGGATGAAAAAGGCAAAAACGGAACAGAACTTGCGTATGACGTCATTCTCCGTCATAGAGGCGAATTTCCGTCGAAATCCAGCACTACGATCACATGGCAAATCTTCCTCGACGGTTTAACGAATTCAATAATAGGGTCTCTTTTCTCTCCGAAGTAGTGGGACAACGGCGCTGTGGCCATCTATTGACAATAAAAGTAACTATCAAAACAAACACAAACTGCTAATTCTTATGTCTGAGTCAGAAATACACGTCATGATGCTGATAAATTACTATTATTATATTATTCAAGATATACAGAGGTGCATGCAGAAATAAATCTACAATGTTATAATAACCTACAACTAAAAAGGTTCTGTAGAGCCAGGATGACAAAGAGGAATAGTTTCAAATAACGAGAGAGAGAGAGAGAGAGAGAGAGAGAGAGAGAGAGAGAGAGAGAGATGATCCATGCAGTGGCAAATGGGCAGTGAATCACAATGTATTCTCACGTGTTCTTGCAAAGGCGCCAAAGACACAAGGACGGAAGACATGGGAGAGAGAGAGAGAGAGAGAGAGAGAGAGAGAGAGAGAGAGAGAGAGAGAGAGAGAGAGAGCAGGTTTTGCAAGTCCATTATGAGTTTAGAACCGCAGTGTCCCAAGGGAAGCAGGATTTAACGAGAGATCCAGAAACAGAATAAGTTCATGATAATAATAATTAGTTAACTGTAGGCTTATTCTACAGGGGATGTATCTCGATATTATTTTTCAGAATTCTGTAACCTGTCCACCTTGCAAGGCTCTATTTTTCAGTCATCATTTTTGTGTGCATATATATATATATATATATATATATATATATATATATATATATATATATATATATATATATATATATATATATATATATAATAATGGTGAGGATCAAAGGACTCATTGTAATTTTATTTGGCAATTTTCCTGTACTGATGACTGAAAGGGCGAGAGTAGATTCACGGGCATTTTCCATGAGCTGAAGTTTTGTGCGCCGTAATTTAATTCTCTTGATTACCTTTATTGTTTGTCGATTTGCATCATTAATGTTCAATATTAAGTTGCTAACTTATATCGAGATTCGGTTGCAGTCATGAAATCTGTAAAACATAACACGTACAATGGAATGGGATACATAAAATTTAGGACAAAGGCCAAGCACTGGGGTCTACTGTATGATGAGGTCATTCAGCCTTGGAAAGGAAATTGACAGCAAAAAGGTCTTATTAAAGGTGTAACGGCAGGAAAGCCTTTTGCAGTTGCACTGTGAAACATTTGTTTGGAGAGGGTTGAGGTAACTAAGATGAAAGAAAGAGAATATGAACGGGGGTACAGTAAAAGGAATGAAAGGGGTTGCAGCTAGGTGCCAAAGGGACGCTGCAAAGAACCTTAAGTGCACTAACCTCCAGCAGGGAAAAAAATCCTTTGCAGCCTTCGACCATCAGCTTCAAACAACAAGAAGGTGTTTGTTGGTTGCTACAGGGAAAGAAGGACGCCCATAAGATAACAAGAGCCCTTGCAAAGGCGTGGCCTTCCTCCGCTGTTCAGGACTATTAAGGATAACGAAAGCGAACTGCATTTTTTCAGTGAACAAAACAAACAAAAACAAAAAAAAGCTTAGAAGCAGAACAGAAGCAACCTGAAAAGAAGTTTGAATTCCACATGAAAGAAAATTAAGTATTACGTGATGAGTGGAGTATACTACAGATTACTGTAGACAATATACTTCAGTTTTGATGCTCCCTTTTTCTTTGAAGATGCAAATACACAATAAACACGGCCTTACTGTCACCATCTTTACTAAGGATTTTTTCTTTTTTAGAAATTTGCTGGTGTCAATATATCATAAGTAAATTCGAATGAACACCATCTATTCTTTGGACGCTTGAATTTCAGGTCAGTGGCCCCTGTGGTGGGCTTGTTCCACATGAATAGGGTTCATCTTCTGAATAATAATAATAATAATAATAATAATAATAATAATAATAATAATAATAGTACAAGTAGTAGTAGTAGTAGTAGTAGTAGTAGTAGAAGTGGGTTTAAACTTGCTTTTGGCGTTCAGTGTCTGCACAAAATATAGTTATCATGTTCACAAAACATTCTACATATGGGAGCGTCTGATTAAACCATCTTTGTAATACCTACGCTTTAGACCAATGAACATGTTCCTAAACAAACGCATGCGCTTTTAACATAACCGAAAGTAAAAGTAAAATTAGACAACATTAAAAACTGATTGTTATCATACATCTTTTAAATAAGAAAGACCGGAGACTAACCTAAAAAGGTACCTTTTATATTGTAAAACCTAAGAAAACTTAAATTGCATTCTGCTAGGCGTGAAAGTGAGACTGCGTTGTACAAATAAAATATATATATATTTATATCAGTAATTATAATTACTACTTTAGTACAAAAATTGAGCTCATTTTCTTCAAACTTCTGACTTTTGTCAGATTGCACAGGATGTTTTAGTATTTATATTCTTATGTATGATGACTATTGTAACGTGGAAATGAAATTTTTTAGGCCTATTTAGTTCGATTTGCTTCAAATATCTTTCATTTACTTTAGTAAAAATATGAAAAATGAAACATATTGGAATTTTGCGCTCTGATATTCTTCACTTAAGAGACCTCACAGCTACGTCTGGGAGGACATTCACAAAAGACTGGTGACGAACCTTAAAAAAATAAACAAAAAACAATTGAATAACAAGGAGAGGCCAATTAGAGGCCTTGATAAAATTCTGATAAATAAAACGTACTAGAGGAGTGTTCCCTTCTAATACTCTTCACTTAAGAGACCTCACAGGAAGGAAGCCACAGAAAAAAAGGAGAGGAAAAACGAATAAGAAGTAGCGGCCTTTCCAAGAGAGTTCACTCAATCAGTTTCTCAGAAGCGAAAATCTGAAGATAAGTGAAAAAAAGACGCCTGTAAGAAATAGCAAGAAAGTAATACTGACAAAAGACCTTTTGGTAACCAAGGCAAAAAAGTCCTTCACACTGTTGCCCCTGGAAGCAGAATGGCCAGAGGGAGAGATGGGGAGAAGAAGGGGGAGATAAAGCGCCGAAGAAGAAGGAGAAAGAAAATAAAGAGAGAACGAACGTGACTTATGAATACCACCAGTGGGAGGGAGAGAAGGAGGGAGAGAAGGAGGGAGGGAAGGAGAAAGAGAAGGAGCCGAAGAAGAAGAAGAAGAAGAAGAAGAAGAAAGAGAACGAACGTGAATTATTGATACCAAAGGCGAGGTGCATCACAGATGAAAGAAACAGATGCTGATTGAGTGTTGGGGGTAGGGGTGGGGGGTGGCTGAGAAGGTGAGGAACATATTGGGAAAGGAAGAGGGGGCGGGGGAGGGGGGAGGGGGAGGGGGAAATTGCTGCCTGGAAAGGCGCAAGGATCCTGAAGGATCCTTGGGAAGACTGAAGGAGACGAGAAGAGCAGGAAAGAGTGAGAAGAAGAAGAAGAAGAAGAAGAAGAAGAAGAAGAAGAAGAAGAAGGATGGGGAGGAGAAAGAGGAGGAGGGGGAGAAGAAGAAGCAGAAGAAGAAGAAGAAGAAGAAGGAGAAGGAGGAGGAGGAGGAGGAGGAGGAGTAGAAGGAGGGACGTCACAAAGAACGACGCCTGACGTGAGAGATTCTTTCTCCTGAGAATTCTCGAGGTATTTCCTGGGGGCGGATATGACAGCAGCTCCTCCACCTCTCGAGTGTTATAGTTTTATTGTTGCTCAACAGCGAGGAGGAGACATAACAAAAAACAAAATAAAAAAAAGAGGAACTCTGGACTTTTATAGACTTCTGCACGTTTCCTGATTCTCTGAAAGTTACTGTAAATGAATAACAAAAGCCAAAATTAAAAAAAAGGGGGAACTCTACATTTATAGACTTCTGCCGGGGTTCTTGATCAGATGAAAAGTGATTGATAAAGAGAAAATTTTCTACCTGAGCTCCAATGAGTGTTATAGTTTTATTGTTGCTCAACGTCGAGTAGGAGACATACCAAAAAAAATAAATAAATAAATAAAATAAAATAAAAGGGAACTCTCATATTTATAATTATAGACTTCTGCCTGAGTTCTTGATCAGCTGAAAAATGGCTGATTCAAATGGGCATATTTGGTAAAGAAAAAAAGGACTTTTATTTTTTGATAATGGGAACATTATACTCAGGACTTTTAAATGAATGCGCAAGATTTTTATGTGTAATGGAATGTAAAATGTCCTTAAAAAAATTACAAATTGAGGTCACTTCTTATAAATCCCATGGAGATAAAAATCATTTTGATATTAGTGAATCCAGTTCTTGTTCCAGTGTAAATCCCATGCAACTTAAAATCTTTCAGATTAAAGTGAATTAATCTTTCAAATTAAAAGTTAATTCAGTTCTTGTTCATAAATCTTGTTCCAGTGCAAATCCCATGCAACTTATAATCTTTCAAATTAAAGTGAATTCTTGTTCCTTGTTATAATCCAGTTAAAAATTCCCATGCAACAATTTAATCTTTCAAATTAAAGTGAATTCAGTTCTTGTTCCAGTGCAAATCACATGCAAATTAAAGTGAATTCTTATAATCTTTCAAATTAAAGTGAATTCAGTTCTTGTTCCAGTGCAAATCCCATGCAACTTATAATCTTTCAAATTAAAGTGAATTCAGTTCTTGTTCCAGTGCAAATCCCATGCAACTTATAATCTTTCAAATTAAAGTGAATTCAGTTCTTGTTCCAGTGCAAATCATAATCTTTCAAATTAAAGTTATTCAGTTCATGCAACTTATAATCTTTCAAATTAAAGTTAATTCAGCTCTTGTTCCAGTGCAAATCCCATACAACTTATAATCTTTCAAATTAAAGTTAATTCAGTTCTGTTCATCCAAATCCCTTCAGCATGCAACAAATTAAAGTTAATTCAGTTCTTGTTCATTATAATTCTTTCAAATTAAAGTTCTTGTTCAAAAACAAATCTTTCAGAACTGATTTTTCATTAAGCTAGTGAACTCAAATAAAACGCAACTTATAATCTTTCAAATTAAAGACAGTTCTTGTTCACAAAGTATATGGAATCTTTTATGAAATTATTATAAAGATATAATTTTTTTTTTAAATTTGAACTTGAGAATCGTCGAATAAAAATGGTAACTATTTATTTGTCGCCCTTTCAATCACAGCCGCGTTTCCAGTTGGAAGCCAGATAAAAAAATCATTCATCAATATGCGAAAATCTTTCAGATTAAAGTGAATTATTCTTTTAGTTTTATAAAGCTAGTCCAGTTGACATTAGAGAGTTTAAAAAAATTAAACTTGTCGTCGAATAAAATGGTAGCTATTCATTTGTATGCCGCGTTTTTTGAACATTATCAATATATCTCTGTGAATTATATTTTCATCCAGTTGACATTATTATATATATATATATATATATATATATATATATATATATATATATATATATGATATATATGGATTTGTGTATATGAATTTATATAAAACTTTTGATTTTTGTCTACCACAACATTCCGTTAGTCTTCAGAACTTGCTATTTATAATTAAACTGAATGACACCTGATAAATAAGGAAACTTGAAATACTTAGTGCATATCAAAACTTGCAGTCAAAACCTTTTGTTAAATTCATCTTATAAAACATGCATTATATTTTCCTCCACCTTCTCTCTCCCTCACCATTCTCATCACTCCTTCTCTCCTCTAAAATTCCTCCCTGATCAGTGCGTCTCTCTCTCTCTCTCTCTCTCTCTCTCTCTCTCTCTCTCCTGGTTTATTATCTTGGCAATTTCCACAAAGAATTTCGGAAACTAATGGAGATTGGAGATGATTTTCAACGGTGCTCTCTAGGAAAGGTCTTGATTCCAAACTGATTGAGATAATTTTTCTCTTAGGGATTTGGCGTGCTCAGTGGCATTCTGATGGAGATAATAAAGAATCTAAGCGTTTAAGGTTAGGATTTCACAGAAATGTTAGTGGATAGCTCTCTTAATGGATATATGTAAGTTGTAATTATTATTCAGAAGATGAACCCTATTCATATGGAAGAAACCCACAGAGACTTCCAAAGAATATTATGGTGTTCATGAGAAAGGATTAACAGAAGGCAATGGGAAATACAGAAAGAAGAGATTAGTTATTAGAAAAGAAACACATGTTAATGAATAGATTCCATAGAGAGTTAAAAATATAAATAAATGATTAAAGGAAGAGGTGAGTTGCTTTAGGGTAGTAATGCGTTGCATTGAATTGGAATTACTAAAAACAATCTCATTCGATGTTTAGTATTTCAGATTTTTAAATGGAAGTCTTCCAACCCTCATACTGCTGGTTATATTGATTTCAGACTCTCATTTACCACCGTCAAAGGTTAATGACCCACGCTTGAATTGGGGAATCGGTTAACACTTCTGTTCCCATGTTCAGAATCCGAGCTGATGATCTTATTTTTTGACCTAATTCTGAAATATTTCTGAAAGATGTTTTCTTTTCACATGTTAACGTTCTATTTGTAATGCTTCTATTTTCAAATTGGAAGCTCCTTTGACTGTGGGGATTATTGTAGCTTTGTCTATGCTCGGTGCGCGTGTGTGTGTGTGTATGTGTTTATGAAATAATGAACAAGATATTTAGTTGTCTGAAATGTATTCCTCCCTAGAAAATCATGCAGCAGAACCATTATGCAGTTAAACAGGCCTCGCTGTCAAACTTCTATGTTCCAGAGGTCCTTTATTCCTCTCACCGTTGGACTGTGGAACAGCCTCCCTACTGAGGATGTCTTGCAGTTGGAACTTCTTCAAAAGTTCCAGAGAAGATGCAACGCATTACTACCCTAATACAATTCTCCTTGTATTTTTTATGCTTGCATTTCTTTCTTTTTATTGATTGATTTGTTAATTTGTTTTTTCATTTTTAAAAAGTGATCTCTTCTTTCCGTGATTTCCCTTTACCTTCTATCACTTGTTTCTAAAGAAAACCATAATGTTCTTTGGCAGCTTGAATTTCAAGTCAATGGCCCCTGTGGTGGGCTTGTTCCATATGAAGAAGGTTCATCTTCTGAGTAGTAATAATAATAATAATAATAATAATAATAATAATAATAATAATAATAATAATAATAGTATGAGTCACTAAAATGGTGAAGAAATTCACAATGGTAGATGTGAATATGTATTTATTAGAAATATACTCGTATGTAGAAAAGAAAGCTTTCGATCCTCCTTCTCAATCTCAATTGAGAAGGAGAATCGAGCAGGTTTCTCGAAAGCTCTAGTTTCTACGTACTTCTAATATATATTCACATCTACACCATCGTGGATTTCTTCACCAATGATAATAATGGTTTCAGGCTCGTGAGATGATTTAAAAGTGTTGAGCAGAATGTGCAAATGAGATTAAAAATTATGATTTCAGGCGAGGGCCTCTTGACAGGTTGTTGAATGGACTTTGGTGCCTCTAAACTTAAAAAAACAGTTTTTCCAAATAGAATTTTTTAAAACATGGAATACTTTTGCAGTGAAATAACGGAAATGTTTGGTGTCATTCCCATTCTTTTATGATGAATTCGGGCATACAAAATGTGCCCTCGTCATCTACTCTCAGGCATTCTGGCTTTAAACTTTCAGAATTTCTCTCTTCCTCTCATACACAGCAAATACCATCAAAGTGGTTTAATCGGAGTTTTAGCTTTTAAAAAATTACTGATAATATTAGATTTTGGGAAAGGGGTGAAAAAACTGATATCATCCCAATGGATACATTTTGCCTCAGTTTTGAGATTTAGAAATAAATAATCAAGTTTTTCGGAAGTAACAAATGTATTTATATATTTTTAGTTTGGCACTCACATATACACACATACAGTTCTGAGTTCGAGCCCAAGAGACGACGAACTTGTTATCAACAAAAAATTCCTTCGGCTAACATATATGAAAACATATTTCGAGGTAGAGCGAATTGGATATCAAAGGATGAATCACGGTGATGTGATTAACTTCATTCATACACACACACACACTTATATATATATATATATATATATATATATATATATATATATATATATATATATATATATATATATATATATATATATATATGAATGAAGTTTATCACATCACTGTGATTCATATACAAGCATTAAGCTACAAACATATATATATATATATATATATATATATATATATATATATATATATATATATATATATTATATATATATATATATATATATATATATATATATATATATATATATGTATGTATGTATATACATACATACATACATATATATATATATATATATATATATATATATATATATATATATATATATATATATATATTATTTGTATTAGCCACAATGCCCTCTTAACTTTCTCTACCTGAATTCTTCACGCTTTTTTTTGGACAAGCTTGCCCACTACAAAGCCTTAAGATCCAAGTGCAAGAATTATGAAGAAATTCTGATGTGCGGTAGCGGGAAACGAACCTGGGTCCGCTAATCAGAACGAGGTACCACTGTCGACCTGATCACGAGAAGGATAAAAGTCTCTTGCCTCTCATACATACATATACCCGTCGTTTTCAGATATATTTATTAGAGCTGAATAGAATCATCCTCCCATTGTAGCCAAGTGGGCAATAGGTTTTTATTGTTTTTTTTAGGCTGAAATATATATGTAGAATCTATATATATATATATATAGATATATATATATATATATCTATATATATATATATATATATATATATATATATATATATATATGTAGATTCTATATATATATATATATATATATATATATATATATATATATATATATATATATATATATATGTAGAATCTATATATATATATATATATATATATATATATATATGTAGAATCTATATATATATATATATATATATATATATATATATATATGCGCCAATCTATATATATATATATATATATATATATATATATATATATATATATATATATATATATGATGATTATTATCACTTTTTGTACAGATTCACCTTATCACACATTACAGGTGAAAAATAAGAATGGGGTGTAGGCCCAGGTTTTTCGAACTTTATTTCAACCATTGACGAAGGACTGATACAGAGTGTGAGCACCAGTCCACCAAATATATACTACAACGAACATCTTTCTATCTCAAACATCTCACAACATTACGAACTCCCTCATCCCCATCCCGGCCCGGTGTCGAAAAGTGTGCTAAAACTCATTTGGCTAAAAATCACAATAGACTCTCAGGAGAAAGTTGCTGATAAACAGACCATACCCCACCTCAGATCCACACCTGACAGGTGTCATGGAGGCAGAGTTTGGAAACTCATTAATTCTTACTGCCCTCGCTACTGTGTTTACAAATATGATAATCCTATTTTCATATATCTCTACTGCCAACAAAATTAAAGTTTAAACAATTTACAAATTTCTTTTTGATATTAAAGGATCAAGTTTATACATCCCTTGACTGATATTCATATTATGGTTGTAACTTTCTTTTATGAAGCTAGATTCAATGATGTTCCTTTCAGTGCATTATTAAATATACAATTCTTTTGCCCCTTCCCAGTTGATAGAGAGAGATTGTTCTCACTAACATGTACAAATAGAGACTGTTCCCTTGTGCATATCTCACATTTTCTTATGTTGTTCAATTCTTTTTCCAGTGCTTTCCCGGTTTGGCTAATATAAAAGTTGTCACAAGACTACACGGAATTTTATATAACTTTAATATTGTCTGGGGAGTTCTTGATAAGTACATTTTTCATTGTTGTAATATTGTTCTTAAATGCGACATTAACTAAAAATTCTTAAGAAGATGAGGATATCTTTCATACTATTATTATAAGGCAGAACAAACAAATTTTTTTGTTTGTAAGGTTCTTTCTGGTTTTTGATACATAGTCTTTTTATATTCATATGCACTGTTTAATACACTATCAGGATATTTCAATTTTTGCCTGCATTCCTAATCTTATCTATTTCATCATCAATATATTCAGGGCTACATACCCGTAATGCTCTTAAAAACATAGATGAAAACACTGACTTTTTAACCTTATTGCTTTGTCCAGAATAGAAATGCATAGGAAGATATTAGTGGGTTTTCTATACACACTATATTTAAACCCATACTATTTCTTCGTATGAGGACATCCAGAAACGGTAAGCACCCATCATTTTCCATTTCCATCGTGAATTTAATTGAAACTTAATGATTTAACTTAGCAAAAGTTTTTTACATCTTGGTTCCTGGCCATACACAAATTATGTCAACATACCTCAAAATGTTTATACTACAAGGGATTATGTTGTTTAATATCTTCTTTTCAAAATTCCATATATAAGTTACTTAACACTGGGGATAGAGGGTTTCCCATTGCCATACCAAAATTTTGTGAGTAAAAATTACCATTAAATTCAAATTACAGTCATTTTACACATAATTTAATCAGTTCACTAAAGTACTTTTAGAACACACAGCTGGATATCCCATTTTCTAAAAGTACTTTAATTGAACTGATTAAATTATGTGTAAAAGATTGTAAATTTGAATTTAATGGTAAATTTTACTCACAAAATTTTGGTATGGGAATGGGAAACCCTCTATCCCCAGTGTTAAGTAACTTATATATGGAATTTTTGAAAAGAAGATATTAAACAACATAATCCCACGTAATGTAACATGGTTTAGGTATGTTGACGACATAATTTGTGTATGGCCAGGGAACCAAGATGTAAAAACTTTTTTGCTAAGTTAAATCAATTAGTACCATCAATTAAATTCACGATGGAAATGGAAATGATGGGTGCTTACTGTTTCTGGATGTCCTCATACGAAGAAATAGTAGTGGGTTTAAATATAGTGTGTATAGAAAACCCACTAACATTTCTTCCTATGTGCATTTCTATTCTGACAAAGCAATAAGGTTAAAAAGTCAGTGTTTTCATCTATGTTTTTAAGAGCATTACGGGTATGTAGCCCTGAATATATTGATGATGAAATAGATAAGATTAGGAATGCAGGCAAAAATTGAAATATCCTGATAGTGTATTAAACAGTGCATATGAAGGGCAAAAAGACTATGTATCAAAACCAGAAAGAACCTTACAACACAAAAAATTTGCTTGTTCTGCCTTATAATAATAGTATGAAAGATATCCTCATCTTCTTAAGAATTTTGGTGTTAATGTCGCATTTAAGAACAATACAACAATGAAAAAATGTACTTATCAAGAACTCCCAGACAATATTAAAGGGTGTGTATATAAAATTCCGTGTAAGTCTTGTGACAACTTTTATATTGGCCAAAACTGGGAAAGCACTGAAAAAAAGAATTGAACAACATAAGAAATGTGTGAGATATGCACAAGGGAACAGTGGTATATTTGTACATGTTAGTGAGAACAATCATGCTATCAACTGGGAAGGGGCAAAAGAATTGTATATTCTAATAATGCACTGGAAAGGAACATCATTGAATCTAGCTTCATAAAAGAAAGTTACAACTATAATATGAATATCAGTCAAGGGATGTATAAACTTGATCCTTTAATATCAAAAGAAATTTGTAAATTGTTTAAACTTTAAGGTAGGCAGTAGAGATATATGAAAATAGGATTATCATATTTGTAAACACAGTACGAGGGTAGTAAGGTTAATGAGTTTCCAACCTGCCTCCATGACACCTGTCAGGTGTGGATCTGAGGTGGGGTATGGTCTGTTTATCAGCAATGTCCCCTGAGAGTCTATTGTGATTTTTAGCCAAATGAGTTTTAAAGGCCACTCCTACCTCGACACCGGCCTGAGTGGGGATATGGAGCCTCTAACGGTTGTGTATGTTGTCAGTACTGTTCTTGTAGTATATATATTTGTGACTCCTCACACTCTGTATCAGTCCTTCGTCAATGGCTTGAAATAAAGTCGAAACCGGTCAGACCTACACCCCGTTTCTATTTTTCACCTGTGGTAATGTGTGATATATATATATATATATATATGTAGAATCTATATATATATATATATATATATATATATATATATATATATATATATATATATGAAAAACAACAGGCATATGTGTGTATGACATGCAATTGACTTTATCCTTCTTGTGGTCAGGTCGACAATGGTACCTCTTTTCTGTTTAGCGGACCCGGGTTCGTTTCCGCTACCGCACACCAGAACTACTTCATATTTCTTGCACTTGGATCTTAAGGCTTTGTAGTGACAAGTGTGTCCCCCCACCCACCCCAAAAAGCGCAAAGAATTGAGAAAGTTAAGAGGGCATTGTGGCTATTACAATTATATATGTATCTGGTAAAATGACCAGTAGGTTCTACACACACACACACACACACACACACACATATATATATATATATATATATATATATATATATATATATATATATATATATATATATATATATATATATATACTGTATATAGCATAAAGTAGATTTAGATTAAAAGAAGGTCCATCACGATAAGAAATAGTAGAGACAGTGAAGCTTTTATAGCCTTGTCTGAAGCAAGAAATTTTGAGACCAAATATGACTGATTTCCACCGAACGCGAAACATGAAAAAGAGAATATTTTAGCATTTGCAGAGTATACATATTTCCACGAGGTCCTCTTCATCCTGAACACTGTTCGACAAGCATATATCTATGTTTCCTTGGAAAATGAGACTGAGCACAAACACTCTGATTTCGCTTGTAAATTTCACGGCAGTAAATTGCAAAAGGCCACAAAACATATATGATGCGTTGCCCTTAGAACAAATGATTATACCAGGGTATTTCAGTTTTTTTTTAACAAGCTGAAAAATACACCCTAACTCAGTTCTGTGGACATTTTTTTTTCGGCGATGTGCTACGGGAGGTTTTCCCAGAATTCTGTCGTGTAATACTTAATGTCAACTGTTTATATATTTTTTTAAAGATTCTTTTGAAGGCGGTTTCGTCCTCCAGATTCAGAAAAGGAAAATTAAACATTTTTCTCATCCAAAAGTATTAAAAATTCAGTTCACAGTGCTATCTAATATCTCTCGTTCATGATTACATTTTTAAAGCTGATAATAAACTTATCAACATGTTAAATAATTATATACCACTAATGTGCTATGTTATGCATTGGCATAAGAAATATATTCCAGAATAGCGGTGACAATGTTTTCAACATTTTATTGAACAGTTAAAGGTATTATTATTATTATTATTATTATTATTATTATTATTATTATTATTATTATTATTATTATTATTATTATTATTATGAGGATGAACCCTATTCAAATGGAACAAGCCCACCACAGAGGCCACTAACTTGAAATTCAAGAAGCTCCCAAAGATTATTATGGTGTTCATTCAAAAGGAGTAACAGAAGGTAACAGGAAATAGAGAAAGAAGAGATCAATTATTGGAAAAGAAAAAATAAATTAACAAATTAATATGTAGATAAAATATGGCGTTCATTTGAAAGGAGTAACAAAAGGTAACAGGAAATACAGAATGAAGAGATACCAGTTATTGGAAAAGGAAAAGATAGATTAACAAATTACTAAATAAATAGATAAAGATTTAAGTATATGATTAAAATATGCAGAGGATTCCTTTCGGATAGTAATGCATTGCATCTTCGCTTGAACAACCCAATCAGTATTATTATTATTATTATTATTATTATTATTATTATTATTATTATTATTATTATTATTATTATTATTATTATTATCCAGAAGATGAACCCTATTCATAAGGAACAAGTCCACCACAGGGGCCATTGACTTGAAATTCAAGCTTCCAAAGAATATGTTGCTCAGTAGGAAGTAAGAGAAGGTAAAAGGAAATACAAAAAAAAATCAGTAAATAAAGACATAAAAATATGAATAAATAATTAAAATGAAGAGGATTGCTTTAGGACAGTAATGCATTGCATCTTCGCTTGAACTCAAGTCAGTAACATATCGCTCCCTTTTGCTATTCAGCGTCTCGGCCCAAAACTGGAAAATCTCCGTCCCAGAGGAATCCCATTAACTTGCAGGATCAGCCGGCCTTAATCCATATGTAATCCTTCTGTAATCTCTCAGCAATCCGGCTGTGATTCCTGATAAAGAGAATGTAATTCTGTCGCCAGATCCTTTCGTTATCGAGAAGTCTATGAAACTGAGCAATTTCTGCAGGCGCCTTGAAATATTTCCTTTTCACGGAAATGAAGAAGAAGAAGAAGTGTTTTTATCCCACGGTCTTTTTTTTTCGGTAACGAGTGGGAAATTCTTTCGTGTCTCCGTTGGTGATCTATCAATAATTTTTATATGCTTGTATGTATGTATGTGTGTGTGTATATATATATATATGTATATATATATATATATACACATACACATACACATACGTATGTATATATATATATATATATATATATATATATATATATATATATAATATATACATACATATATATATATATATATATATATATATATATATATATATATATATATATATATATATATGATTATTATCACTTTTTGTACGTGATTCATGTATCACACATTACCTGTGGTAATGTGTGATATATATATATATATATATATATATATATATATATATATATATATATATATATATATATATATATATATTGTATGCCTACTGATGAGAATATTACATCTGTAATATCTAGCAAGCTTAAAACTATATAGATTTTTCCGTCTGTTTTTCCAAAGTTTATGTAATAAAAGTTTAAAACTTTCACGAGTGGTAAGGGCTCATGCGTCGTTCTCTGTCACTGTCACTGTTACTTTCACTTTTAATGCTGTAAATCCCTCCTTCTCTGGAACTGCAAACGCTTCAGGAATCGTCACTTGGAATAATTCCCGACATCTTTCTCGTTCTCTAATAAGATTCAGACAGTGATCAGCTTCTCAAAGCAAATCGCATTTTCGTCATTCGGATTATTAGGTCGGAAGCGGCAGGAATCTGGCATCCGACCAAGTGGCAATCGTTCTCCAGAGCTCTTTTTTAGGAGTGATGTTTCTTGAGAGGTTTTTGTAGTTTTTGTTGGCGTAATATTTCTCGAGAGCTTTTTTTAAGAGTAATGTTTCTTGAGAGTGTTTTGTAGGAGTTATATTTCTTGAGAGTTTTTTTTTTGTAGGAGTAATGTTTCTCAAGAGCTTTTTGTAGAAGTAATGTTTCTCGAGAGCTTTTTTTGTAGGAGTAATGTTTCTTGAGAGCTTTTTGTCGTAGGAGTAATGTTTCTCGAGGGCTTTTTTTGTAGGAGTAATGTTTCTCGAGATTTTTGAAGGAGTAATGTTACTCGAAGGCTTTTGTAACTTCCAACTCAGAGAATCACTACTTGGTCTAGGAAATGAATGGCTGACTGCATCGGCCCTTAGAATAGGAACGCTTGTCCTGAGACGTTAACTTTTGGTACTCGATTCTTGTGCTTGTGAAAGGAAATGTAAGAAGAAGAGTTTTGGGGGTAAATTATGTGGAAAGGGAGCAGGGAGGGGACAGGAAGGAGTGTGAAAACGGAACAGGACTAGTCGGACGACGACGACGAGGAGGAGGAGGAGGAGGAGGAGGAGGAGGAGGAGGGAGGAGGAGGAGGAGGAGGAGGAGGAGGAGGAGGAGGAGGAGGAGGAATTCTGATGCTTGACAAACAGAATAACTTTGTTTATAAAATAACGACCTTCCAGTTAAAACCGAACTTTTTCACTTGGTTGACTTAAACTCTTCATGGGATCCCAAACAAACGTACGAATATATCATAGGCCTACTATTCCAATACGTAGATTTAGTGACTGTAACGAGTAAAACTTTTCTCTCTCTCTCTCTCTCTCTCTCTCTCTCTCTCTCTCTCTCTCTCTCTCTCTCTCTCTCACCATTTGTCTAGCGTCAAGGAGACAGGCTGACATTTGAACCCTCCTTGGAAACTCGATTTCCTCTTCTGAGGCTCAAGATAACCTCGTTCTCTCTCCTCTGTCTGGGAACTCAGCCGCAGGCACAAACGGACATGATCTTGGTTTATCTGTTTATCGTTAGTATGTCTTTGCTAGCGAAAGCGCGTAATGGCGGCCTTTACGTAAATTTAACGGAAATCAGTTGGCATCCAGCATTCATGACCTGCATAGTGGTTACTCGCTCGGTGGCTCACTGTTTGCCCTTCAAATATTAGCATCGAGGCGTTGTGGGAAAAGATGTTTTCTAAGAAAAGTGGTCGTTTTTTTTCATGCGTTCGTGATGAATGGCATTCATAAAAATCTCAAAACAGCATGAGTCATTAAAATGGTGACGAAATCCACAGTAGCGTTAATGTAAATAAATATATATTAGAAACATATAAAAACCGAGAGCTTTCGAGAACCTGCTCACTTCTCCTCATAGTCTCATGTTATCTGTTGCATTACTGACTCTATGTTAACAGCAAGTTGTGAAGTCTGAGAGAAACTTATCAAGTCATGAAGCTGAAAAAAGCTTCGAAAATAGATATCTGTGGAAAAAGATTGCCAGCTTTGATTTTAGAAAAGAACCTCCCTTTGGTGAATAAAATGAAATAACATAAAATCAAATAAAATATAATAAAATAAAAATAAAACCAAAATATCTATTAATATCTCACTGGAGAACGATTATTGCTTCTGCAAGAATTATATATAGTTAATCATTTTCTGAGGGCTTAGCAGACACCTGTCGTAATATATTCAATATTTGTTTTTATAGCACAGTTGTTATTGCACTTGTTAATATTCATAGTTTCCGAGCGGAAGGCGTTAGTTTTATAATGACAGAATGGACATGAGTATTCCGGTTTATTAATTGTTACTTCATTACCTCGAAATAGCAATAATAATAATAATAATAATAATAATAATAATTACAACCAGTATTCTAAAATATTAAATTCCGTCGTTGCTCGAAATGACAGTAATAAACAATATCTTAAATTATAATAATAATAATAATAATAATAATAATAATAATAATAATAATAATAATAATGTCATTTTTTATCTGTACTGACATTAGACGAATAATAATCATAATATGCTCATTAGGGAAAGCTTAGCTACTTCACTTGGATAAGCAGAATGGTAAAAAGCTTAAGGACTAAAATAGAAAAAAACCTTGTTTGTCCTCCCCAGGATGACAGTAGAGAGACATGACCCAACCACCCACCCACCCCCTGCAAACTGGTTTGTTCGGCACGCGCGGGGGCGGGGTAGGTAGGGAACGGGAGGGTAGGGGAGACATCCGCCCTCCTCCTGCAAACCAGTTTGTCCACCTCGGGGTGGGGCCTGGGTAGGTAGGGAATGAGAGGGTAAGAGAGACATCCACTCTCCTCCTGCAAACCGGTTTATCCGCCCTGGTTGGGGATGAGGCAAGTAGGGAAGGGGAGGGTAAGGAAGACGTCCACCCTTATGCAAACCGGTTTGTCTACCCCAGGTGGGGGCGAGGTAGGTAGGGAATGGAAGGGTAAGGGAGACACCCACCCTCCTCCTGCAAACCTGCGTGTCCACCTCAGGTGGGGGCGGGGTAGGTAGGGGATCAGAAGAGTAGGGGAGAGAGAAGCGCGAAGTTTCAGCGCGCCCAGCGCGTGCCAGGAAGCTTGTAAACTATATAAGAAAACAGTAAATTAAAAATAAAGAAGCAAAGGATAAAACTGTGTACAAACAATAAGATAATGAAATCAGATTCATGTGCGCTTGCTCAAAGTAGAAAAAAATTTACACCGAGTTTATTAAACTTCTGAAGTTGCGAAGGTTCTGCTGTAATATACCTTTCAGTTTCAGGCGAAGGCTGAAATGACTTCACCTGAAACTATGATTATTATTATTATTTAGAAGATAAATCCCTATTCATATGGAACAAGCCCACCACAGGGGTCCACTGACTTGAAATTCAAGAAGCTTCCAAAGAATATCACGGTGTTCATTTGAAAGATCACAGCAGATATTAGGAAATACTGAAAGAAGAGATCAGATATTAGAAAAGAAAAGAGATATTGATAAATTAATGAATAAATAGGTTACAGAAATTATAGGAATTTCTGAAATATTAGAAAAAAAGAAAAAAGATGAATGTGTAAGTTAATAAATAAATAGATGACAACATATAAATAATTTAGTAAAATACAAGGTGAATTGGTTAAGGGTAGCAATGTATTAGTCGCAAATGTCATTTACAGAGATCATTGTGAAAGTTTACACGCACATACACACGCAAACAGATGCCTCTGTAGGTTGCACACATACACGCACAACACACGCAAAATTACATACACGCCTCAGTCCCATCACAACTCGCACCACGTAAAAGCCGAAATCAAATCGAGATGATGACGGGAGTTAATGAAAACGAATAACCGACGAGCACCACTCTCCACAAAGCGTCATCCAAGGCCTCCGGGACTCCGCTGACATCGACGCCCGATAGATCCCATTATAAAAACCAACCTTGATAAAAACAGTCTCGCGCGAGTTGCCTTCTATTGGGCGAATGAAAAGGTGCGAGATTTTTTCTCGCGATTTGCAAAATAAACCACACCTCAGCTATTCTCCTTCTTTTCAATTTGCTTCTGCGAGATTCGTTTTATGAAAGTAACACAAACCACAAATATTTTTATATCAACTTCTTTCTGCGAGGTTTGATTTTGATTGGACTGATGAAACATTGGGCTATAAAGCCAAGCACTGGTGCACTCTCAGCCATGCAGTGTTGAAGACAATGAAAAGAAGGAGTTGGAAGAGAGAGGGAAAGAATGAAGGTAAAGTAAAAGGCTTAAGAAAAAGTGGGTACTGCAGCTAAACAATGCCCAAAAGCTGACATTGTTAAAACATTGCCATGAAAGCTGACATTTGCTAAAGACTGCCACAAAAGCTGATATTGTTAAACATTGCCATAAAAGCTGACATTGCTAAACATTGCCACAAACGCATAATAGTAGCCAATATAAATAATTAGATATGGTAATAAAGACACCACGAATAAATCTTGCTTTGAAAGGAAAGATTGAAAATAAGCTTTTTTGGAGGAACTTTTGACTCCCACAGGAAAACCACCCACCCTCTTTCCACAGGCAGAGGAAAAGGCTTGCATCAATGTTTGCTTGCCCAGGCAGGTTTACAGAAGAAGACACCCCACCCCATCTAAATAACGTCTCTCTCTCTCTCTCTCTCTCTCTCTCTCTCTCTCTCTCTCTCTACAGATATTCTCCTGCTATAAATGAGGTCGTTAGGGCACGACTAAGAGCGTCTTGAGTCGATCTTATAAAGAAAGAATCTCTCTCCCTTTCTCTCTGTGTCGCCGATTCCAGAGAATATTTCGTTTTCGGAATCTTTCAGTGCGGGAATTCGTACAGCATTGCCATAGGAATACGCAAACTGAATGATAAAGAATCACCTTTGAATTTCTTCTCTTCTCGCAGCATTTATATGACAATAATTTACTTACATCTTTATCTATTTATTTATTTTTCAATTTGTTGATTTATTTTTTATTTTCTAATAAGTGATATTTCTTCCTGTATTTCCCATTACCCTCTGTTACTTCTTCCTAATGAACACCATGATATTCTTTGCAGGCTTGAAATTCAAGTCAGCGGTCCCTGTAGTGGGCTTGTTCCGTTTGAACAGGGGCATAATAATAATAATAATAATAATAATAATAATAATAATAATAATAATAATAATAATAATAATAACTGTATTTGTTTTTCCTCCTGCTGTCTTTTTAATACTTTTCGTGTCAGTTTTGTTGGTGAGAGGAAACAAGATTGTACTGGGACATCCAGCGTGTGGGAGGAATAAGATTTCGATATAGCCTGGTGAGGGAGGTATAACGGTTGGTGAAACTGGAGGTTTTATACCTTATATGAATGTGAGGAAATGGAGGGGAATATATCTGAAATGGGGAATAATGAGGAAATAGGGAGAAATAATCAATCTTAGGGGGAAAGTGAACCTAATGGCGAGTGAAAGAGGATATATAAAGGTGTTTTAATGGAGGATATAATTTTAGAACCAGGTATGGTTGGGATGGTGAAAGTAAAGGTGAGGGAAATAAAAGCGAATAAACAGGTGTGTGTTGTGGGAGGCAGTGGGAAACTTAAGGGTGTGGTGAGTACAGTTTCCATAAACAAGGTGTTGAATGAAGGGGTTACATGGGTGGAGTTGCTAAACCAATAATTCAGTTAAGTGGTATCAAAGAAATACTTATGTTGTGGATTTGGAGGAATGGAGCGAGGAAATGGAATCAGTGGCTGCAATGGGGAAGCAAAATGAATTTACGGAGGCTGAAATGGAGATTAGAAGGTAAATATTTAGAAATCATTTGGGTGCAGTAGACTATACAGAATACATAGGTGAGGTTTTAGCCGAATACTCAGATGCTATTGCTCTGAAAGGAGATAAACTGGGGTTGACAAATGTGTTAGAACACAAGGTGAGTACGAACCCTATATATGTCCCGTCGTATAGGATACCTTTCAAGATAAGAGAGCCGGTTGAACAAGAGGTTACAAGTGGGAGGATGAAGGTATAATTAGACCTAGGTCTTCACCATTTAATTTCCCTTTGTTAGCAGTACCAAAGAAAGATGGTTCAATCCGCGTATATGTAGATTTCAGTAAATTAAATGAGAAAACCAAACCATCCCAGACAGATATCCAGTTTCATGTCTACCGGATTTGTTTGCCGAGACTGGAGGCAAGCATATTTATTCATCAACTGACCTCATGCAAGGTTTTTACAAGTACCGTTGAGCGAAGAGAGTAGAAAGTTGACAGCATTTTCAATCCCAAAAGGACGCTATGAATTTACAAGTATGCCTTTTGGTTTGTCGGGCAGTCTTATTACATTTACGAGGCTATTAAACACATCTTCCTTGGGATATTGGGGAAAAATGTATTTTTTTCATGGGTGATATATTAATTGCTACGGACTCTATAAGGGAACATTTGGAAATACTTAGAGAATTTCTGAAGAGGCTTAGGATGGCACGTCTGAAAGTTAAACTAGCCAAGTGTGATTTCTTGAAGAAGAGTATTGTATATCTGGGTCAGGTCATTTCGAAAGGTGTGCGAGTGAATGATGAGAGGGTCAGTGCTATTGCAAATTTTCCTATGACCAAGAACATGAAAGGTGTTTGCAAGTTCATAGGAATGTTGGGGTTTTCCCTTAGATTTGTAAGATTTTCTATGTTGCGGCACCTGAGGCATGATGTACCATTTTCGTGGGGTGAAGCTCAGCGGGCAGCTTTTCAGAAAGTGAAAGGCGCTGTGATAAATCCTCCAGTTTTGAAGTTCCCTGATTTTTCTTTACCGTTCACGTTAGTGACTGATGCCAGTCAAGAAGGAATAGGTGCATGTTTAAAGCAGAAATTTGAGGGTAAGTCTCATCCAATAGCTTTTTATAGCAGGAAGTTCAAAACACGGGAAATAATGAAAGGTTAATGGCGACAGTGGACAAAGAGGCTTTTGAAGTGGTGTCTAATTTGCTTCATTTCAAGATGCTGCTTTTGGGGAATGAAGTGGAGGTTCTTACAGATCATAAGGGACTGTTAGATCCTTTTAACAAACCTGATCTTTTCCTAAGAGGGTTAGGTGTTTTTTGACAATTAGGGATTATGATGCTAAGCTTAAGTACATTGAGGGTAAACATAACGTGGTGGCGGATGCTTTTAATAGGCATTTTGTGGACACAGAGGACGAACAAGTGTGTAATGCAAGGGGTTACTGTGTGGATTGGGATATCAGTGTGTTGGAGAGGAAACAAGATGAGGATGAGGTTTTAGTGGACGCAAAGGCATTTCTTAGAGGTGGATTAGTGGGAAAGGGTTATAGATTGCCTTATTTAGGTTTGGAATTAGAGGGTAATTTGTTCGTGAGGGAAATAAAATATAAGTTGAGAAGTAGTGAGGATACTGGGGATACAACACAGATCGTGATACCAAAGGAGTTGATTCAAGTGGTTTTGGAGATTACACATTGTAAATTTGGTAGTCCTCATCTGGGGATTGACAAGACCTATCAGAAAGTCAGTAGTCAATATTTTTGGAAAAATATGTTTTCTTCAATGTAAACCAGCGAGGGTAACGTCGTATACACTTGGGTCTTTTCCTTTTCCAAGTAGGCCATTTCGGAGGGTACATATGGATTTGTTAACAAACTTTTATGAGTCTGGGTATGGAAATAAACATTTGCTGGCGGTTATAGAAGAGTTAACATGCATGTCGAAATTTTCCCCTTAAGGAACAAGACGGCAGAAGAGGTTGCGGTTTCGTTTTTCAATAAATATATAATGCAGATACAGAGTACCAAAGGTACGTATTCCAGATAATGGAAGAGAATTTATAAACAGAACATTAGAGTGTCTTGTGGAAGTTATGGCGATGCAGAGAATAAATATTCTTCTTTTATAGGCCAGAAGCTAATGGGTTGTGTGAGCGAGCTAATAGGAAAGTGCTTGAAGCTCTTAGAGTAGCAGTGGGTGGTAATGATAAGAATTGGGATAGATATTTAGATGTGGTAAGATATAGCATAAATACAATGGTCAGTGACACCAAAGGTATGTCACCTGAAGAGGCATTATTTAGTTGTCCTATTCAGGGTGCGTTTGATTTGTTGTCAGTACCTTCATGTTGTGCTGGTGCAATTAAATCGTTAATTACTATAGCAAAGGAAAGACATGCACGTCTTAGAAGTAATCTTGAGTCGAAGACACACGGGATGGTCGCGAGAAGTAATACGAAATCAGAGTTGCAGTTGGAGATAAAGTGTTTTTGAAAATAAATGTCAGAAATGAATTAGATTATAGGTTTGAAGGGCCGTATCTTGTTATAGAAGAGAAAAGGGGAAAAACCTCATAGTTTTAAATGAAGAAACGAAAGCGACGAAATTAACGCACATATCTAAGGTTAAAAGAACAGCTCAATTTTTGGTGTTTTTTTTGGGGGGGTGTTTACTATTGTTTTTTGTTCCCTTAATCTGGGTTAAGCATTATTTACACTTTTTTCTCTTTCCTCTGTTTTCAGATGCGGATAATAACTCAGTAGTGATGTTAGAAGGAATAGAGACCATGAACATAATGGGTAGTAAATTTTAATCTTCAGCTATAGATTACAAGGACAGGTGTGTGTTGGTCCGTAATAAATATGTTCGTGACAATAAAGGGTTTACATTAAGAGATATAGCTTTAGGGGGTTATGAGTTTCAACTGACACATGGCATGACAGCTACAAAGTGTAACTTAAAATCGGTTCTCGACGACTATATGGTGGTTCT